>NC_142396.1:2115000-2437000 GCF_059441095.1 Idiotropiscis lumnitzeri | reverse complement strand
GAGATTACAAATCCCAAAAGAATAGGAGGCTTTGTTTTTGTGAGTAGTGTGACAGTGAGCGTGTCCACGACTGTCACTATGATGAAGGATTTTTCCAAGGACATCTTGGAAGAGAAATCCCCGAAAATTCCTGGCTCAAGGGCAATTCCCTTTGAGATCAAAACGCTGCCTTATGTTAGTAGTTGTTGAAAGCAAATGTTTTTTTTCCCTTGTAAAGTAAATTTGTTTCTAAATATTTCTAAATCAAAGATTTGTGTTTTTTCTATATTTTTTCAATATGGAATTTTTATTTGGATTTGTTTTGATTCAGATTTTTGTTTTCATTTTAATTAGTTTAGCCAAATATACAATACTATATATATATATATATATATATATATATATATATATATATATATATATATAGTGATAAGCTTTTTAAATTTAAATTAATTTTGCTCCCTTATCCTTTTTAAATCTTTAAATGAATTCATAATTAATAAATGCTCCCCTGCAGTCAGGGATTCTGTTCCAAAAACGATGTCCCATGAGTGGGGAAATTAATTTCATTCAAAATTTTGTCATTCCTAAGGGGTTCATTTACCGTTTTAAATTTGTATAAATTATTTGAATTGTATGAAATACATTTGAATTATTATATAATATTTTATCTTTTTTTAAATGATTACACTGTACATGAATAACTGAAATAATTCCAAGTTGTATTTTGCATGACAGCAAAACATGCAAAACCGAAGCAATCTATTTGATTTATTTTTCAACGTCATACTTTGTGAAGCAAAAATACATCTCAGAGGTTGACAAAAATGTCCCTAAAATGTGTTTGGTCCTGACAAAATAAAGCAGCCACATGATCGCAAATCAGCACACAAAGTGATTCGAAGATTTATTGTACACTTGGACAAATCCAGTCATCAGTTCATCGCTCGTTTCCTCTCTTTCCGTACCGTGCAGGCATCAGCAGGAGGAATCCTCGCTCTCCGCTGTCAGATCTTCAAGGCGCCAACACCCTCAACGAGAAAGCCAGCCGGTGAGTCGTCAAAGTCATCCGCCTCTCTCTTCTTATAAATCACCACGCCAGTCGCAGCGGACACGTCGTCTTCCCTCATTTTGCTCCAATCAACGCAAAAATTCAAAGCCCGTCTTGTTATTTCATCGCTTGCAGGGATGGCCTCGGCGTCGGCTGCAACGGTCGCGGCCCGAGGTCGGGGCGCCTGTCGTCAGCGGGTAACCCGGCGGCCCTGGGAGAGGACGGCATCTTCGTCAACTCGGTCAACAGCAAACTCCTGGAACGAGCTCAGGGAATCTTACTGTGAGAACCAGAGCTCGTGTGTTGCAAAGTCAAAAAGCGCTTTCGAATTTCGAAATCCTCAAATTTTTTTGCATGCAGTACCAGCTCAAAATGCACTTTAAATGCACAAATCATCTTCGCCCGTTGAATTCAATGCAAATGCAATTAGCTGTTCCTGCACCCCCACAATTTCTTTATTTCCAAAGTTTTCTCATGAGAATAATTGCACTCAACATTATTGTGCTATATAAAAACACACAGAATATTTGCTCCTCACAGGAGCAACCTGCAAAAACGAAAAAAGTGAGCTCTAAACAGAACTCAAGTTTTGTCCTGCCTTCTTCTCGATGGTGTCGGTTGGCGTTGGGGAAAGCAGCTTAATTGCGCAATACCGCCACCAATTGATATTTTCCGACGACTGCACGGAAAGCAATGTGAAGTGAAGTTAACTGCCGCCCTCTGGTGGTGGGAGTCTGAAGTGCAGTCGTGTGTGACATTTTTGATCAAATCGGACAAGCATCAGCTATAAAAACTTGGAAATTGACACACAATACGCTTAAGCGTATTGTGTGTCAATTTCCAAGTTTTGACTAAACAAAAGTTGGAAAAAATGGACCTAAATATTTGAAAAAAAATGTAAAAGATTAGATGCAATTGTACTTGAAAAGCAAAAGGCAGCGGAACTCGACTTCAATGGATTAAAGAATGTTTAACTTGGTGATTCTGTCACATACCATTAAAAGGGGTGATATCATTTAATTTTATTTTTTAATTATTTCTTATGGTTTGTTTTTGATGTCATTTTAATGTGAAACTATATTTATTTTGAGATTAGGAACTTTGTCATAACTGTAAAATAAGATTTACATTATATTTAGTATTATTACCCAACAATATACACGTGTCGATATTAATTTCAATGTACTCATTTTATTTTTCTTTATTAAGCCTATTAGTGTAGTAGTAATAGTATACATACTCTTAATAGAAGTTGGACTAGTAGTATTGATTCTTTTGGATAAATGTATCAACTCAGCATCATTTATAAATAATAATAAATAAAACCAGCAGATTTAGTTTTTTGTGAGGACCAAGGAGAAGAAACTTTTTGGTTGTTTACGTTGCTGACTCTGCAAATAACGTCTGTTAATAAAATGATCATTTTTTGTCTTTCTTCAGAAGAAACAAAAACTGCAAAGTCAAGCCCAACCTCCCCAAGGTGGTGCAAATCATCAAATTATTAAATGTAACTTATCATATTCTTCTGTTCCACTCATGTTTTTTTTTTTAAATATCGGTAGCACTTGTTAGACGTAAAGTCTCTGCGCCACCTGAGCAGCGTGACGCTCCACGACCGCATCACCAAGTCGCTACTTCACTTGCACAAGAAGAAGAAACCGCCCAGCATCAGTGCCCAGTTCCAGGTCAGTGCTCGCTCTTTGGTGCGCTCAAGTTCATCATTGCGGAAAATTAAACATGAATCATAAACCAAATATGAATCATTCCACAATTGAAGGACGTTGTCTCTCGTGACAGTTCAAACAATCCGTGCACAAGTATAGGAAAAAAAAAACCCTGCTGTTGTATGAATTCTACTTTGTAGTCGTCCCAAGACAAAATGTAACTGCAGTAAAAGTGATTCCTAAATCTACTTTGAAGTAGCAAATTGTCTTTTGGCTTGTCCCTCCTTCTTGATGACCAACGTACTTGTCAGATAAAACAAAAATCAGTTATCAATCTGCTTTTTTGGGGTTTGAGTTTATTTGGATTTTCAAAAGTAGGATTGTTGCTTTGAAACGGTCTCTCAACAGACACGTGACTCTGTTACTAAAAAAATACAAAAAAAAAGTGAGCTTCGTGACTCTGCATGGGAAGACCAAGGCTCAGTTTTCATATTTATTTTTCCAAGTGTCACTCAAACCAACGCAACCCTCTTAATTCAAATTACCTGAGTAAGTCATTAATATCTAAGATTTTGTAGCTAACTTTGTTCTTTACCGGTTAGCAGAACTGTTGGCATAACTGTCAGTTAGCTAACACAGCTGCCAAGCACAAGAGAAAAATAATATAACTCATAAAAAGTTTACTGCTGATGCTTCAGCTATTCTTTAAAAAAAATAAAATAAACTACCATAAATGGTAGCGAGTCACTTTTTTTCCAAAAGTATGTGAAAAGTGCCCTGACATAATTTGTCGTAATAGTGAACGGGATTGATTGGACAAGGCAAAAATATGTTTGCGTGTGCAGGCTTCCCTCAGTAAACTGATGGAGACTCTAAACCAATCCGAGCCATACTTTGTCAAGTGCATCCGTTCCAACGCTGAGAAGGTAAAAAAAAAATGAATAAGAAAAATCTGCAATTGCATTCACGTCGCTTGCTTGACTACGACGTCAACATTGTTTCTTGTCTTTCTCAGCTACCGTTACGTTTTAATGACAGCTTGGTGCTCAGACAGCTGCGGTACACAGGGATGCTGGAAACGGTCCGGATCCGACAGTCGGGGTACAGCGTCAAGTACACCTTCCAGGTAAAGACCTGACCTTGGTTGCGAACCAAAACAGCATCGGCATACCGTGTTGTAAATGCTCGCGCCTGCCCTCGCCTGCCGAGGAGGAGGCGAGGGTCAAATCTTCATCTTAAATTAACCTTCGCCATTCCAGCCAACGAAACATTTTTTTACAAGATTTTTTTGCTTCTTTCCAGGATTTTGTTCGTCACTTTCACGTGCTGCTGCCTCGAGGCACAAGCGCGACCAAGTCAGGCATCAGGGAGTTCTTCAGGCAGATCCATCTGATGCCCGCCGGCTACCAAGTGGGCCACACGACGGTAACGCCACCTGCAAACTCCTCCTTGTATCACCTGGTCGCGACTTGGAGTGAGCGCAATCAACATGCCGGCCGGCTTTTAGGTTTTCCTGCGAGAGGCGGAACGTCAGCGTCTGCAGACTCTCCTCCACCAGGAAGTTCTGCGCCGCATCGTCATGCTGCAGCGCCGCTTCCGGGCGGTCCTGGAGAGGAAGAACTTCGTCAGGATGAGGCTGGCTGCCCGTGTCATCCAGGTGGCGATTTTTCTGTGGTGGGCTGTGCACTTCATGCGTTGGCCTTCAGTGAAGTCCTCCTTAGTCCAACTTGAATAAATCCACCTCATATTGCCATCATTTATGACACTACGGCTGGACAAATAATTTACAGAAAGACACTTACATACTACTGAGTGAGTGTTGGGCAATCTAACGTTTCTTGAAAAATCCGTCTTGAAAATGGCCTCGCAAGTGTATCTGCAATTAAATCCAAACTTTCCCTCCTTCGGCCATTGTGGTTGAAAAAAGCAAGATTATAATTGAGATTTTTGAACTGTCGCCAGTTACGACTTCCTGGTGTGTTGATTCAGCATAGCGCTGCCCCCTCGCATGTGAGTAGCCAATCACAAGACGCGTTCGTCACCTTCAACGTGCGGCCAGCGAGAAGGCTCACTGTAACCAACTCGCGATCTGATTGGCTAATGCAACTGTCTATCAACTGTCAAAGCCACCTTGAGACACAGAGGAGACGCCCGCACGATTGTATCTGAAGGCCTCGGACGATTAATGCGTGCTTCTGGTATCGTGAAATCTGCCCGGCAACACGAGCTTGATGAATTCTGATTGGATAAAAACTCTCACCTAAAAAGGTAAACACTAGGATTAATATATGACATCAATGTGAAGAATATGATCATAATTTCTTGATTTCGTTAGGCCAGCAGAGAAGGCCTTGACCGCAACGCCACTGCTATTTTTAATGGGCTGTACTCTAATAGTCATTGTTCACAAGTTATTATTCACATCAGCGAATCGAATAAAACCCGTTGACCTAAAAACTGAAGCCTTTTCCCTCATTTTCTTGCTGTGTTCTGCAGCGATGGTGGCGGTGCTGCCTTCTTCGGGAATCCGCCATGGATCTGAGGTTGGAGGAGCAAGCGGTCGTGTGCCTTCAGTCGGCCTGGAGGCGCTGCAGGCAGCGCCGGACGTTCCTGCGGTGGCGGCATTCGGCCGTGGCGATCCAGAGGAGCTGGAGGTTCTACTGCCGTCGAAGGACCGCGGCGGCCATCACGGTCCAGGCGGCCTGGAGGGGATTTGTTGAGAAGAGACGCTACTGTGAGACCACCAGGACTGTGATGCTGCTGCAAGCCATGGGAAGGGGTTACCTGGCCCGCTGCAGGTACAGAAAGGACCGAGAAAGGTCCGAACCTCGGCACGACTGGGGGATCCGTGTTTCATGGATGACAGAACAGTTTGCTCGGCGTTGGCGTCGGCGACAGCCCACCGTTAGGCGTTTTGTGACAATGAAAAAGGAGATAACTCCCGTATTTTCCGGACTCGAGGGCGCTACTTTTTTCCTCGATTTTGAACCATGCGGCTAATACAACGCTGCGGCTTTTCTGTGTGTTTTTCCTTCACCACTAGGGGCGCTCTATAGTTCAAATAATACGCGAAATAAATCTCGATTTTTTATTTTTTTTTCCCTTGGGTCTGTTCTGTTTTAATGAGCAAAGTTGTTGCTGTGCAAAAAGGCACTGTTTTAACAATTTGTTTCTGTACCTTTCTGTGCATTCGAAGTACAAAATCGTTTTTCAATTTTTTTTTCAACATAGAAAACTGTGGCTTATAGCCTGGTGCGGTTTTTATATTATTTTTATTTTTTTTCAAAAAAAATTAGTTGCTGCGGCTTTTATACGGGCGCGCCTTATGTTCCGAAAAAATGCGGTAACTGAACGTCTGACGTCGTGTCTTTTGAAGACGCTACAATACTTTGAAAAGCACAATGTAAATAAATCAATGACAGTTTGACGTCATCTTATTTTTCCAAGTTGGCTTATCAAAAGTGCAATTTTGCACCTCAGCCTTGTTTTATCTCAACAGTAACTCAACATTCGCAATACGAGGTTGGCAAGTGACAGCTGTCCTCTCGTACAAGTGTCGTACGCACGGACAAACCACGGGATTATCACCAACAAATAATTTGAAAGACAGCATAAATAATTTCTGACACTGCTACAGCGACTCCAACTTTATTTTTATTTTTGCTTCTTTTGCCATCAAACGGGAGTTTCAGCCGCTTCCGTTATGCACTTGCAAACCCTTCAGTAAATCACAAGTTGGTGATGGATCTTTTTCAAATCCTTAGGTTCCAAGAACTGAAGCATCAGCACAAACCGCTAGCCCCCATCCTTCAAGGACCCGATGATGACTTTGCCTCGTCGGAACAGGACAGCGCACCGAACATCTCCGGAGAAGCAACCGATGATTCTGCACCCGGCGAGAAAGACTCCGATCGAAGTCGGAGCGTGGACGAGGCGAGCCACAAGACTCGATCCAAGAGAGAGAGCAGACGAATGCGAGAATTGGAGCAGGCCCAGTTCAGCTTGGAGCTTCTCAAAGTTCGCACGGGTCATGTCAGTGCGCCGCCTCAAGGAGAGCTGGACGCTGACGGCAGCACCGGTCCCCTGGAGGACCATCGCAGACCTTCACCTCTCGGGTCTCTTGACAGCTTTGAGATGCTCACTGGCCAGGACACGGAGACCGAAGGTTCAGGAGGTTTGGGATTCCCATCGACTGCACCTCGGGAATCTCAAGAGCCAGTGAGAGATTCAAACCACAACGAAAAACCCAAGATGGAGTCACCTTTCAGGACGGAGGGTCCAAGGGCAACATTTTACATCGCTTCCGACCAAAGTCCAGTTCGAGAACCAAAATGCGAAAGCCCCGGCAAGTCTCACAAGGACAGAAGGGAGTCCACATCTCGAAAGCCTGTCGTGGTCTTGATCAGCATGCAAAAGGAGAGTCCTCTGGAAGACGGATCGCTGGTGGCCCAAACTCCAGAAGGAACTTCTCAAAATAGAAAAACGCCACCCAGTTTCCAACCGACACCCATATCAGGTTTGGAGGTGGGCTCGCCATCTTCAACCACTCATGATGTACCTGACCTTTGCTCCTCAGAAGTGGACATTAAGCCCACACCGAGCATTTCTCCCGTTCCGCCGGATCAGCAGACAAAGACAATGGTTCCACCCGGGCAGGAAGTTCCCAGCCCGCTCCAGGACACCAAGCCACCCAAAGCCCAGAAGAAGAGCTCAGCCCAGACTGTCATTGTCAATATGACGGAGAAGCCGTCCAACACCGTGTTCTCGCCGCCCAGACGCAAGCTGCCATTTTCCAAGTAAGTGCAAAACTTCACCGCACCACATTTGCGCTTTTTGCCACTTCCGATTAGAACGCCTTTTGTTTGCAAACAAACTTCAGGGCCAAAATGTTGGACAGTTTTGCACTTCCCTGAATGTTGTGATTAATTAATTTTTTTTGTAAGAAATGGGGCAAAACAAAAAACAAAACAAAAACCTTTTGGGGTCTATTTTAATCATTGTTTCGATCATATCACACTATTCAATATTTTTTTTTGCCATCTGGAAATAGCTGACCCATATTGTTTGCAAACATGACAAAAGGCCTGAGCCAGTATGCATTGAACTGTAAGTGTTCC
Organism: Idiotropiscis lumnitzeri; assembly: GCF_059441095.1. Taxonomy (NCBI): domain Eukaryota; kingdom Metazoa; phylum Chordata; class Actinopteri; order Syngnathiformes; family Syngnathidae; genus Idiotropiscis; species Idiotropiscis lumnitzeri. Next base: position 2,429,189 of record NC_142396.1, on the reverse strand, counting down.
TTGCAGGTCTGACAAGGATTTGGTGAACCAGGGAAGGTCTTTGTCCATGTTCAGAGATGATTCCAGAACCAGAGAGGTAGAGTCACACCTCAATACACACTTAACACACTGCAGCTGGCTCTACAGCCGACCAACTCACTTTGTTCTAAATGATGCGTGATAATATTTTCACTGACAGAAAACTGGGAAGGATTTCAAATCGTGGGAAAACTGCATATCATGTCTCCTTTAAAGTGAACTTACCAAAGGGTTCTAGTTTTGTGAAAATGAGCCGTGGCTTGCGGGAGTTGCGATTTTTGATGTTCCTGTGGTTGCCCGGCAGCAGGTGGGCCGCCCGGGCCCCAAAAAGAAACCACGCATGTCCCGGACGCGCTCCGACTTCCTCACGCGCTGTAACGCGGAAGGATCCACGCCGTCGGACGACGACGACGACGAATACTACGTCCCCGCCCACTCCCGCACGCTGCCCCCATCCGTGTGTCCCCCGCGCGCCTGCCCCAAGTTCAACTGTCACAGTGACCCCGAGATGGTAAATCACGTGCCCCCCCCGGCCCCCCCGGATCGGACCGCCCCTCGGCCTTCACCGTTTTCCCGCCACTTCCGCCGACTTTTTGGGGAGGCGCCTTCTAACTTCACAACCTCTTTCTGTCACGACCAAACCGTTGGAAATGATTGTCTTTGCTTGGAAACGCGAGGAGGCCGTAGCCTCCTGCACGGCCGCACTGATCAAAGACGATACGTGCTGATGATGCATGCTGGAATGGTTCAACTAATGACGCTTCACTTCCTGTGCTCCCTCTTCCTTGTTACTAATCAACATTCAATACAGCATGAAGAAAGAATATCAACAGCAGCCGCAAAGAGTAAGGGAAGTTCAGCGAAATTTCAGAATGAACCCAATACCCATTCGAACCTTTACCGGGGAACTTAATTTGGCCTTCGCTAGGAATACGGATGTCTGTGTTATTAATGCGGTGTTTCTGAAATAGTTTAACGAAGGTCAAATTGAGTTGACTTGTAAAGGTTGTCGTGCATTTTAGCACCATCTTGAAATTTCACTTCAAAGTTCAAGTTGACCTTACTTTCTGTGAGGAGAGAATGCTGACTGTCGTCGTAGGGATGCTTTATGGGGGACAAAGCGTTTTTTTTTCGTCATTGACAATCGCAGCAGCCGAGAACGCCGTCAGCCAACAGAGAAGCACTTCACACCTCGTCTTTGTGCCTTCTCACTGTCGTGCTTTGTAATGCGTCACAGGATTGCCACAAGGGTCCCAAGAAGATCCATAAGACCATGTCCTCGGGAGATCTCGGCAAAGTCGAGGTGCTGAGGAAAACATCCAGTCAAGATGGAAGGTCGGTAAACGATGGTGAAGGATCAAAAATTTAGATCCAAATTTAACATCTTCACTGATTGTTAACAGTTAAACAAAACAGGAGAATGTGTGTGTGTGTGTGTGTGTGTGTGTGTGTGCGTGCTGTCACTCACTGCTGAAATGTGAAACACGTGCGTGCGTGTGTTTTTAATTATTCTTTTTTTTTTTGTCAGAATGAGAGGGAAGATGCGATTCTGGAGTAAAAGCAAACGCAGCGGGAAGAAAGTGTCCAGGGAGAAGCTGGCCGGCAGGAGTGAAAGTGCGGCTGACGCGCCCGGTAAGAGATGTCCTGTTTAGAATTTGTTACGGACAAGGTAATCATCATCAGACTGACGGATACTTGTTTTGCTGACGAGTGACGATACAACGGCACACTTTTCAAAAAGGACAGACGAAGCGGTGGCAAAGGCGGATTTTCGTCCGTCAGAGTGATCGGAAGTAACTGGGCTCATTTGACTGAGTTTTTATTTTTGGGTTTTGTTTTGGGGTTCGCCCAATTAATGAATACAATTTTTTTCGCCTTGAAAAATATGACTGTGACTGACGACAAATGACGGACTGGCAAAATTTATTAAAATGCCCACCTCTGGTAAAAAAAGAAGATAGTCCTAGTAGTGTCAAAAAGGTATTTATGACCATATGATTTACGACCCCCAATAAAAGGTGTTTATGACCCCATGATTTATGACCCCTATGATTTACGACGTCCGGGTAACGTCATGGCCTTTTCCAAGGCCAGGTGAGTCATAACACCGCCCATTTCCTGGTATGTCATAACCCCTCCCATTTCCTGTCACTTCATGTACGGCTGCCATCTTGGTTTGTAGTTCTCAGCATCCACCAATAGGCTAACAGTATGGAAAAGGGAACCAATGGACCAGGTCACAAACGCACCTGCATCGGCAAATGATGTCACAAACGTACCTGCCACGCCAAATGAACACGAGCCCATGCAAATTGATGACGATGATGATGATTTCACAGACACACCGGCCACGTCAGACGATGCAACAAACGCGACTGCATCACCAAATGAACACGTACCCATGCAAACTGATGATTTCACAAACATACCATCCACATCAATCGGTCATATGCAATCGCAACACGCTGGTTTAAACAACCGTTCGTCAGCTGCTTCAGTCGGACACAGAGGGGGACATCGAGTGATCATACGAGATTGTTTCAATAATACAGAACTAAGGGCCCCGTTAAACATACCAGAGCCCGATGATAACACTGATTTTCCTGCATTTTACACAGCTATCATGGGCACAATAAATGAGCAGCTGGATCTTGCGAGATCGATCGTATATCCAGGGGATATGATTTAATTGGAGGTGGTGGGGGAAAATGTAAACCAACACGAGGATGTTCGTATGTCAAGCGACCCGGATGTGTGTGCAAACGCTGTTCAAAATCTGCTCGATCGCCTTGTACAATCTAACGCACAAGTCCTGTTTGATGGGCATCTCGAGTTTGTCGTCCAAATTGTGAATGATAACCGAGGTGGGATGGGAGAAAAACGCAAAATAGGGGATCTTCTGGATCGTGAAATACTTGCTAAAAAAAGAAAGCATTTGCACGTACCGGTCAATCTACGCGGTACACAACTGTGTTTTGCTAGCTCGCTAGCTCTCTTAACGGATAATTCACTCACGGCGCAAGAGGTCAATCGCCAAGCGCTCGAGTATCAAAGAGCTGTGGGTTTGGATGAAATGAGACCAGTCGGGTTTCATGATATCCATAAATTCGAGACGTTTTTGGGGCGTAAAATTATGGTTCTATACAGAAAAGAAGGAGAGTATGGGCCGTTTCTTCGCTTCGAGACAGATTACCCCAAATCTACAAATGTCTTGGTGCTGCTTTTACAGAACCAACACTTTTGCGGTGTGAAAAATCCAGCGGGTCTGTTAGGCTATAGCTATTTTTGTTGTTATTGTTAAATCATAGGGTCATAAATCATGGGGTCATTAACACCTTTTATTAGGGTCATAAACACTTTTATTGGGGGTCGTAAATCATAGGGTTATAAATACCTTTTTGACACTACTAGGACTATCTTCTTTTTTTCTGGTTATTGTTAGTGAAAACAAGTAAAATAACTAGAAACTCAATTTGAAAACCGAAGACATTCACGATATAAAATGAAAACAAAATGCAAAAAAGGAAAAAAAATAACAGAGAAAAAAAATAAATAAAACAAAGCCTTGTTGCCATTTGTTTTTGACAGTGTCACAACTGTTCATTTAAAATGTATTCATTTTGGTCTTGCTCTTGTACAAAAGAAGGATGATGACATTTTTGTTGGAGAATTGTAGTTTGTGATCTTATACAAATAGTCCACACATGGAAAAATACTAACTATTCAAATTAAACTAAAGGAAGCATTTTCAAAAAAAAAAAAGGAAAACTACAAAAAAACTAATGATCTTGAAAAATCCCAAATTATTATTATAACTGTGGCTTTTTTCCTTCTCTGTTCGTCCACCAGAGGGCCCGTCCCCTCCTCGCAGTCCAGATCTGGAGGCCAGATCCCCGCAGGGGGAGCGGGACAGCAAGGAGAACAAGGAGCCGTCTCCCAAGATGAAGCGCCGGCGCAGCCTCAAGATCAGCAGCGTGGCTCTGGAACCCGCCCAGTGGCAGAACGACGCGCTGCACATCCTCAGCTCGGCTCACGACTATCGCACCATGAACGACTTCCTCCTGAAGAAGGTCGACTACTAGACTCTAAAAAATATGCTCGTTATTGTGCTTGAGAGGCGTTTCTAATATTTTGATGACCTCATCTAGTAACGTGAAACGGCACTCTTCAAGGCACAACCGTATTAATGCCCAAAATAGCCATTAAAAAATGCGATTAATCACAATTAATCATGGATTTTTTTTTTTTTGGGAGATTGATTTGGTTCAAAAATGTAATCACTTGACAGCCCTTGTTTTTTTTTACCTTTTGACTTTTGTGTACTTTCAGATTGCGGACCTAGAGAGTGAAAACGGCAAGAAAGACACCATGGTGGATGTGGTCTTCAAGAAAGCCCTGAAGGAGTTCCGCATCAACATCTTCAACTCGTATTCCACCGCCCTGGCTGTAAATATAATTTAGAAAAAATAAATAAATAATGATTCAATGAATGTATTGTACTTTAAATTTCAATACAACTGAACTCTGAGAAAGAAATTTGGGAGGGGGCTGGGGGGGGCAAGTATGTTAAAACACGCAGTTGTCTTAGTTGGTGTGACTTGAGTACCATATATGGCAAACCATGAAATGTACAAAGGAGCTGAACTAACCAGAGGTCGCGTTCCATGTCGCCGGGCAGATGGACGACGGGAAGAGTATCCGTTACAAGGACCTGTACGCCTTGTTCGAGCACATCCTGGAGAAAACCATGCGGCTGGAGCAGCGCGACTGGAGCGAGTCGCCGGTCAAGGTGTGGGTGAACACCTTCAAGGTCTTCCTGGACGAGTTCATGACCGAGTACAAGCCCATGGAGGGGACCATCGGCAGGGTAAGAAGAAGCTGAATGGGTGGAAAAATGTTGCCAAATGCCTGGATGAAGAGTTGAAACTGTAAATATACCGCAAAGGTATGTCACTTCAACATACTTCCTTGACACCAATGACTTCTTTCCTTTTATTCTGGTGCTTCGGCGTCACCTTGTGGCATCTTAGAGCATTGTAAAAAGAGCGAATAACTTGAGGCTCGGTAGATGGGCCATGGTTGGCTGTAACTCGAGCTGTCTTTGGAAAGTCAAATTTCTTGCATTTGTCCCAACACAACACTGTGTCGCAAAGCATGTGTGTTGTTTTTACAGTTAACTTGTTGCCGTTTTTATTGCAGAATTTGTTATAGCCCTTTTCTAAATTAAAGAAAAAAAAATAAAATAAATAAATATATATATATATATATATATATATATATATATATATATATATATATATAATGTGTATATATATATATATATATATATACATATATATATATATATATATATATATATATATATATATATATATATATATATATATATATATATAATGTGTATATATATATATATATATATATACATATATATATATATATAATGTGTATATATATATATATATATATATATATATTGGGTATATTCAACCCAAAAAGTTCACACGCTTTCACTGCCATTGACGGCTAGAGACGTCAAATATCCATTTTAACTGGGCTGGCAGTTGAAAGTGTCACAGTTTCATTAACTAAGACGCTTCTGGCTCAGAATTTGGTCCAAGGTACATTTCTTCTTTTTGCTGTCTTAATTTCACCCCCCCAAAAATAACTAGCTGATTATGTGGCTTCTTTTACTTGTGTTTGAAAGGGGGTGATTTGCCAGCCAGATTCAAATGCCAGCAATGTCCTTTTTTCACTTTACTATGGCATTACCTTTGAAGAAATGACAAAAAGCCAGCTCAAATTCAGTTCAAAGAACATCCCATGTCTTTTCTTTCCAGGCTGCCAAACGAGAGCGCAAGAAGTCGCGCAAGAAGGAAACGGACATTGTGAGTTAAAAATAGAAACCTTTTTTTTTTTTTTTTTTTTTTATCATTTATGCATTCCTGATGTGGCCTTCACTGGCCCTCCCCCTGCAGGTTGAGGAGCACAACGGCCACATCTTCAAATCCACACAGTACAGCATCCCCACATATTGCGAGTATTGCTCCTCTCTCATCTGGATGATGGACCGAGCCTGCGTTTGCAAACGTGAGCACCAACGGACCGACGAATTACGAGACATCTTTGAAAACATCACACATTTACCATACAAGCGATGACGACGTTTTGATATCAAGCTGTACGGTGGTCCCATTGGAAATACTTGAAACAAATTGGACAAAATATCCGAAAATGGTTGAAATTGCTGTCACTCAGTGCAAATACCGAGCTCAACTCTCTTTTTCTGAAGTCTCAAGTGACTTGCGAGAAATTCACAAAATCCCGCCATTCCTAATGTTCTCACTAACTCACTTACCTTACACTTATCTTTGTTCTCAGAGAGGCAAAAAATTGGATTAAACTTCCCGCCCTCTTTCCTAATGCCATCTTCAATCGAGTTAGCACTTTATAAGTGCCGGTCAACCAATCGGATGCCTCGGCTGAATCTTTTCAGGATTCCGACCACAGACTTGTTGTGTGCTGTGTTGCAGTCTGTCGCTACGCCTGCCACAGAAAGTGCTGCTCCAAGATGGCCACCAAGTGCAGTAAAAAGGTAGGCGCCGATGCTTCCTAAAGCTTCGTTAAGCCCCCGTTTTGTATTTTATTTTCTTAATGGGACTCTTGTTTGTGTCACCAAGTACGACCCGGAGCTGTCGCCTCGTCAGTTTGGCGTGGAGCTCTCGAGACTGACCAGCGAGGAGCGTAACGTGCCCCAACTGGTGGAGAAGCTCATCAACTACATCGAGATGCACGGACTCTACACGGAGGGAATCTACAGAAAGTCGGGCTCCACCAATAAAATCAAGGAACTGCGTCAGGGGCTGGACACGGGTGAGTTTGAAAAAATAAATAAATTGACATATTCTGTGAAATATGCCCTCGACTTTTTTTTTTTTTTTTTTTTTTTGTTGCTGCCTCTTGACCTGCACTCCCTTTGAAAGAGGTTTTTAATCTCAAATTGATATGTCCTCATTAAATAGGTTCAACAAAAAATTAATTATTTATATGTTATATTTGCCTTAAAGCACCTTATATTTGAACAGACAGTAGATACAAATGCGGACAAAGCAATCAACAATACTACCAAGTAGCGAAGGGGAAAATGAATCTTCATATTTTCTTCATAAAACTGTTGTATTATTATTATTATTATTATTATTTTTTTAATAATACAATACTTTATTTCTATTGTGTGATTCACAAAAGCGGGAGCTGTAACAAAAGCGCTTTCCATATGGTGTCACAAAATTAGCGGGAAATTAGAACACAAATTAAAAGACAAACAATAGATGCCAAAAGAAGAGTAGAACAGCGACAGTCTCGTGTTGAGTTGAAAGTTAAAGAGTCAAAATGTGTCTTCAAAGTGGACAGAGAGGGGGCGGGACTTGCCTGACATTTAACGAGAGCTCATCCCCTAGGGAAGGACCGGCAACAGTAAAGGCACGATTGACATTGCAGGACAGTGAAGGCGTGAGTTGCACTTAAACGTGAAGGCGACTCACTACACTTGTTTGTCGTTCCATTCCAGATGTGAGCAGCGTCAACTTGGACGATTACAACATCCACGTCATCGCCAGCGTGCTCAAGCAGTGGCTCCGCGACCTGCCCAGCCCTCTCATGACATTTGAGCTCTACGAGGAGTTTCTCCGAGCCATGGGTAAGCTCATCACGTGACTCTGAAGTCAAGCGCCGATGCTTTCCAAATGTGAAGGTCAACAATCGTCCTGCGTGCTGATGTTTTTTTTTTTGTGGGGTCAGGTCAACCCGACAAGCGGGAGGCGATCCGAGGCGTGTACTCTGTCATCGAACAACTGACCCGCACGCACCTCAGCACGCTGGAACGGCTCATCTTCCATCTGGTCAGGTGAGCATCGACGCAGCACTCGCAATGTACATCGCAATTTGTTCATTTTTTTAAATTGGGAACGGGAATATGAAATAAGGTGAAGAACAATCAATGAGTCACGTCCTTAACTGGCAACTTTGGTTTCATTTTGTATTTCCAAGTGATATATATAAATATATATATATATATATATATATATATATATATATATATATATATATATATATATATATATATATATATATATATATATATATCACTGATCAGCATAAAAGAAGGCATCAATCCGAGAGTAAAGTGTTTTGGTTTTAGGATTGCACTGCAGGAGGACACCAACAGGATGTCGGCCAACGCGCTGGCCATCGTCTTCGCCCCGTGCGTCCTGCGTTGCCCCAACACCATCGACCCTCTGCAGAGCGTTCAGGACATCAGCAGGACCACAGCGTACGTCCACTCGTCGAACTTGGCGCAAATCAAATGATTGGACCCTTCCACGTCACATCCTGTCTTTGTTTTCTATTCCTACAACACAAAATATCATAATGATCGCCTTTCAAGTTTAATCTTCTAATCTAATTTCAAATTAATTAAAATACAGCCCATACTCGCAGTTTAGGATCAGGAGTTTGCATACCATGTGGATTTTCTCTTTTTGTGCTCAGGCAAAATTTATTTTGCATCACACAGTCAAATCCTGCCATTTTTTAAAGGTTTAATTCATTGATTGTTTCATGGGCCCCAGGTGCGTGGAGCTGATCATCAATGAGCAGATGAGCAAGTATAAAGCGCGCCTGAAGGACATCAACAGTCTGGAGTTTGCCGAGAGCAAAGCTAAGAGCCAACTGACCCACGTCAGGAGGTCCATGGTAAGAGCGTGGCGCCGGACCGCCAGTCTCCTCGCTCGTCATCGAATGTCCGCGCACTTCTCGGCTCCATGATGCAGCTGGCAGGCGTGTTTGCAGCTTATTCGCCTCACGTTTATCCATTAAAACACATTTTTGCTTTGTGTTTTTGCCACAGCAAAAATGGTCCAGACAATTTCAACATTTTCCCTCAGGGGTATACTTACTTTTGTTGCACCTTGTGTGTGTGCAATGCAAAATGAAATGATCGAAAAGAATTTAAGTAGCATTCCAACTTTCCTCCCTTTTTCAAAACGGAGTTAATAGTTAAAATAAATCTCTCTCTCTCTCTCTGTATATATATATATTTATATATATATATATATATATATATATATATATTATATTATACATAGATATATTATATATATATATTATATAATATATATATATATTATACATTTATATATATATATATATATTATATTATATAGATATTATATTATATTATATATATATATATACAGTGAACCCCCGGTTATCGCGGTTAATGGGGACCGAGACCACCCGCGAAAACTGAAAATCCGCGAAGTAGCGTCGCACCTTCAAAAAAAACAAAAAAAACAACAACAAAAAAACACCGTATATATATATATATATATATAGGTGCAAAGTAGCGGCACATCTTCAAAAATGCTTAAAAAAAAACTCTCTTGTTTATTTATCTAATTTATATATTTGTCTGTATTATTGTTGTATTGCACTGGAGAGGGGAGCCCTCTAATCTCGTTGCACTCTTGAGTACAATGACAATAAAGGGATTTCTAATTTTAATTCTATATATATATATATATATATATATATATATACACACAGTGGAACCTCGGTTCTGGAACGACTCTGAGTTCGAACAAAAAAATAGAGAAATTCTTGCTTCGCAGTTCGAACAAACCTTGTAGTTCGAACGCCGGTACGACGCGTGAGTGCGTACGCGAGGGTGGGATGCTGAGCGGCGTACGGGTGTAGATCGTTCTCTTGGTCTCATTGTGACCAACTGTTGTCGTGTGCGGACGTGCTGCGTTTTGCTCTCGCGTTTTATATCGGTGTATGAAGTGTTTTAGCCCCTAATCATGCCTCCAAAGAAAGTCAGTGCAAGCAGCAAAGGAATGGTTTCGGTGTTCGAACAATTCGCTTTTCGAACAGGGTTCAGGAACGGATTATGGTCGAGAACCGAGGTTCCACTGTATATATATATATACATATATATATATATATATATATATATATATATATATATATATATATATATATATATCTCGCCCCTGGTTGCCATGATAATGCAAGCTGTTCTCACAGGATGAGCATTGGCTTATTTGCATGAGATGCGTGGTTCAACTGTCTAAACTGGATTCCGAGTCGTACTGAATAATGACAGCCGGCTGTCAAGCCCTCAAGCCTCCCTAACCCCAATTTGTCCTCCCTTCCTACCCCCAACCCCTCCTTCCAGAAACCTGTACTAATCGCTGTTAGGTTTATGAGCGTAGCCCGCACTGCCACTCCGGTATGTATGCCCCCTTCTCCACGTGCCCCCCACCCATCACCACCACCACCTTTGTCTGTCCCGACCCGTCCCCACACTTGTCCCGTCTGCCTGCTAGTAAGACCAAAAATCCCCCACAACAAATGGATGCGCAATATTAGGTCTAAATCTACCTGTGGGTGGCAAAAACTTCGAAAAATCTTTCAAACCACCAGACGCTCCCTAACGCTTCCAGACTGAGGTTCACAACTTTCTAGGAATGTGTGAGTGTCTTACGAGCATCCGTCCCACTTTGTTAGCAGTGTTGTTTTGATTAGAACATCTGTACGTTGTAAACATCCAAAGTGTATTTTTAGGAAGCCTCCAGTGTCTTTCTCCATGACTGTTTTTTTTTTTTTTTTTTAAATACATTTTGAACAAGACGTCGTATTAAGAAGCGCACTTTTCCTTTTTGTCTGTGTTCCAACTTCAAGAGCAAAAGCCGCGTCCGGCAAAGCGCTGGCCACGCGCAGTCGCCGCCGCTCAGCCCGAGGACGGCGCTCCCGCCTGCGGTGGCGGACGCCGAGGGCACGGGAACGGGCGGCGAAGAACCGGCCGAGGCCCCGCTGAGCGAGCAGCAACAGCTCGCTATGCAGCAAGAGGAGCGGATCCTCACCGAGCAGATCGAGAGTCTGCAGAAAGAAAAGTATGACGCATCACGTCATCCTACGTTGCTGTGATTGGTTTGTTGATTAGTGATTTCGAAAGTTACGACTTCAATAGTTGGTTAGCAGGATTGCATAAATAATACACAATTTTTTTCTTCGCTCACCATTCGTTGATTAGCTACCAAGCAGAATTACGCAAAAAAACTTCCGCTACTTGTGCTAGCCGTTTTGTCTGTTCGCATGTGAGTTTATAGAATTGCATGCAGGCAAAAGTTTTTCGGTGGTAGTTAGTCAATTATTCTAATTCCGGTATTTTTGCAGGGAGGAGCTGACATACGAGATGTTGATCTTGGAACCGCGAGCTTCCGACGACGAAACTCCTGAATCGGAAGCGTCCATCGGCACAGCGGACAGCTCAGAGAACATCACCGTGGAAATGGAGGGTGCCGCCGCGGAGCTTCCCGGTAAGGGCCTAACCAAAATCATATAACATGACTAGAAACTCATAAACTGAGTAATGAGAGTAATCAACATGGGAGAAACAGGAATTAGATATGAGTCACATATTCTTGCTCAGAGGAGGAAAAAAAAGATGTGATATGAATAGTGAGTGTTCCGGAAAAGTGAAAGCAAGACGTACAGAGGCACTGTTTTTTTTTTTTTTATATATATAAACAGTAAAAAAATTAATTAACTTGAAAAAAATCTGATTTGAGTGTCAAACATTGTCACAAATTCTGTGGAAAATTCAGTGTCAAAAATTCGGATTCAGTAAAAAAAATTCAAAGTAAAAAAAATCAGTGTAAAATAAATCATAAATTTTGTCTAACTTCCAGCAAAAAAATCTGGCTAAAAAATTCTTTGTTAAAATTGTTTTAAAAAATTCTATATTCAGGGAAAATTCAGTGTCAAAGATTCTAAATCCAAAGTCAAAATTCCGCATTAAAATTCTAAATTCGGGGTCAAAAATGAACATTTAGTAAAATGAAAAGTAAAATAATAATTAAAAGTAAAAAAATGAAGTGCCCAAAAAATTCTGCATAAATTTTAATGCAAAAAAAAAAATCACCATCATTGAATTCTGTGTCCAAAATTCTGCATTAAATTATGTTTTAATAATTCTAAAATTTGGGATATTTAAAAAAATTCATGAAATATTCTGCCAGGCTCTGGGTTGCCCGACAAATGAGTCGGAAAAGTTAAAAAATTCCATATCCAAAATGGCATAAAAATACACGACATTCCGTGTATCAGGGAGAAGCCAGGGAAACGCGATCGCTTCAAAGTGATATTGGTGCCATTATATTTTCCGTTTTTTGTGTGCGTGTAAATCAATTGTCGTTTGAACTATTCCCATATTCCAAACAGTTGTGTCATCCACAGAGTCTGGTGCTTGTGGCTTCAGAAAATGGGAGGCAAAGAGCAGGCGACCCATGCGCCGCCATCCCGACTCGGTGGACTCCGCCGACTCCTCCTACTGCTCCCATCAGCCGCCGTCCACCTCACCGTCCCCTCACTACCGCTTCCGCTCGTCGTCGTCGGGACCACTGCTGGCCTCCTACAGCCCGGGAGCGGCGGCGGAGGCGGCTGTGGCGGGCGACGCGTCCGAGTCGGAGCGACGGCCCGGGAAGAGCCGAGCCGGCCACAGGCTCCGCCTGAGCCGCAGCTCGCCGCGGGAACCGTCCGGCGGACACCACAGGGAGCCCGAGTTCGGCTCGGCGCCGCAGCAGCTGGTTCTGTATGGCAGCAACGAGTTCATGGTGTGACGCCGGCGGGGTCGGAAGGCGGTCCGAAGACGCGGGACCTCGAGTTTCAGGTTTGTCCGAGGCTGGTCACGGGGGTCGCCCCGTGCGTACCCCCCCTCGGCAGAGCAGGTGAGCACTGAGCCAGAGCGTGGAAGAAGTCTGAGAAGAAGGAAATGCAACTGAACTTTGCAGGGTCATCTTTCTTCTTCTGCTTGTCGCCATAACGACTGAAGCGCTCAGCTAGGCTGAACTATGCTAAGCTAAGCCCGTTTATCACGTTTACACACCAGCCAAGATGCTGCATGCTCGTCCGTTTGACTTCCTGCAAAGAGCGGGACGACACGTCACACATGACGCGGTAACAAACAGGGCTGAACAATTTTGAGAAGTCATTGTGTTTATTTTTTTTTTCCCCTCACCATTGCAATTTAATATGCGGTTATTTTTTTGATCAATAATATCTTCCCATGTCATTTTTTAACAAACAAGTGATACATTGATCTGGAATACAAGAAACAACATTAGATTTATTATGCAAATTTTTGGGGGGCCTTTCAGGTGAGGCTTTGGCTAAAATAATTTATGTGAAAATCGGTTAATTTATCTCCTATGAGAATTGCTAACTTACCAAGACACTTTAACTTGCAGTCTTTTAATTACGTCACAAAATTCTGCCAAGCAAGTGTGGCCTAAACAGAAGTCACTCAATCAAAAATCAGATTACGGCAATAATGCAAAAAACTCTGTGGCGTGACCGCGTTTCATGAAACTCTTATGAAAACGTGCACTGCAACGATATTAATAGAAAAAAAAAATCAAGCCGACCGACCGGCCGAAATTTTTTCATTTTGTGTTTCCAATTACAGCCTTTGCGATTTGCAAATTCAATTGGCCGACATTACAGTGTTGATTTGAATTTGGTGAATTGTTCGGCCCTCGTTGGGAAGAAGGCTAAAATCATCCATTTCCTCCAGTGGTCCATTCAAGGTTCATTTCCCAGCTTTTGCCACACGCAAGTACGCCCGTCGTCATGGTGAAAAGATCAACGAGTCGACACGGTGGAGGAGTGGTTAGCACTCCCGCCTCGCATTCCCGAGGTTCCATCACTGCTCCTTACCATGTGCAAGCCCATTCGCGTGATTGGCGACTCCCAAATTGTCCGCAGGTGCGGTTGTGAGCCGGAATGACTGTTTGTCCTTGCGATTGACTGGCGACCAGTCCAGGGTGCCCCCCCTCCCCGCTGGGAGGCGAACCCAAACGCGTACGGTGCGGCGTGGAGGGTTGGGTGATGACGAGAATGACATGTACATAGCGCGCAAGTGAAACGCGTTCATTCCAGTGCCACGCTTGTGAGCATCAGTGTTACGACGTCACCACGCAATTTTCTTTCCTTCCTTTGAATTCTTGCTGTGCTAACGTGCGCTGTCACTGATATATTATTGATATGCTAAGTTTCTGTTGGGCAACACTAAACAGGCTTTTTGTTGATTGCTTGTTTTTTTGGGGGGAGGGGGCAGGGGGGTCGACTGGGGAGATGACGTCTCAGTTCACACGTACACGCTCGTATTCTACAGGTCAGTCCATCGAAATATTTGGACGATGGTCGAGATTTGATGGAAGTCTAGACTTTTGGCTTGAAGTGAAGCGTTTTCACAACCCCCCGCCAAAATTGGTCTTACTTATGAAGTATGAGATGCATTATTTTATGCGTAGTCTCCCTTTTCCTGCGACTCAAAAGTATTTGGACGATGATGTCATTAAAAAGTAAGTTTGCTACACGCCTTCGCAATGGATTGTTTGCAGCCTCCGTCGTGCCTGACGCGCGATGTGGTATGCTTTGGATCATGAACCGTTCCTTTCTTTTGCTGCCTTAAATACGAGTGACCCGGCTTATCAGGTCACAGGTCGATTCATTTTTGTTGATTAATATCATACATGAACTTTCGGGGTTCATTTTAAATGTTTTTATTTCGGTATTGCTGTACATACGGCACTACTGAGGAACCAAGGTCAGTCACTTCAGAATTGTACTTTATTACACAATAACATGAACGTATTACACAAAATGACTTTTTTCCCCCCCTTGCACTCAACAATTTTTTTTTAAACAAAACTAAATCTAATACTTAAATTAATAAAAACTAAATTAAACTTAAAAACAACAAGCTTTCTCTTAAAACTCAATTCAATACTAACTGAATTAAAAAGAAATTGAGTCAATACGAAATAAAAACGAAAAAAAAAGTTACGGTCTTGACTCAGAGGCATAAATTCTCATCTGTGAAAAATGATGACGATTACGCCATCTTACTGAGTATGTCTACATTATACTGTACACATACTGATAAATGTATTTATTTATTTATTTTTAAGTTAAATCCAACTAGACTCGAATTAGCCAGTGCGTCTTCAACATACCACTGGGCATCAAATCACAAATAGTAAAAGCCATTTTTTTTTTTTTTTTTTTTTTAAATAAATCTCTTCTTCCGGTCTTACTTCACATACATGAAGGCAATTGTCCAAATACTTCTGACTTCCTCCTCCTCCTCCTTTTCGTTTTAGCTCAACAACAGCGCTTCCGTCCACTCGCCCGCGGACCTTCGTAGCATTTAACACGCAGAAACCAAAACACGTAGCATCCAAATATTTCTCGGTGTCGGTCTCGTGCGGTCAGGTTTCTAAAGGCCTCACCGGTAGCTGTGTATAACCACCACCACCGCAAGTAGAACTGCAAAAGTTGTCTCTCTGTGCGACACGCTCCGTGTTAAGCAGCTTTCCCCCTCCTTACTTGACTTGTCACGCAAAAAAAAGGGGCTGAATGGACAAAAAGTGACTTTTGTTCAATATTATTTCTTCATGTCATAACGCATAATGTCCAGGGGGGCGGGGGGTGAACGTGAATGTAAATGTCACTGGAAGGCATGCTCTGCTTTCTCGGGTCCTTTTTGTTCCTCTTTTATACACGGTGTATGTATGTACTGTCTGTAAGTATGTTTGTTTTATTTATGTCCATGCATTCTGCGGTCGATTGCTTTCAAAGGATTTGTTATGAAGGATATATTATCCTGTGTACGATCAAGTGATATGAGGCCAGGAAAGAAAAATGAAACTATGTTTTTGTCTTGCGCCACCCTGGACATGATTATATACAAGGTGCAATTTGTGTTACTTTTTGTTTTTAACTATGATTATTTTAATGATGCAAACATGTCTATGGTTGGAAGAAAAAAAATAAAAGACTATTGGGGAAATTGTTCAGGCTTGTTCACCAAAAAATCTTGCGAATTTATGGAAATGTTTTAAAATAACCCAACATGTTCATTATCGTATATTTTTCACAAGTCTTTTTTTTATATTAATTTATCCTTCATTAGCAAAGGCGTAGTTACTCTGTTGCATGAAAGGAACGCTTTGATTGGTTGAACATTGACATTTACGACATAATTTAGTCAAATCAAGTCAACAATTCTTCACAATAATATGTTCTATAAAAACTTTGAATCGTGATGAATATTGCATGAGTGGAAGATGAATTGGGCAAGAAAAATCCACCTGGATGCGGCCATTTTGCCTTGCACTGCCAACCGGCTACTTGCTGGCGACTGAAAGTGACATCACAGCTTACGAACGTCACATTAGTCACGACTTTCCATTTGCTCTCAGCGTCAATTACACGTTCAGGTTTAGAAGTATTTTATTTGAATTGTCTTTAATGGCGACCTCGGGGGAGCACAAACCTTTGCAAGCCCAAGGCATGTTTTAGGGGGGTTCCCTTCTGTCCAAGAGGCTGGCCCACAATTCAGAAGCAGCACCCATTGGTCCATTTACAATGGAGACAGTTAACTGAACCAATCAGGATTGAGAACGAAAGCTCCCCGACTTTACGTCATCCATTCCCCCCGCTACTCCCACACGCGAGTCTAGCGCTTTTGAGGATTATCCTCAGGCCCCTCGAGTGATTTAACAACAACGACAGCATCAAGCTTGAGGTGAAGAAGAGTGCAAAGGAATAAAAGAATCTTATCTGCCATACTTTGAAAATGTATCGAAATTGAAGAAAAGTTGTTTGGATGGGTCGCTGGAACCTTGACGAATATTTTGTGCAAAAGGCTTTCAGTTTGATACACTCTTCTGAAATAACAAATGTGCTCAAACGACCTGTAATTGTGTTATTATACTGTCTTAATAATAATTATAGAGCTATCAATATGCGACACTTAATTTTTAGAAATCACTGCCAGCGTTTCCATTTTCAAATGATCCCTTCTACAACATTCCTTGAAAATCACAATGTCCCATCGCCGGTGAGCTAAATAGCCCCGTGGCTGTTTTCTTTATGGGCACAGCGATGGAGACCTATGTTCTAGGATGAATATATATATATATATATATATATATATATATATATATATATATATATTGCTACAAGTGTGTTCATGCTGGAAACAACTTGGCCTTTTCACACTGCACTTAGAAAGTGGCAGAATGTGCTTATCACACCATGTGTAGAGCGGACGGCACCCGAAACAGCTATTGAAGTCTACCTGTAATTTTATGTTTCGCCACTATGAGGAGCTGTTGTTTTCTCTCTTGCAAAATTATCGTTTCACATCGTACACTACTTATTTTTTAGATGTATTATTTTGATTTTCCTGTTAGTGTTGTGAAATTTTTAAGCACTATATTGTTAATAATATTTAGTTTTAAAGATAGAAGGGTAAAATTCCCCAAGTTGTAACTTGGAGGTCATTTCCTCTTTCATGTGACGAAGGCAAGGCAGTTGTCTGATGTTATGCAAAGCAGTCTGAGAGCTGACAGCCCCAATTTGGGTAAGTTTCAGAAATTTAGTGCAAATAAGTTGCTAAATAAATCGTCTTAGCAACCCCGTTTGTTCACTAGCCGGCTGAAGTGGTATGTATGTTTTATTTGTATTTTTTGTACCTGTATATTTCGTAAATCTAGGTTTAGATAATGATACGCCGTTTTGTTTGTCTCACCAGTTCCACGGTGTGTCTGTGGTCTTGCAAAGTAATGAAGACGACGGTAAATATCAGGGCAAAAGAACTCCTTGTCTCCGTTTGTGAACGAGTTTGTACAGAAGAACACTTTTTTCCGCTGGAGACAGAGATGACACCCAAGCTTGACTGTGAAGTCGGATTACTCATTGGATATAATTAATGTCCTCAAGCTTTACTCCCGCTAGAGGTCGTGAGTGGAGAAAAAGAAAAAGATGCACAGAAATCCCTGCTTTGTTGGAGCATCATTGCCTTTATTGATGCCGAAATTGCATATGAAGATGAAATGGGAGTAAGTGAAACAAGCCATCTCAAAGCTGAAGTTCCTTTTGTGGAGTAAAAGATAGCCAAAGAAGTCACTCGTGCTGAAATACAGTGTTGGAAATGGACTTAGTTGAAAATGGTATTGAAGAAGAGTCAATCTCACAAGAACACATGTTGTTTCTGGTTAAAGTATAACAAGGTCCCACACAAAAGAAAGACAGTCATTTTGAAACGGCGCTATCCTCCAAGGAAGAAATGCTTAAAAACTAAATTGGTGTTGACCACGACAGACTCAAGTGTCTGGAGAGGCATCTCAAGAAGGATGAGTGCTACTTCAAAGATTATGTGACATTCATGCATGAGGTGATGCTAAGAACGTGCCAGAAGCGGAGCTAAACAAGAAATCAGCATGGTCTGTACCTCATCATAGCGTCTACCATCTGCAGATGCCAAATAAGATACGTGTCGTCTTTGATGCCTCGGCACGCTTTTTGAATACATCTCCGTGTCAGGACCAGCTCTCACAAACGCCCTAATTGGAGTTCTGTGTTGCTTCGGGAAGGGCCATGTGGAAAAAAAAAAGGCGATTCAGCTTGTAAAAGAAGCCAAAGAACTACATGGCACTGGAAAAGGTGTGCAGTATTTGGTGAATGTTTGTGATACCAGATGGAGAAATGAATATTTGTTAAATGTGCAACAGAGGAGTAAATGGAATAAGAACAAAAGAAACATGAGGATTGATGATGTCGTTCTTCTACAAACAGCTTGTGTTCCAAGGAACCAGTAGAACCTCGCCAGGGTCGTCAAAGTCACGCCCGAAACTGATGGAAGAGTCAAAAAGGTCAAGCTTCTCGTCTGTGACTCTACTCGCGATAAAGCAACCAAGACACTTTTTAGACAGACCTCTACATAAAACTGTACTTTTTCTACAATCTGAGTAAGGATTAGTAAGTGATGTTTATCCTCAACTGTCCATAGTTTGTTGACGCCTATTTGGGATCACACATAGTGTAGTGTGATGGTGAGAGTGTAACAACTGTTGAAGTCTGCCTGTAATTTTATGTTTCGCCACTATGAGGAGCTGTAGTTTCTCATGCTAATTTTTCGTTTCACATTGTGCACTATTTTTCATATGCATTATTTTAATTTTCATGTTAACATTGTGCAATTTGTAGTCCTATGTTGTTAGTAATATTTAGTTTTCAATGTGAATTATAAGGATTAAATAACATCGGGTAAAAAAAAACAAAAAATGAATGTATTTTAATGGAAGTGTGCAGCTAACTAAATCTATTTTTTGCGGGGTAAAACGTACTACAAACGGATCGAAGTAACGCACAGTCAAGTATAATGTAATATAAAATATACAAAAAATCCCAAGTCTGCCCTCGCGCTGAATGGTGCGGGTGTGCCTAAACAAATGTCTCGTCGCTCCCTTGAAATGTAGCTGCCCTACAAGAACGGCGGAACGCAATTTCCCGTCGTGCACCGCGACCAAAGCGAAACTAAAGGAAAAGCGGAGAAAAGTCGCCCGTTGCGAGGAAAACAACTGCGCGAGCGAGCGCTGTTATGTGGGCCAGCCAGAGGAGGAGAAAGGAAAGGAAAACAATCACATCGTGCGAGTGAGTCCCTCTTCCTCGCAAATGAAAGTTGACTTTGTTGCGCGGGGGGCTATAAAAGCTGCAACTCTGACACTTGTTGGGCAGTCGACGCGAGACGCTTGTTCACACGGTGAGTTGATGATAGTTAGCTTCTTGCGTTGCTTTTGAAACGCCATCTTTTTCTTTTTATTGCGTTTGACGTGATGACACAAACTTAATTTTCTGTCTTGAAATGGCTTTGTGATTTCTATTTCCGTTCCACAGATGTCTTACACGGTGGTTTTCTTCGATCTCGAGACAACTGGACTGGGTATGGCACTTTCTGGCATCATAAAAAAAATGAAATGATGACATTCGAATTGCTGTCAGCGTCAAAGACACGTTCGAGTTGAGATGTATTTGTTTTAATGCTGTTTTATTGTACTATTTTGTGAAAAATGTTATTTTTCAAGAAGAACAGTAGTTCTCAAACAATTTACGGTTAAGTAAAACTCAAAAAGTTGTCCGACTGAGCTCTCGAAGTATTAACGTTAACATGTGGTTACGTAATAGTGTGTTTATAAAAAGACAAAGAAATAGGCATCACCGGTCATTTTAATTTCTTGTGTTCCTATTTGCTCGGAGGACGCAAAGCATCATGGTCCATGTAGTTCACAATGCTGTGTTCGGCTGAAGTGGGCAACAAGTTTTTTAACATAGATGTGCTGCTCGATAACAATATCGTAGAAAGTTTTTTTCCCCTGGTTGTGGCTTCTAATTCCTTACTCACTGCTTGACTTAAAATGATAATAATAATAATTTTTATAATAATAATAATGAGGTTTTTTTTCCATGTGCTTTTATGGTTTCACTGCTTTTTTTTACACCTGCAGTTAAACTAAAAACATTTTTTTCCCCCTTATCTTAACTGAAGCTCATACTCGTTTGCTGCTGTGACAAATTTGTCCTAGTTTTTGACCAACAGTATTTTAAATGTTTTAATCACGCATCGCTTAATTTTTAATACGTTTATTCCAATGGAGAAGAAGCACTCACATGTTTGTTCCACTTCCTGTCAGGAGTCAAAAAGTCTGTTGAGCAATGTTGGCCCTCATCCAAGTGAGAGCCAAGGGCGTCACAGCTCAAATTTCCGCCAGTCACGTTACATTCGTGCATGGGCCAATGAGAAGATTATCCAAATTTTAGTTAGCCAATCAGGTTACACTTGGACGTGAACCAGTCACAGTCCAGCCAGACTGTAGCACTGTTGCGTTACAGCCCAAATTTGCGATGATGAAACGAGATTACAGTCTCGATTGGAGCCATTCACATTGTATCTTACGCTAAACCAATTCAATGCATACTTTTATTTTAAAGCAGGACTTAAAGAGTAGATGCAAATATATTTAAGTTAAAAGTTACTCAAGCACTGATTGTTTGGTGTCTAAAAAGAGGGAGCACGCGTAACGATCCTTGCAAACGTGACTTTTAGACAAACTTTACCAAACCAAAGAAACAGCCAAATGTCTGTGAATGAGATTACAGTCCCCAAAAGTAGCCGATGTTTGATTGACATCGAGGTTTTATCTTATTAGCCTTTGTCCCGGTTACAAAGTGGCCGCATGTTGTGCGCAAGGCCGACACGCAATCTGATGTTGAGACTTGCGATGTGGACTAAACGACCTTGATGCGTCTTCATCGGAGCTTCTTATGTCATTGTTCAGGTCACAATATTTTCTGACCTTTATGCATGCACCCCTCTGTCATCGTCCCGCCGTCCTTATTCATCAAATAATCATTCTCCGTCCTCGTCCTTTTAAACAACTTCTGTCCTTGCTTAGTCCCACTTTTTTAAAAATCTTCTCGTCTTTTGTCTCCAAAACAGGCGTCCAGGTAGACGTACCTATCCGTCCCTGGGATGGAATGTCCATCTCTGTTTTATTGATGATATGGTAGCCTCAATGTTTTTGTAAACAAAACCCAGTGAAGTCAGAAGGGGCTTTATTTTTGTTTTTTTATTTTATTTTTTTACACTTGTGGTGGTCGTAAATCAAAGACAGCTTAGTTCTATGTGACGCTTACATGTTTTTGTCAACATTGAAGACTGCGGTGAAATGCAACCCGTTTTTGCACACCTTGAAGACGGCTTAGTCCACAAGTGAAACTAACCTCCGTTTGCGGACTCTCGCTTGCCCTCAGACACTCAAAAGTGTGACATCATCCAGATAGCAGCCGTCTGCGGCATGCGGGTCTACAACGCCTACACCGTCCCCCGCTGTGAAATGACCAACGAGGCCAAAGAAGTCACGGGTTTTTCGGTGGTGGATGGCACTCTGTTCCGCCACGGGGTAGCCATGCCCACCGTCCCACTCCGACAGGCTCTCAGCTCTTTCATCGACTTCCTGTCCTCTTTCTGCGGGCCCGTGTACCTGGCCGCCCACAACGCCAACCGCTTTGACTGCCCCGTCCTGACCAGGGTGCTGAAGGAGTTCTCCCTCCTGCAGCCATTCGAGAGGGCCGTGTCCTGCTACCTGGACACCTTCCTGCTCAGCAAGAGGATGTTCAACAATCTCTACAGCTATTCCTTGAAGTACATGGTGGATCGCTTCCTGGGCAAGACCTACGACGCCCACAACGCACTGGAGGATGCCAAGATCCTAGAAGAGCTCTTTCAAGCATGGAAACCGAGCAGGAGTGCCGTGTGGAAGTCCTTGATCTAGAGCAGGTGTGGGCAAACTACGGCCCGGGGGCCATCGTTAAACGTTTTAATTCGGCCCGCCGAACTTGAAAAAAAAAATAATATTTTCAAAATACTGTGGTTATAATGCTTCAAATTTGATGTATTTTTTTTTCTCAGTTGAGGTGAGGTTACCAAAACACTCCATCCATCTGCTCCTGGTCCGGCCCCTCTGTCAAATTTTAGAACCCATTGTGGCCCGACAATCAAAAAGTTTGCCCACTCTTGTTCTAAGTGGATTTGTGCGTTTCACTTTGGCAAAAAATCTGGACCAACATTGCATTTGTCCTTACTTTTCATATCTATAATCAGCATATTTTTTTCCCCTTGCAAGATCCATTCTAATCAGTCAAACTCTCGTGCTCATTTTGCTCGTCACTATTTTCCATGACTTGTGATTTTAAAGCATTTTTTTAATTACATTTTTTTAAAACTGATTTACTAGCCACCGTCTTGAAAGGTGACTTTCCGATATTGCCAGGCGTTTTCATGCATTTTGACTCAACTTTTAACTCGCAAAACATAGGGCAACCAACCGGCCCGACCAAAAAGAACAAGTCGCCTTTCTTCTTTCTCACAGAAAAAAATTTTGTTCTTGGCTTTTTACATTCTTTTGTTATCAAGAGTAGAACACACGGTGTTCACCAAAAACACCACTTTCTGACCCAAAAGTGGCGAGTGCAAGCAGAATAGATGAGCAACGCTGACACACGTGGCTTGTGTTGAACGTCAGCGGCTTTTTTTTTTTTTTACGATTTCAAAATAGTTGCCTTCACTTCACAGGGGCTAATAATGTGATGAGGTGACAATACATAGAGATGATTTTTACGGTCAGAATGGCCCTCTGACAGAAACCGAAAGTTCAAAGGTTTTTACCCCCCAAAAAAAAATATTAACCAAATGCAGGGACAATCATGCAAATTTAAGCGTTCCTTCATGAGACAATATTCCGTAAGGGATGAGAATTATAGCTGCCGTGCAGTGCAGCTCAACTTCTGGCTAGAATCTGTCACAGTCAGTGCAGCAATTAAACAGAAAAGACTTCACGCTGTTGATGTTTTATTTGAAAGTGGAAGAAATCCAGTCCATGGTAACAGAAAATGGATGGCCTTATTTTGCCTTTTGTTCCTCTGCCGTATACGAATGTAACCCAAGCTGCAACAATAACACCTAGCCATGTATCAAACTGTTGAATTTTAATGTATCGGATTCGTTACATCCGCAGCTGATAGACGTTTATGTGGTTTCACCGTTGTAATCGCACAACGCCATCCGACACTTGAGGGCAGCCACAGTTACAATGTTGCCAACGCACCTTCAGTTTGACACCTGTGTTCCAGAAGAAAAGCCCGTGCTGTACAATTACATTCATGTGAAAAAAAGAATTAATAGTACTGAAAATATTTAGCAAAAGCAATTACGCACGTGAAAGTCTTTTCTATCGTTTAGGTTGTGACATATTTTGTTTAAAAAGTGATGCCGCTATATGCACTTTAATCGAACATGAAGTCCTTTTGAACTTGGGTATGTGTTTTATTAGCCGAGGATGTTTTGGTCCACAGCCAGAGCCCAGATTTCACCTTTGTACTATTTGATATTGCACTATTCATAACATACTTAATGAAGCATTTATGCTAATGAAATGAGATGCTTTGTGTTTTCATTTGAAATTGACTTTTCAAATGTATTTTTTTTTTCCTATCATTAAAAGTCTTTTTATCATATGAGGAGAGTGCATTTCTGTTTGGACGTAGAATAAAAAGTAATGTGTGTGTGTGTATGTGTATACATACTGTATTTTTAACGAGGAAAAATAGGATACGGGGGGCTGGAAAATGGAATCTGGAGACTGAATTTCAAACATTGGCCACAAGGGGACTCCCAAGCGATGTTTTGTAGCCAGGGGCGTAGATGAGACAAAGAAGAACTTCTTCTTTTGAAGTATTTAAAATGATGGAGGGACGCCGGTAATTTCCTTTTTCTCTCTTTAAAGATAGCGTTTACAAGTTGTACACCGGCCTCATTCATGGGCCAAATCTAGAACAAGTCTGTGTCTGTTCTGTTGGTTGGTACTGTTCAAGTTTTGAGCTTTTAAACGTTGACGTTTCAAGGGACGGTTTAACAGTACGATGGAGACGTCGGGGGCAGATAACTCCTCAGAGCAGCCGATTGTTTTCTTCGATTTGGAGACAACTGGACTGGGTAAGGAAAGGGATTCATTATGTGAGCTGTTAACCGAACACTAATACTCAGGAGAAGGTGGCAATAATAATCCTGCTACAGTTACTTAAGTCAAACTTTTGTTGTTGTTGAAATAATAGCCGTTGAGTGTTCCGTCACTACAATGGGTATGCATTTCAATTGTAAAAAAAAAATCTCTAAAAGCTCTCAACATTTTTGATTTTTGGAGGCGTAGGATTTTCTTTGCTGAGCATTTGATGGCATGAGTGTGTTCTTTAGGGCCTAAATCGTACAATTCACGAAAGTTGTAAAAACGTGGTTTTCATTGAACAATACAAGCTGTTATTAGTATTTTAGTTTTTGTTTTTTTTTCAGGTTTAAAAAAACACTAAATTTGCAGTGTATATATATATATATATATATATATATAGACCCCAAAAAATTAACTGAATATCTTCGCATCACGTGCGCCATTTTGAGCAGTTTCTCCATCTTTTCATGGCCCAAGGTCTCCATCATCTCAGATTTTTTGCTAACGCTCTTGGCAAGTATTCTATTCTTCTGCTCATTCTGCTTCAGTATAGTGGCAGAATGCCCTCAAAATCACTTGCTTGTTTACGGCACAAAAAAACTAAACATTTTTGCGTTGTCTCCACTGTCAATTTCAAATGTAATGTTTTTGAGTAAAGGGATGTCAACTAAAACCCTTTTTAATCAGATTCAGCGATTAGAAGACAAAGTAATCAATAGATAATAGTACAATAATTGTTAGTTGTTGTGCTAGTACCAATACAAAACGTTCCTGTGAGGTGCAAGGAATTATATTTGTCCACTTGGGGTTTCCATCCTATCATTCTACCCTGTAGGAATCCGTTACTAAGCGTGTGTGTGGCTTTCAAGGGCAGGACCAAAGTTCCAATGTACATGGTTTTGGCTGCTCCGCATTAGAAGTTATGCGAGTGTCGTCATTATCAGGTCCGACGTGCGAGCTGGTTCAGCTGGCGGCGGTGAGCGGAGGCCACTATCTCAACCTCTACACCGTCCCTCGTTGTCGAATGGAACCAGGCGCTGCCAGGGTGACGGGCCTCAGAGTGCGGCGGCGCCAGCTCTACCTGCACCGCAGTCCCGTCCTCACCAGCCCCCTGCGGGAAGTATTACTGTCCTTCGTCGCCTTCCTGCGAGCGCTCGGACGCCCCCTGCTGGCGGGCCACAACATCCGCCGCTTCGACTGCCGGCCGCTGGCCCGAGCCTTGGACGAGACGGGCCTACGGGCACAGTTCGAAGAGTCTGTCGCCGGCTGCGTGGACACGCTGCCGCTGGCCCGGGAGGTGCTGAAGGATTGCGGCATGCGCAGCTTCAAGCAGGAGTACCTGGTGAAGGAGCTGATGGGCACGGACTACAAGGCGCACGACGCTTTGGAGGACGTGCGTTCTCTGCAGACTCTTTACCACGTACTGCAGCCCAAGGTGGAGGTGGTTGCTCGCTACACGTTCACTCTGGGCGACGTGCAGCAGGTCGCAAAGGTGGAATCGACCGGAGCTCCCAAAGGCAAGCAGCTGCTGCCGGGACAGCGCCTCCTTTGGCAGCACCTGGAACAACCAGTGAAAGACGCTGACAGGGAAGTGGTGGCATACGACACAGAACTTGACCAAATGTCATGCGTTTGATTCCGTTTCTGAATTCACCTCATATCCACATTAAGCTTACGCAATTGTTTTTGTACTGCTAAATGAATCTAATAAAATTTTTTTTGAGTGGCTCCCAATTGTTGAAAGTGGTTTTCTATTGTGGAATAGAATGGCAAGCCTGCAAAATATGCATATGTAAACGCAAATAAGGACAGCCAAACCAGTACACTGCGGTAGACTGTAATGTTCTTTATTATGTTGCGCTCTGCAATCACGCACCCACAGTGCAAAAGGCCAAGTCACAAAACACAACAATGTGGAGGTGCTCTCTGGACTGGTTGAATTGCTCTCGTTCTTCCCCTCACCGAGGCACCTGAAGCATGTTATTTTGTTTATTTATTGGGTGGCGGGGAGTGGTCATCCTGGGAACAGAAATTCAGCAAAATGCATGAACTCTTTATCAAATAATAAGCACAGTGAATGTGGCCAGTGCGCCTGCCGCATAGTTCTGAGGCTTGCAATATATTGAAGTATAAACATAAATACAGCAAAGGATTATGAATCATAAAAACTAACATTTCGCAATCATTTTGACGTTTTGGCCCAGTGGGTGCTTTGTTTTATGTAAATTAATAAATGAAACAATCAATTAATGGCAACATTAAATGGTGTTTATGTATTTAATTTTTGCACTTTCAGTCCTCCATGCTGTACGGCTCACTGATTGCATGCAACCCTAATTTAGTATGTAGCTTTCTTAAGTGTCTATTTATTTTTTTTTTACGTGAATGTTGGAGGTCCAGGGTTAAAAAAAACAAACAAAAAAAAAAACTGGTACACAGGTAGTCAAGCGACGGCACAAAGATTTTATTGAACCACTTTGATGACTTTTTCTTACAGTTGGTCATGCTACAGCACGGCCTTGCTCCAAAATGCTCACAACCACGGACGGATTTATGTCTACAACAGTTACGACGCACTCTGGGGGGAAAAAACAAAATGCCTTTTTGTGCATGCAAAGTGCAAACTCGATTGGTAACAAACACGTGACTGAATGAAAAGCTGAGCTACAGTCACAAAAAAAAGTACGTCTGTAATTTGAAGTTATACAACCCTTTTCGCTAACCCTTTTGCAGCAGAAACATCTCAAGTGACAAGATCGGAGCATGTCAAATACGACAATAACAATTAAAACCAACATCATTGAAATAAAAACTTCCAGCTGGTTGGAACAAAGTGCACTTCTTGGCAATAGGTAATAGGAAGTTGAACAAAATCGTCGGAATGGCAAAAAATGTCAAGAACACATCTAGTCCACCTCATGTTTGTATGTTCTGACAAGGACAAACTTGAAAATGTTAAAAATGTCGCTATATTATGAAACTTGATGCAGCTTTTTGAACTTCAACTTCATAGACGTTTGCCCGTTGGACATGCTTTGTCGCATTTGCTCTCAAGTAGCAAACATCTCTTGAATATGTATATTATATAATATATATATATTTTTTTCAATATAGTGGAACCCCCAGAGAGGACGTGACGAGAACCATAGAACTGGAACTGAGGAAATTGACCACAGAAGCTTGACAAACAGCTCATTTTGCTCTTAAAAGGTGAGAGTTATAACTTTTGGTTAAAAATGTTCAAATGAGCTCTGCAGCGGTCGAATACTCGGCTGATAGTGAATGAGAATGTTACTTAAAGGGGAAGTCAACCCCAGAATTTTCTTCCAAGAATATAGTCCATGTAGCCCCACTAGTTGAAATATTATCTGATTAATCGTGTGTTTGTGGGATTTGAGTTAAGCATCTTACAGGGCGGCCATTTTGTCACTTATGTCAACAGAAAATGACATCACAGTTGCTCACGGCTCAGATAACGACCAATCATGGCTCAGGTTGACAAAAAAAAAATCAGGTGAGCCGTGATTGGTCGCTGCCTGAGCCCTGGTCAACTGTGATGTCATTTTCTGTTGAGGAAAGTGACAAAATGGCCGCCCCGTGAGCTGCTTCACTCATATTCCCCAAATGCAACATTGATCTGAATGCTGTGTTTGAACGAGCAAAGGCACATATGACATATTATTGCAAAGCATTTTTGGAGGTTGACTTCCCTTTAAAAGTTTTTTTTTTTGGTCAAACGGCTCGCGTTCCACTTTAGAGGTTCCACTGCACAAGATGATTTTGAACAGGAAGGATTTCGGTCACAAGCAGTATTGAATTCTCAGTTCAGACATCCACACGTAGACGTATGAGACATGCATCAAGCATCTCATCAAGTCTGTGAACTAAACAAGCTGATCTGATCCAATCGTAAACGTTTGCACGCCGCAATTGCCCGTTCACAGTTTGTATGAATAGTAACGCGTTCACAATTTCCACATTTTGCCAGACTGTAAATATTTCCACATTCCGCATGCACGCATTTCAGCATTCACATTCCCAACGCCGTACCGCATTCTCATCAGTTAACAAATTCTAAAACTATTATGAACGTTCCGCATTCTATGCCAGTGTACATAATTGTATCCCTATTCACGTAGGGCCAACATAACGCTGCACTAATTTGAAGGATTTTGCCTTTTGAACTCGCTCAAATGATGCATGTTTTAAACATCTTCAAGCATTGTCCTATTCTAATTTTTTCCCAATTTGGCACCAGTTTAAAAATGTTCCAGCGTGTCGCACCAGTTTGAACATGTTTACATGGTGTCTTATATCACAATCAAAAGCCATTTGTGCATTTCGCCCCAACGTCAATGTTGCCACATTTCTCCCTAGTCTAAATCATGTTGACCCATTCCGTACTCATGAGAAGATGTTTTGGCTTTGCGCCTCAGTTTTTGTACTTTCAAGTCCCCCTTCAATGAGAACATGTCATGTAACAAACATCCATAAAGAATCCAAAAAAACAAATCAACCTTGTTTGACGTGACTTTAAAAAGTAGAGGTCTAGAAGACACTCAACTGTGCTTTTAACCATATCGTGATGGATAAATGCTGAGAAATTCATGAAACATCTTCCGTGACCCGGTGATCGTCATCAAATCAGAGTTTGACAAAGTAGATTTGTAAGATTTTTTTTTCCCTCCACATTTGAATCGCTTAAAGCAGGGGTGTGCAAAGACACGATGGCCATTTTGACTTTCTCGAACTTTAATTCATTAAACAGACAAAAAAAAATCATCAAGTCATTTATATTGTTAAGATGAGTGAAAATAGTTGGGTTAGCTACATTTGAGTATGCCTGCTCTGTTTGAAACGGAAGGCTTTGGTGCAACGGAACGGCTCAGCCTCAAAGGTCTGGTCAGTTTGTATGAAGATTCATTTGCGCCTTGTCATTTTGTCAAGTCATCATTTAATTATTTGCATGACTCATGACTCGAACAACTTGAAAAGGGAGTTTGTGAAAATGATATAACCGTATTTATTTGCTTTGTTGTAGTTGTCGCACTCATGGGTGATGCCATTGTCACAAACCTTTGCACGCTTTTTTCCCTTCTTTTTCTAAAGCGTGTTAAAAATTTTATTTTTAGTATAATCTACGGGCCGCAAAAAAAAAAAAAAAGAAAATAGATGTCAGCTCACAAATGGGCCCCAGACCGTAGTTTGGACACCCCTGGTGTAAGGTTTATCATTAAGGTTCAAGTGATGAACCAAAGTGCACGTGGTTGTTTTCAGCACCTGACAAAAGTTCATGTACACCATTTGCATTAAAGTAGCTAACGTCCGAGTCTAAAATCACAACAGTCGTCATCTACTACAGGAGGCAGCAGGCCCGAAACATGGTCACATTTGACGGGGAGGTGATGTGCAACAGCACGCTCTCGTTGGCCGACACAAACAAAACACTTCCCCGCTTAAGGCTGACGTCGGACAGCGCAGCGGCCGAGGTGGCGCTGGCGTCGCCTTCGATGACCAGCAGGATGCTGGCGCTGTCGACGGGTGCCAGCGTGTACTGCTTCACCGAGGCTGGCACCTAGAGAAGGGACTATATGAGAAGCCAGTGGTTTCTTCAACTTTGACAAAGTACTACCTCGAAAAATATTGAACGGCGCTCATGCAACATCTTTCTTGTGCCACCAGAGGGAGCCCACCACACTAAGAAGCACTCACCTTTTTTTTTTTTTTCAATTATTTTCGATAAGTAAGTGTTTTCAATTATACAACTACACTAGCACGTGGATCTAAGGGGCTGTTTATATTATGACATTTGGCGTCAGATTTTAGTTTGTATAAATCTTTGAGTGCACAATCAAGTGAACTTCATGTGACCTTTTCTAATCTTTTGAATGTTGAAAGTTGCTTCTGACATGGTCACTCCTCATTTTTGTATTTTTTTTTCATTCAGTTTGTTTCACTTCCTGCAATTTTTCTGCATTTCTCTATAATAGTCCTAGATTACCGTGTTTTCTGTCCTTTTTTTTTTCTCCAGGCATGCGTAAATCGTTTTGACAATGTTGGGCATGCGTGAAACTTTTAAAAGACAAAAAGCAAAACGAGATCTATGGACCAAATGGGTCCCCATCACAAATGATATTGTGAAATTTCTTTCACCTGTATCCTCATAACAGTGAAGTCCGGCACAGGCGGGTCGTAGATGGTGACGCAAGGGTCTGAGGAGTCCTGAATTGGCGGGAAAATCTTGGCAGCGGAAGGGCTCGGGCTGTAGTTGAGCATCTCACAAAGCGTGTTGACGTCGATGTACTTCGGGGTCAGGCCGGCTCTTACCGTGTTGTCGGAGCACGCCATACACTCGATACAGTCTGATACCAAAACAAATTGACAAAAAAAAAAAAAAACTGTCAAGCGTCCGACTCATTTGAATTATTAGTAGGCCAAAGTTCAGCTTTAGCGCTCGAGTAATTAGTAGGTTTGCAAAAGTTTGAAATGAAAATTTAACAGAGGCTTTTACAACCCTGTTACCTACTACTGACCTCCGTAAAGGTAAGCGTGAGGTTCATTAGCTCCAAGGAACATGGCCTGGTTGGGATCCAAGCGCACATGGTTGAGGAAGTAGATGGAGAAGCAGCCGATGTCGCCGGGGTACTGGGAATGGAGGCGGAGCAGCAGCTCGCCGTTACTCCTCGCTGTATCCTTGCCTGCCGCGCCTACACAAACGCATGAATTATTGAGAAGAACGCTGACAAGATATTTGGTCAAATAATTTCTCCTTGCCAGATCCCTTTCTAAAATTATCCTATTTGGTTTTGAAACTTTATATTGTGGCTGCCCAACAAATAGCATATATTAGGGTTTGCGGTTAACCGCTTCCCGATTGCCCGGGGCAAGTGAAATTTGGCCACGGGCAAGGAAAAATTATGGGCAACTTGCCCGACCGGGCAAGCATTTTTTAAAGCAGCCAAATATCTTTAATTTCAACGAAAACTGTGGTGTGATCTGTTTGTGTGCACTGTATGGTGATGGTTTAACCCAGACACCCCCTTGTGTTGTGGTATGGCCCATTGGCCTTATCGGGGGCAATGGGCGGGCGCTACGGAGATCAGTTAGTTCAGTGAATGTCGAGTTAAAGTGGACGTCAATAAATGCCGCAGTATTGGAACTCGCTGTAGTTGCATCCTCATTTGAAGTTTGAAAAACACAACAAAAACCTACGATATTGATAATCTGGATTGCTGTAATATAATTTTCCCAATTTAACATGCAGATTTGTTGATTATTAAAACTACAATTAACATTTTGAATAACTGCACAGGATGATACATGCTGTTGTGAGCAGGGTTTCATGGTTGATGATGAAAACAAGATTAATTTATGCTTATCAGATTATATGTTTATTTACATTTGTGGCACACATTTTACAACCATAAACATTTTATTCTTCGAGAAAAAAAATTGTCACTTGCCCAAGTCGGGCAAGTAATTTGGCCACTCGGGCAAGGCAAATTTTAGTGGCACTTGCCCGATGGGCAAGCAGTTTTTAAAGTTAACCGCGAACCCTGATATATTACTGATGCCATACTCATTGCGGTAACTACATTCCAGACTCACCAAATCTGCAATATGGGGAGATCACATAGATTTTTTAAAAAATGCTATAAGCCTTAAAATATCCATCCCTGTAATCAAATTTAAATTTATTTAAACACAATTTGTGAACAAAAGAGTTTTACATGGTCACAGAAAAATAAAAACAAAAACCTGACAAAATATAAAAGATGACAACAGTAAATGCACCCTAAATGTTGCTGTAAAAAAATTTGAATAATAATTGTTGTCGTTAAAAATGAGAAAAAAAAGACGCACCTTCTTCAGTCACTCTCTTGACCAGCATGTTGAGTTGATCCACAAACACTTTCTTCTCGCAGTTCATCATCCTGGTGAAGCACTTCTTCAGTGCCTGCCTGGTGCGGTCCGCGTCGCCCGCACTGCACCGCAGCTCCTGAGCCGCTTCGTTGCCCACCAGAGCGCGGAACTCCGGTACGGCTAATGAATTGTGCAAACTGGATATGTTTAGTTTGGGCGTTTCAACAATGTACTTGGCCTGCTTTAAACCTTCCAAAAAGTTGGCCCAAATTCTCGTCAGACTTACACTTGAGGAATCCGAGGATCTCCTCCACTGGCCTGAAACCGCAAAGGCCTTGGAAGTGTGTGAGAGCGATGGCCATCTCTGGCTTGTGGTTGTTGTCTGGGTAGTGCTCTGGAAACTGAGCATGGAGACGAGTGGCAAGCTCCTATATGGAACACAAACTAGTCAGCGGGCCCTTTTAAAGCCAGAAACTCCGAGAACTGTTGTGATACGGAAGCCAACCCAGCAATTTTAGCTAGCTTGTATCATAGCATCGGAATGTGCGAACTTTGGGGCGGAAACACAGTGGGACGCAAAGTAAAACTTGAACAAAGCCGCGGGCCAACATTTAATTTTTTAAAAACAATATATATGCTGATTTTTTTTTTATTATAAGTGATTTTATTAATGCAATACAATGTTTAGTTTTTAAAATTACT
Organism: Idiotropiscis lumnitzeri; assembly: GCF_059441095.1. Classification (NCBI taxonomy): domain Eukaryota; kingdom Metazoa; phylum Chordata; class Actinopteri; order Syngnathiformes; family Syngnathidae; genus Idiotropiscis; species Idiotropiscis lumnitzeri. The sequence goes on along the minus strand of NC_142396.1, from coordinate 2,396,133 downwards.
CTTATCATTTTGAATGTTACTATTATCATATAAAATGTAAAATATTATAGTAGTCATTTGGTATAGCCTCGCGGGCCAAATATAATTACACTGCGGGCCAGGCTTGGCCCATGGGCCAGAGTTTGACACCAATGCCCTAACCCAATCCCTGAAGACAGAAAATTCCTGTGTGGACCTCCTCCCCGCTTGTGTTTGCATACTTACCCTGTTAGGGTGAGCCTGTATGGACAAGGCGGTGTTAACGGAGAGGACTTTAAAGAGGAAGGGCAGCTGGCCCTGAAAGGTGTCCTTGACCTTGGAGCCCAGGCATGCTGGGAAGTGGGCGATCCACTGACCCAGAGTGGTCTGCGCAATCCGGTTGTCTTTGATCTGGGCGTCGCCCTTTGGGTGGGCGCCCATCCACAGCTGGAGGAGGCAGAAATGATGACCACACTCAGGTTATGCCGACTCATGCGCTTTGGAAGTGTCTTGTTTGGGGGGTTTGGGGCACGAGTCAGATGTAGTTAAAATTTTGCCACAGTGTGTAGAGTAAATAATATGTATGCATTACAGTGCTGTCCATAACCTTTGCCCATTTTTTTCTGTCTGCAAAATATTTGTATTTGTAGTAATATTTACAGCATACACCACCACAGAAGGCTACCAGTGATGGCAAAAAGTGGCATAAACTTGACTGCAAAATAAAACTGTGACTCCTTCATCAAAAACGGTACCTTTTCTGGTTCTATGGTTACCTTTTGTCTTCCGTCTTTGGAAAACATCTTACTTAGCTGAAGTTCAAATGTGGCATCATGAAACATAATTCATCATGTCATCATGTGACTGTCACCTGTGCAGCGTGAAAATGTCAATGTGCAGATAAATGGAACTTAATGACCTTCATGACAAACCCCACAGGGCGCTGCATGGCTGCTAAATAAAGAGCGTCAGTGAACACAGTGCAAGTCGTGGCCATATTGTCTTGGCTGCTTGTGGATGATGGAAAATATTATATTCCATACACCTCTGCGTAAGGTTTGCTATCCTCGATGATGGCCAACGGGTCTCCGCCAAGCACCAGTTTGGCCACTTCACTGTCCAGCCCCACCTTTCCCCATGCATAGTTCTGCACTGCACAAGTCAGTAGAAACACTAAAACAGAGGCAATAGGGAAACGAACACAGTTTAGTACACAATATTATGCCATTTTTTTAAGAGATGCTGCAAATTCAAAACAGCCGTCAAAATCTTGAAAGGACTGTTTTGTGGTGTGCTGCACAAAAACAAACTTAACTTTCAGTTGCACATGATTAAAAGGCGGTGAACAGATGTCATTTTCTATTCTTTTCCTTGAAAATATTCATATGATATATGTTGGTTAAACACATTTTAATCATGTCCAACCAAGGTACGTGTTGGATTAAATTAATCCAAAGGCTGTTTTTTTTGCTTCTCATGCAAGCCAAACGTTTGTCAATTGTAAACAATTTGTCATGTATTATGTTTTTTGTTCTTAATGTTCTGGATTCAATTGGTGTCTGGTTTGGGGGACAAAAATACTAATAATAAATGTGGCCTTTTTGTCACAGCCATTCAGGTGTTACATTGTTCTCACGGAACATATTGTTAACCCCGACAGTAACACTGTAATACTATGCAATAGTTTGCCTTCTCTAAGCACGATCACATCACCGGATACCAGAAGAATGGAAAATAGTGGCGAAAAAATAAATACGGCGTGACGCTGAACAAGAAGGCACGCTCAGTACCCCCATAGCCTACTCATTCATTTTCATATAATTGCTACTGTTAATTGTGCTACTGTAATGATCACTTTCGTACCGCGTTGCTGACATATTCCTGGGTGTTCCGATTTACGCAAACGTTCACATCCGCAACAGCGTCGTAAATTGAGGTCCCTCAAAATATTAGCACTGTACCATCGCTAGTCGTTTTGGCTACAATGTCGTTGTAAATAAATGCTTATTAAAAAATAAAAATAACACGAGTGTGTGTAGCAGCTGGAAGGCGTTGAAGCGGCGGATCTGCGGTAGTTATGCATTACAATACAACTTTATTTATATAGCGCATTCGACAACAGCTGGAGCTGGAACAGTCGACAGTGGGGGGGGGGCACACGACTAAGGAGATTTGAGCACAATGCATAGCGTTCTCCTCACACGTAACACACATGCTAAGCTAACAAAGTGTCTGAGTTCATTGACCTCGATGTTGTTTTAAAACAACTTAATAAAAAAAAGTATCTGGTCACTTCGTGAGGATGTGACACAGAGGCGAGCTAGCAAACCAGCTCGTCAATATTACGTTATGTAAAAGCAGCTCTTTTCGCTTTACACGATCCGGTTTGCTTGAGGGATTTCAAAAGCATCGTGTGGCGGTGGAATGGCTGAACAGAGTTGTTGAGGAGACGTGAAGCTCACCTCTGACTTCCTCCATGACAGCGACGCAGCGACAGCGAGCTGTCACTCAGGCGGTGACGTCGCGCACTTGCCGGAGCCTTTCAGTGTAAAAGGTTACGATTAAGAAAAAGAAATAAAAAGTTTCCGATAATTATTATCGGTCAAAAGCAGAGGCGGACATAACATTGTACTCGAACGCAAACATCGTTCAAATAATATAATGTCAAAAATTGTGCTCCAAATAATAACTTGATTACGACTAAGTACACCTGAAAATACTTCCTGTCAAATGGTTGCACGAAATAAAATATTCTGGATCCACAGACCAGACCATACATCCTAGTCTTAAAAAATGTATCTGGATCCATTTGAGTTTCATTTTGTGCAGCCACTTGATAGAATACAATTTCAGTAAATCCAACATACCATTTTTTTGTGTGCAATGCTGTAAGAAGCACCGAGTAGCTGAAATTTACGATATTTTAACAATTACAATGCGTAATAATAAAAATACCAGTTACCAACATCTCAACCGTTTTCTTTATGGCACATTGTCTGACAAAATATTTACTTGGTTGTCTAATTTCACACTTGATGGATGGGTAGCAAAAAATGCACTCAAGTAAGAGCACTGCTACCTTAGAATATGACTCAACTAAAAGTTAAAGTTACTCCTCTATTCTCGTAAGAATAGATATAAGTACGAACTGTGTGTGGCTTCTTGTGGTGTGAAATGTGGGCATTTTTTAGGAATTTTCCAACGTGTTTACTGTAAATATTTTCTGAATCTAATGAGATGTTTAAGAAGTTGTCAACATTTTTCTTACATTCTTCAGTCAAGGCACCTGTTTCTTTTTCTGTATGTACATGCATTTCTTCTCATTACACACCCCTCATTTGAAAGTGTGTCATTACAATGTTTTCCCATGTCGTGAATTTTCATCCAATTTGCTTTTTTCTAATAACCCAGTCCTTTGGGCACGTAAGTAGTCTCTTTATGTTATTTATTTGCATCATGACTGGCATGACAATATGTTCTCCTCTGAAGTATGTTTTTTTTATTGTCATAATATTGTAATGTACACATTAAGTCATAATGTTATCCCCATTCAGGTAACGGGTCAGCTGGAGCCTATCTTAGCTGACATTGGGCGAGAAGTGGGTTACACTTTGGAGTGACCGCCAGCAAATCACAGGACACACGTATGGTGTGTTACATTTTTGAGTAAACCTCAAAAAGTATCTGTAGCCAGATGATTTTATTTTTTTATTTCGTGCAAACCTCTTAACGAAATAAAGTTGAGTAAATTCAACATCTATTTTCAGTATATTTGACGTTCACGCTGTTATTACAAATATAACTTAGATGTTACTCAATATATATATATATATATATATATATATTTACTGAATATTAATTTACCTACTCGAGTAATTATTTGGAGAGCTCATTTTTTAGGTTTACTTGAGTCATTCTTAAGTACTCTTGAGTACTATTGGGTCAGGCCTACAAACAGGAGGGCATTAGTGCAATTGTGCAGTCCTAGGATGCAATATACACTACTACTGTACCTTCAGCCAATGGTGTACTTAAATATTGACCAATGATGTATTTTGTTTACATTACAGTACTCTTATTACAATACTTCTATCACTGTAGTATTTCTACCACTGCAGGATGTTCACTATTACAGTACTTTTATCATTGCAGTACTTTTATAATTACGGTATTTCCTATCATTGCGGTACTTTTACTATTACAATACTTCATCATTGCAGTATTTTTCCATCGTTGCGGTACTTCTACCATTATAGTACTTTTATCATTGCAGTATATTTTATCATTGCAGTACTTTTACCATTACAGTACTTTTATCATTGCAGTATTTTCTATCATTGCAGTACTTTCCTGTCATTTCAGTACTCTCACCATTACAGTACTTTTATCAGTGTAATATCTTTATCATTGCAGTATTTTCAATCATTCAGTAGTTTTTATCATTACAGTGTTTCCCCCTCTGTATAATGGACAGGCATTAGGAGTGTTTCCTTACACTTAGATACGTTTATACTGTGTATATTTGCATGCTTTTTATGAATGTCTGCTGCTAATGTTATACATTAACGGCTACATTACGCCGCCGACTCTGTGTGATCTATATCTTTGCTGCTGTAACACTTCAAATTTCCCCATTGTGGGACTAATAAAGGACATCTTTATCTTTATTTTGTGTCCGTGTTCGCGCCACCCGGGTTTGTGCTTGGCGTTATGACGTCATCAGTTGCGAGAATGCGCATGCGTCCTACACTCGAAAGAAGGAAGTGGGTTGAAGAGGCAACTTCGGCGGCGGTGACGAGTTCGTTGTTTATTCCCCGTCCACAGAGGCTTGAATTACCGCGAGTCTTGAAGAAAAATGTCGGCGTTTGATGACAACCCATTCGCAGAGTCGGCTGGCGTCAACCCTTTTAATGTAAGTGCTTTAATTTGTGCTACAGTGGCGCAAAACCGATGAGCTCGGTGGTTGTCAGTTCTTTCGCGAGAGGGTAGCCACTAGCCAGCACGTCAGGAAACTTGTTGGGTGGATATCGGTGGGAGGGGCTTACCCTGGTATCTCCGTTGCCATTGGGCGATTTTACAGCATTGACAGGCCTTTAACCAATCAATGCAGTTTGATTGGAAAGCGGGGAGGGATATGATTTGGCTCAATTGTAGGAAGTTAACGTGTAGCCAACAAGGAATGTGTGTCTAAACTTTTTAACCGCGTTACAGTAGTTACCACGCCAAAAGAGAAAACGTTTCTGACCATTTGTTTTCGTTTTTAAACGACTTTACGTTGTGAAATCAGGTCACTGGTTGCCAACTCAGGAGTGCCCAATTAAGATTGACCCCAGTGCTGTGTCTGGAGGATATGAGCCAATTAAGCCATACACGTATTAATTTATTACTTTTTCCGCTTCAGCCACATAACATCAACAACCTTACTCAGACAATTTTACAGGATAAGCGTGAACAGAATGTGGGTTTACGGGGTCACATGACAATTTTATTTCAGTGCGTCAAGTACATAAGTGTTGGATGGAAAGCCACATTTTGATTTATGTCAATGTTTCCCAATCATTGTTGAGTCGAGGCGCATATTTTACATTACAATATGAGTATTCTCAGTTCATTTGTTTTCAGAGGGTGGGGGTATAATTTTAATGGTTCTGCCTGTCACTAAATGTCACTGACAGATACATTTTTGGACCAATTTAGTGAAAGGGGGTCATTTCCTGCCGCACAACTGATGATCTCTCAGGACACACTGTTTGGGAATCATTGATTCACGCGTATCACAATCTTGCAGGATGATTTAGCTACACTGCAATATGTTACACGCGTGAACAAACAGCAAGAGAGCAGTACACGACTGTTTGATTGCTAGGCGGGGAGATGAAGCTAAATAAATAAGATGTCAGCTGCTGGTAAACGGTGCCCACCTGACTCCTCACCCCCACTCGCAAAGACTTGGATCTCATTCATTCGAATAACTAGATTTTAGCCTTAATTTATATCCACACAAAGATACAGACACACTCAGAAACATCAACGGTGAAGAACAAAATGCACGTCCTTTGCTGCTGATGTGTTCAGTGATGTCTTATCTCACTTCCTGTTTTGCAGAGTTGAAGTTGTTTTCAATTTTCTTGAGTCTTCCTCCTCATGTTTTTTTGCTGTGTCATCAAAAGACACAATCTGTGCTCCATCTGGCTGTTTTTTAGGGTGAACACAATCCTTTCAGGGCTAGGAAATAATGGAAAACACTTCCAGGGAGGCGGCACGATGAATGACTGGTTAGCACGTCCACCTTATAGTTCTGAGGTTTGAGGTTCGATTCAGGCTCCGGCCTTCCTGTGTGTCGTTTGCACGTTCTCCTTGTGCCTATGTGGGTTTTCTCTAGGTACCCTGGTTTTCTCCCACATTGATTGGACTCAGATCTCCTCAGATTAAGTGACTCTTTTTCCGTTAGCCCTATCCTGGACTCGCTTTTGGTACAAGCATGGAACTGCTTCTTTAGCAAAATCTGTGTTCACCTAAACAGTGCCCATCAGCAGGCTATGTAAGGTGCAAAAGGATGAAAATTCAATTGGAATTTTTTGTAAGAGTTTGAATAAAATAATTGGGCTGACATTCATTAATCCCAGTCCCTTAAATCTGACTTCAATCTTCTATCTGTGTATGTCACAAACTGCACTTAGCTCTCACCAAACTCTGTCCCGTGAGAAAAAACAGAGACTGCCACGGCAGTGCAAGCAGACTGTAACCTCCCTGACAGGAAGGAGTCAATTGTTGAGTCCGGCTGGGAATGTTTACAGGTGTGTCCGGTGCTGATAAGAACGGTTCAAGTCCGCCTAATGCTTTGATCAAATGACCAGACTGCCGTGCTGGCTGTTTTCCACATTTGGACAAAAGTATTGGGACAGCTTGCAATTCTATCTCCATGTAGTAAAACCTCCAAAACGGTGCCACTTTTTTGGCAAGACTTGGTCCAACATGTCGCTAGGAATTTTTATCCGTTAGCTACTAGTTTTGGTCCTGCTGTCCAGCTCTGTGCAAGTTCAGTTTGATAAGCTGCGTCCATACTAGACATATTCAAGAATGTCTTTCTGGGCCTTTCTTTGTGTACTCAGTCCACAGAGATGGACTTTGTCAAAGTGCTTGTCAAAATGTCTTGCTTGGGTAATGAATTGTCATCTTTGGTCGAAATACATTTTTGTGCTTTTCGTTTTATTCCAGGACCCAGCAGTCACTCAGGTGACAAACTCTAGCGTAGAACCTGTTGACCAGTACAACCCTTTCCCTGCGACAGTAAGACTCATTTACTGCTTTCTTCAGTTTTGTCTTCATCATATAAATATATTTGTTTATATGCTGTTGTTCCTTTTTGCTCACCTGTGTAACTGAATTGTTTTGTCTTTTTTTTTTTTTTTTTTTGGAGACGCTGGCTAGTCAGGTCAACTCACCCTCCACTACCCCCTACCAACCCGCAGTACTGCAGCCGTCCTCAGAGCCCACACCACAGGTGAGTCTACAAACACATTCGTAGCCGACTTTTCATCTAGTATTGTCGAGTCATGTGCTCATTTTGGAGACCAACAGTCATCTCCACTTCCTGCACTGCCTCCTCAGGTCGCTTTGTGTTACCTGAGCATACTCAGTGACCACACAGCGGCTCAGTTTACACGATATCATGCGAGCCATTGTTTTACAGGTGATTGGTTAAATATTAACAGCGTCCCTTTTCTATCGACAGCAACGCTGTTCAGAATACAGCCTGCAAAAGAGAGTAGGATTGAGTAGTCTGGTTGACCTGCAACACCTGTCGAGCAATTATGTGAACAAGTGAAAGGGAGCACATGTTTTCTATTCAATTGAAATAAATGCTTGACAAATTGTCAATCCATTGAAAGGTAATTCAATCAAATCTCCCAACTTGACATCAAAAGCAACACTCAGGATTTAACCTGTTGCGGGGCCATCGAGCCTCACGGGCTGTTCTTTCCCATTTTAAATATTGATTCTAATTGCTGAGCAAATGTGGACATTTTGCTGCCTCCGTAAAGACCAAATAGGCATGCAAAAAAAAAAAAAAAAAAAAGTCAAGCGGTCTCACTGTTGCTTGGAATGCTCGTTCAGTCTGTGTAACGTTAGCCTGTGACTTCAAATGCCGCTGAGATCAAAAGATACGGGTTTGTTTCACGAAAGCTTTTTCTTGCCTCCATCTCTAAACCCCTCCTCATCCGCCAACGCTGCCGCCGCCGCAACGGCCTCCTCTTCAGGCGACTGCCGCTGCAGCACAGGCCAACCTGCTGAGGCAGCAGGAGGAGCTGGAGAGGAAAGCAGCCGAGCTGGACCGCAGAGAGCAGGAGCTCCAGACCCGAAACACCTCAGGTTAATTGCAGAATCGCTCACATGGGTCTCCACCAGAAAACATTATAGCACATTGCTACCTTGACTTGCGTGCTTAATTTGTTCCAGGACCAAACCCAGAACTGAATTTACTTGTATGTCAAATCTATTTTGTCCATTGAAATTAATTCAAATGCATTACATCTGAAAAATAAAGCACAAATAGCATTGCATTTAAAAAATCATGGTATTGAAAGAATGAAATTGGATTTGGAAAGTGTGATTACAGTTCATTGAGGAGTATTTGTTTGAATCTGTGCCTTTAAGGGGCGTGGTTTATTGTGGAACATCAGAAGCTGGAGTGACCGTGTGAGTGTCTAGATGTGAGTTGTGGTCTACAGCAGCTCTCTTTCAGCCGTTCAATAATCAGATGAAAGTGCATTTACAAATTTCTTATGGCTCTCTTTGCCCACACCCATCCTGTATTTCGGTACAATTAATTTTTTTCGTATTTTTTCACTCAGCTGTGGTGGCTCTGGAACTTGCTTGAAATTCAAATTTTGGCTCACAGCACTAATCAAAAAAACAAAATCACGCAAATGACAGCTCGTGACTGGAAAAAACTTGGAGGTTGGAGTACTTGTCAGTCAAGATACCACTGTATGTTCATTATTGTTCTAGTTTTGACCGGACATTGTCTACTACAGAAACATGCAACCACCTGAGAGAATTGAAGATTAGACTTTCTATAAACTCTGACATGTGAGCGGTGCAAAATACTGGATTTGTCGGTACATCAGTGTAACGTGCTGCTGCTTTTGTTCCCTCGCCGTTGTCAGGTAAAGAAAACAACTGGCCTCCGCTCCCCAAGAGTTTCCCCATCAAGCCATGTTTCTATCAGGACTTTTCTGAGGAGATCCCCACCGAGTTCCAGCGGGTGTGCAAGATGATGTACTACCTCTGGATGTGTGAGTGCTCTCAAGTGACACAATGGCACTTTTGCCATTCATTACGACACAACCAGAATCAGACGGGATTTGTCTCCGGTTGTTTGAATCACACTAGTATTGCAGTCAAAGAAATGATAACTAAAAGAACATTTCGAACGTGGCACACAACTATAGACAGTCTTAAGGTAATTTAAGGGCTGAGTTAGTGCTGTAGAACCGAATAAATGACCATGAAAATCCAACAGAATCCTCTTTATAATGTTGGTTGTTACAATTTTATTTAGTTTTTTCCTGAGCTCTTACCATTGCGGAGAGTATCATATGTTGAACCATCGCCCATTGGTGGTTTGCTTTTGATAATTAAATTTTGTATTTTTTCAGTTGATACTAGGCATCGTCTGTATGGCTTGTTGATTTTGGCTGGGAAAAAAATACCAATTACGAATTAATCGGCTGATTAATATTGATATATATATTTTTTATACATAATGCATTAAGTTAGTGCTTATCAAATAGTGGGTGGGGCCCCCCTGGAGGGGGCGCGGTGCGTTGCTGAGGAGGGCGCTTGTGAACCTGGGAAACATGTTTTGTTTTTTTCCGCTGTACTACAACCAAGTGTAATTGCACATCCACTCCAGTAGGAGGCAATGGCGCTCTCCTTGCCCATTGTGCGCAGCGAGTATGAACTCTACGGTTTGTTTTGCAACGAAAACGCTATTATTTATAATTGTGGCGGAGAGTGGGTAGTGGGGTGTGACCCGTGAATTGTTTTTTTCTTGCTGGGGGGGCGTAAGAGAGTAATTGGGACGCACTGCATTAAGTAATGCAAACATTTGCAATTTATTTCAATGGGTGTTGATTATACGAAGATTTTTTGCTATTTGAGATTTCATGCAAGCGACACTAGGAAGCATGTGTGAAGGATGACTTGCTGTCACTATCTGATTGCATCTGGTCCCACTCCTCGTTTTGCAGTCAACTGCATGACGCTCTTCCTCAACATGCTGGCGTGTCTTGCCTACTTCACCACGTCGGCTACCTACGGCGTCGACTTTGGCCTCGCCATCCTCTGGCTCATCCTTTTCGCTCCCTGCTCTTTTCTATGCTGGTACCGGCCCGTCTACAAAGCTTTCAAGTGAGTATAGAGTGGAAAATGTACAGTACATTTCTGGAAAGTTCCCCGTTCATTTCCATTCAAATTTAGTTCCATGCAAAATAATCCAATTAAATAGCATGACACTTCTACAGATTAATGGAGGTTTAAATAGTTTTGGAGCAATTCTCTTTGATTTCAACTTAAATATTTGTCATCCTCCCCAGCCTAACCCTTTCAAAAGTGAACAGCCCTCCGTCGTAACAATTTCCATTGAGGATAATCAGTTATAAGTGCCCTTCGCTTTCGAAAAAGTACCATCCACACATTTCGTCTCAAGCATCTGCCTGTTTTGCTAAACAATTTCAGCCAATGGACATTTCATCTTCTGCTGAATTGGCATGAAATCTGCTTGTTCCAGTCAGGATTATGCTCAAATTAATCAGATTATGCGGGAAAAAAGCCAATAACTTTAGTTTAGAAAATGCCTGGTTTATTTGTGTTAATTCCCCTGGAAAGTTTCCATCTGAACGGAATTTTGCAACCCTTCATGAATGTGGTATCATTTTTCCAGGGTTATCATTTGAATATCTTTTTTTTTCTCCTTTTTTTCTTTTCATACCTTCTTCATCACTTTTATGTCAAATTTTGTTTATGACGTCCTCAGGACTGACAGCTCCTTCAGCTTCTTCTTCTTCTTCTTCGTCTTCTTCTGCCAAGTGGTCATCTTCATCATCCAGTCGGTGGGCATCCCCAAGTGGGGCAACAGGTGGGTTGGCTTTGCTGTTTTTACTTCTTTTCTTTCTTTTTTTTTTTTCCATTCCATTTTTGGAGTTTTTCTTTGAAGGAGATGTTGTCCTCTCCTTAGTTTGTTAATCAGCAATAACTAACTTTTTTTGAAGTGTGTTTTATTTCTTTGTCATGGCGTTCACTTATTTCTGTTTTGCTTTGTTTATTTTTAATTACTAACTGGTAAAAAATAAAAATGTGCGTGTGCGTGTGTTTGCATGTGCACGTAGGTGTTTGCGTGTTAAGTATAACTTAGTTTGGGGGGCTAGGATGGATGAATTGCATTTCCATTCATTTAAATAGGAACCATTATCTTGGTTTATGAATGTTTTAGGTTACAAACAAGCTCAACTAACCAATTAGGTTAAATTAAGTAAAATTTGTAGCACTCAGGCAAGTTCCATTTCCCTTTTTTGGTTCTCGTACTTTTCCTCTTCATTAAATGGTACTCTTCTGTGTTGTCATTCCAAAAAAAAAAGGCAAAGAAAAAAAAAATCCCCAAAAGGCAGATAAATATTCCATACTTTGCTTTACATATTTCCTACCTGATTTTGTTTGTCATTATTATTCGTTTCTCAAGAATCTTGTGTGCTAAATTGCACTCTTTCTCCTCTTCCTCTCAAATTTGCTGAGACTTGGCATCCTTCCGCCTCTCCGCTGCTTTTCTTACTGTAAGTGTCTTCCCCGCTCCAACCTCCTTCACCTCCCGTACACATTGAAAAAGATGACATAGGATGCACGTTGCCGTGGTGACAGATAGATGACCTTCGTTACAATATCGTTATCTGTTCTCTGGGAAGAATGTGGGGTCATCTTGTTTTGTACTCTTTTGTATTAGAATTGACACAATATTGTCAGTTGACAATTGCAACTGCCGCACGTGTTCTTTTTTTTTAATTAAAAAACAATTTAATAGCTAAGATTACAAACAGTAAGAACCAAAGTGAATTTTCACACATGCAAGACCCCGCACAATTTTCTTAAAACGACGGAGGCTATTGTGATCGATTTTTATTGCGGGGCGAATTTTATTAAAACAATTTTATTAATTAGAGTTGTTGTTGTAAATTAATCTCATTTTAATCCAATGAAAATATTTGCCACAATAAACTACATTTTGCTAATAAAATGGATTTTGGTCAAAATATTTAGAAGATAACAAAATGTAATGTTTTTTTTTCTCATCAAGCTCCTGCTTCGGCAAACTTATTAGTGCACTCAGAAATATATTTTCAAGATGCGTAAATTCAGATTAACTTTACAGTCCTAAGCTTTTAAAGGAACAGACTTATTAAAATTAATTTTCCAGTGTTTGATTAGTCCGTGTGTTTAAGGAATAAAAAATGCAAAAATCAATGCCATCAAATTGTTGAAGTCAATTTAGTATCTCCTGTAAATCATGGGAATACTTGGCGACGCCATCCGGCATTTTTAGAACGCCATAGACCGGTAGCCAAGACCGAAATGAACACGTGTCGTGACATCGCGAGGATCATGTGAAGGGTCCAAAATGTCCACTATGGCCGCGTAGAGGCTAGGTCATCGTTTTGACACTTAATCAGCTTCAAGCTTTTTTTGTTTTTTTTTGGAACCCTCTCCGCTTCTTCTTGTATCACTTTGGCATTTCATTCTTCGTTTTCTGACCTTTCCCCGGACTCTCAACAAGATGACAGTGGAACCCCCAAAAGTGGAATCCATGGCTCTGCTTGACATCCAAGTTCTAATTTCACTTCAATTACTTTCCAATAGGAAGTTGATTCGGTTGTAAGTTTGCACTCTTGCATTCATAAAGCCTTTATTTACTGTACGGGAGGTATTCCCCTCAGTATTGCAATTGCGATTCGGTATGTGATATTTTTTGGGTACTGGTAGTTCCGCTTTGCAGGTTTCACTGGTCAAACTTGCCAATTGTTCTTTTGCCACTTAAAATGTAACCGATGCGTTTGCGTAAAATTGACGAAAACGTAACCGATGTGCCGTGCTTGTCGGCGCGCAGTGGCTGGATCGCAGCCTTCTCCGTCATCAACTCATCTAAAGCGGTGGGCGCCATCATGATCATTGTGGCCATCCTCTTCACCATCTGCGCCGTCATGTCCGTCATTCTCCTCAAGATGGTAAGAAGTTCTCTATTTTTTTGGTGCTGAGTATCACTTTTAATTCAATGTGTCATGAATTCTTTGTGTGTATTGTTTACTATTTTTCTAATAATGCTGCATTAAACCGTTTTTTTTCTTTTTCTTTTTTTTTGCTTAATCTTTCTCATTTGCACCCCCTAGAGGTATCACTCGTTTATGGTAAATCATTATTGAGTTTATTCAGCATCTTTTATTTTCTCTTAGTCCACTTGAAGTACTGTGGAGTAAGATGCTCTGGTCTCCCATACAAAAGACTCATCACAATGGCGAAAAAATTTAAAATAAAAATCCAAACCCAATCCACGTAGGACTTTAATTAGATGATCCTTTTCCCATTTGGAGTCATTCGGACATTTCAGACTGAAATGCGCCATCGAAACCCACCGGCGTCACGAGCTAACGTTTTGTTTCTCTTGCGCAGGTCCACGGCATGTACCGCCGCACCGGAGCCAGCTTCCACAAGGCCCAGCAGGAATTCTCGCAGGGAATCTTCACCAACAAAACCTTCCAAAGTGCCGCTGCCAGCGCAGCATCGTCCGCGGCGCAGGGAGCGTTCCAGGCTAACAACTAGCTAGCGACAAGCTAACTGTTCAGGTCAGGGTCTTCATCTTATTTGGTTGGGAGTTAAGTGGGCAGGTTGGCGTCCAACCTTATAATGTGTGGACCTTGGGCAAGGCGAGTCTGCACTCATGCTTACACCCACCATCACGCCGCCAGATGACAACATCGGGAGGGGCGGGAACCACACCTGGTGCATTGTGGGTGGAATGTGAGAGACGGTGACTGATGTCTTCATTTCACTTCATCTTGGCTTTGTATATTTTGTGTGCACTTTTTGGAAACGCTCATCGTGCGTGGCGTTTTTTTTTTCTCCAGCATGTGTGACTTTCTTTACAAAAATGATGACAGTTTTTTTGTCTTTGTGTGTCATTGTTTGGCCGTTTGAATCCAAGAAAACTCGCTCTCAATTGCTACGCGCTTACACGTCCAGTAAAGAAGAAATATCCTGAAGATTTTCTATGCAAATAACGGATTTCTTCACACGGTGTCCTTTTAGTTGCCCTCCGCGTCATTTGCTTAAGACAAAAAAAAAAACACACCTTTGTTCAAATGTCAGATTTTGGTGGTTAAAAATAAAAACAAGAAAAGCAATCCTCTATGAATGTGGCCAGAAATCTGTACAACCCTAATGGGAAAAAAATATTTTGAGAGGGGAAGAGAAAACAACTGAGATAGTGTGGTTGCAAAAGTGTGCACACCCTCTAAAGTCTAAACACTGAGACGTACAGTAGCTGTGTTTGGTGTGTCATTTTATGATTTTGTTCATAAAGCCACTACGGGTGCCTCCCTTTTGCTCATTGGGAAAATGAAAATAAAGATTGCCAGAATGTTAGGACCCCACTGAAAATTATTCGAATGCTACCGTTTAGCTAACTAAAAGAAATGTAAATATCCCAAAAAGAAAGAACTGGAACTTCGCAAAGGAAATCAAAGTCAATAAAAATGGACTTTAGTCTTGAAATATGACTTTTATAAATCAGAAATTCAAGTAGAATTTTGTGCATGTATGTGTGCGGGGGGAGTAGCTTTTTCCTCATACAGTCCAACTTTCTACTTAAATTTCTTTGTTTGTGCATGTTATTGCTGTCCAATGCCCGCGGTAGAAATTAACGCCTTTATTACATAGACGTATCCATTTTTTCTCAATAGAGGGTCAAATTTGCAATTGATCACAACTGACAGATGTCATTCAAGTCAACTCCCAATCCCATTGTAACTCTGTTGCTAACCAAAACTGCAGCACCTACCAAAGCATGCAAACATGTCAAATTTTGTAAACGAGTTCCAATAAGTTTGATTTTCTTTCTATGACAAAAACAAATAGATTTGAGTTGATGATCTCAACCTTTCAAGATCAGGAATACGCTGTTTTTTGCATCATGCAAAATAATTGTCCAATAAAAATATTCCAGAAAAATTGCAATCATGTTTCCTAATGTAATCTATTTATTTCAGTGCTAGATTTAATAATTCCAATAATAATTTAATATCTGAATTTTGCTTTTGTTATTAGATTACACTTTGATATGTTTAGGTTTGAACAAGATGGCTATTTCAAAAGCTGCTTCAGGTCAATTTGGAAATGCTTCCTGCTGTCTGAACCGGTTGCTAAGGAGATGAACAGGCCTGGTAAAATTAGAAATCATTAATTTCACAGATAATGCTTTAGCAACTTAAAAACCTCCAATTGAAATTCTAAAAATGTAATGGTTTATTGTGGAATGTATATTTTCAGTGCACCTTTCATGATGGGATGTATCACCTTTGTTCTGCGATAACATGAATCGGAATTGTTTTTGCAGAAGATGAATTACTATAATTTAGCATTTGGTCCAGCATTCAGATGGTTCTGATATGTATATTTTTTTGCTCTCAATCTGTGCTGTTTGCAGAAGTCAGTGCCTTTTGCTATGAAAATATTTAATGTAGCGTCCAATAAAAAATGTTTTGCTTTCAATACCTGTATGAACTTTCTTACCGTATTTAAAACTTCTGCATTTAGGCGGACCAAAGAGACCAGCTCCTTTTTAATAAACAAATACTATTTTTTTCACATCACTCCCAGGATTCTTTTATACACTAATACGTTATTACTGTATTATTATTCTTACTAATAATAATAATTCATATTTGCCGTTGTGTTTTTGTCTCTAATGCACATTTTGCACTGAGTACACTTAGTGTTTCAGGGGTTAGTATGCAGTACACCATGATTATTTTTTTTAGAATACTATAAATATATATATATATATATATATATATATTAAAATAACATTAAATCCGCCTTTGAGTAAGACCTCTTTCTCGCTTTTTAAAAAAAATTTTTTTTTTTACATTTATGAACATTAAAGTTTACTGTTGTTTAACCATGCAACTTTTAAGTATATTTTACACGCGGATCTGGTATCAACGCTGCTTTTAAATAGGTTGTCCAGCAGATGGCAGCATCCATAGATGTGAACCTGCTCCCTTTTCTTGTCGAATGAAACTTTATTTCGAAGAAATGGCCAGCCAGCTCAAGTTATTTTAACGATTCGTATTTGAAACTGTTCCAAGGGTGCTGTCATTTTGCTGATGCAGCAAAAGGTGGTAGGCGCCTTCACTCGTCTCCACAAACACTTTGCGCGATATCAACGTGTTCAGTGCAGTCCACTGCACTCGGCACACTTCGTCGGTCTGAAAAATACCCTGTGGCGTCATGCTGCCTCCCGCAGGTCAGTCTTGGTACTACACCAGACGTTTGGTTTGGCCAACCTGACTCATAATTGTTGTGTGGTGCTTTTAATCAATACACTACACTCGATAAGAGTAGTTAGTAGATATATTTAAATGTTTTCTCCATGTGTGGTGCGGCTCTCAATAATAAAAAAAAAAGCAAAACTATTTCATGTTAAAAACTGGTACTTATTTACGACGCCCTTGATGATTTGAAATCGGAAATTTTGAAAAGGTTTAACATTTGCAATTGTCGCTTCGGACTGATTAGCAAGAATATTGTAGAAGAAAAATCCCCGCTCACTTTCTCCCCCCTCTCACCTTTTGACTCCCTCTCCCATCCCATTTTCATTCCCTCTCCCTCGTTACTTCTCCCTCTCTCTTTTTCACTCCTCTCTCCCCCTTCCTTTCACTTTTCTCTCTCTCTATCGCTCTGCTTTTTATCCCTCCCTTTCTTGCCCTCTGCCTCCCTTTATTCTCTCTCTCCTATTCATTGTCTCCACTTACTCCTTTCTTCTTCTCCCTTTGCCCTCTCATCCTCCTCTTTCGATTCCCCTCAACTCTTTTACCTCGTTCCTCCTCTTCACTCACTTCTCCCTCCTCCTCTTTACCCTCACTTCCCTTCTCTCTCTCGCCCGCCTTTTCATTCTTCTCCCTCGCTCCTTTCTCCCCTCTTTCTCTCCCTCCCTCTCCCCAACTCTCTGCCCCCCTCACTCACTATCACCATCTCCATCTGCCTCCCCTTCATTCTTTCTCGCCTCACTCCCCCCTTCCTTCTCATCTCTCCTCCCTCTCCACCTCTTGCCTCCTCCTCCCTCTCTCTCATCGCTTACTCAGCATCCTCTCACTCCCGCACTCCACCGCGTTCGCCATCAGCCGCCTGCATACCGGTTGTCATGGCAATGACGGAGTCATCCCCGAGGCGTGTTGCCATGGCGATGCCGGTGCCGGGTGCTCTCCCAGCGTTGGAGGAGGACGAGGGGGGACCATCGTGCGTGCGGTTGTCCGCCTTCGAGGAGCTCCTACGGTACCGTGCCGGTGTCGACGGCGGAGGAGGAGGTGGGAGGAGGCGACGCGGGCCGCCCTTCAACCGGGCCGGCCACTACGTACTTGTCGTGATCGGCGACATCGGCACCGAGCAGCAGCTGGACGCCGCCCGAGCGCACATCGAGGCCGGTGAGTGCACATGCAGCTGTGTTGTCCCGCGTGAGACGTGCACAACGTATGCAAATATTTGGATGACGTCACAAACAAATTGCAAATATTGGCGCAGTTTTGCAACATCAGGCCCACGCAGCTTCAAATGACTCATTTGATTGATTTAGAAAGGGCACCAAAGTTAAACAAATAATATCTATAAAGTGATTATGACAACGAAGAGTTTGGTCATTCCAGAATTCGAGCACAACATTTTTTGTTTAGCTCTGTCATTAACGATGCGCTTTTTTTAATGAGACATTTTTTGCTTGGTGGAACTCTGTCACCGATACTCAGTCAGCTGAATACAATATTTCCAAAATATTGCCCAATAAATCTATTTCGGTGACAGTTTCATTTTATTTGAATGCTCAAATTCCGAGAACTGGCTTGTAAAGCAAACATGCAAGCTTGCTCTGTTATGTTAAACAGGTCAGGAAAAATCGTAGCTTACGTGTATAATGTCATTTTTTTTGTGCAGTGTTGCAGGATAGTAAAAAAACACCCTTCCTAAAAGAGTGACCAAAATAAGTAGAAAAGTGAATACCTACAGTCTATTTTAATCAACTTGCTGAGTCATGTAAGAAACTTTTTTGCCCTCAGCCTCTCGATGGCTGTAATAGTTTCTTGATGACAGACACAATTTCAAAGCAAAACAAGGTTAGTACTGTTTGAAATATGCCTTTGATGGAACAAAGTATAAAAAAAAGAAACAAATATAAGGACAACAACAAAATCTTACCCCACCCAAGATATTTAAAATTTATTTAATTTGTTGGCTTAAGACTGTGAGGCTGGCAATCCCGGCGGTGCCGAGATTGCCGAGGTGGACTCGTTAAGAGCAGACAGGGACAAGCCAGAGAGGGTTGCAAGGAATTTATTATTCCGGCAAAGATCAAAGGTAACAAAGGAACAACAACGAAGTGCCGATGGCGAAACCGAAAGTGCTGGTGGACAACACACACCAGGGAAAAAACGCGATGAACAGAAAACGCTTGCAAAAGGCAAGAAAACAAGAACGAGAGGCAAGAGTGAGTCAGCATTTATAGGAACAGATTGTGCTCTGCTGTGAAGAAACATTTTAAGGTCAAAACACAAAAAAGCTCCAGTGCATTTTATCTCTGGTGGATTGAAACGTAATCTCACTTCCTGCTCTCGCCCAGGGAATCCAAACGTGTATAAAATGAGACGGTGAAAAGACTTGATCTTGCTGTTGCTTATATTAGGGATGCTGCGGGGATTGAACGCTTCTTCCTGCCTCTTCCCGTCACAGGAATTCGATCTTGGGATGTGGACCTCAACCGATGTGACCTTGAGCAGCAGCTGCAGTCGTTCATCACTCGCCACTCCG
This sequence comes from Idiotropiscis lumnitzeri, assembly GCF_059441095.1. Lineage (NCBI taxonomy): Eukaryota > Metazoa > Chordata > Actinopteri > Syngnathiformes > Syngnathidae > Idiotropiscis > Idiotropiscis lumnitzeri. The sequence goes on along the minus strand of NC_142396.1, from coordinate 2,377,053 downwards.
CCCATTTTTCCTCAGAAGTCAAAGGTCAGTGCAAAGTGGTGCCTTGTTTTATTTCAATGTTGTTCAAAACTAGAAGAGGCCTGACAAAAATGTCTAAAAGCGCATCCTGTGCACAAACAAAATATTGAAAATATAGATTTAAATTTTTTTTTTGAAAACCTTAATCATAGGTGCGGGTGAAAAATCTAGTTTTTATCCTGGATTTGAACTCGATATGAGTTTTTCAGGGCCGTTACCGAATACCGATTATTGGAATCATGGCGGCCGATATCTGATATTTGAAGCCGATATAAATTTCTTCATTGTCTAGTTTTACTGCTTTTAAATATATGTTTATTAAACTACTTGTGATTAACATGTTATAGATTTTTGGGGGGTTTTTAGTAAGTCGACGACTTTGCTGTAGGAGACTGACATTTATTAAAATTTTGGCAAAGTCTATCGCTATACGCGAGAGGGAGCTCTCTCGTAGTGCGTGCGACTCAAGGTGAAAAAGCAAACAGGCAGCTTACTGCTGATTGGCTGCACAAATAACCAATCTGTGGGTGGGCCAATCTGCTTCTGCAAGCAGGGCCGCCAGCACAGCCAAGAGGGAGAAGTGCGCTGCAGTGAGACCAAATATAAACAAATAAATAAATATAAAATATATTAAAAAAAAAAAACAGCTTTTACTTTATCGGCCTTTAAATAATAAAAAAAAAATGGCTGATGCCGATAATCGGCAAAATGGCAAATATCGCCCCCGATGCCCGGCCCGGCCAATAATCTGTCCAACACGAGTACCAATTTGACCCACGAATGGGCTCGTAGTATCGAAGACGGTGTCCAGACTCGGCAAAGGCGAATATAGTTGCTATGAAACCTTCGCCCAAGTGGAATAAAAGATAACGTGTGATGACACGTTCACAAGTAAAGCACCTGTGCATTTGCAGGGTGAAAAGCTCTCGCTTTAAATGCTGAGGCGACGTCCGCTGCTGGAATAAGGATGGCCGAGGCTGCCTCGATTGATTAGCGACATGCACATAGACGATCAATAGCTCTTCAATGGAGGGAGGTGATCAGAAAGAGAGAATCGCGTTGCGCAAACTGTGGGGAAGTCTGCGTTTGAGCCAGAGAAGACGGAGAGGCGGCAAGCGGGTTCATTAGTTTGTTGCTTTCAACTCGTTCAAAGGCGTCTTTGATCAAAATCGTTGCGCTCGCTCAGGAAAACACTTTCAAGTTGGCTGGGGATGACCTTCAGTCGACAAAACTTTCCAATATTATCAATATGTCAAAATTGTAATTGTGGTCCGCGTAGCTTGCAGCAATGCGGTCTTACATTCATTTGTTTTATTGACAATTCATGTTATGGGGAGTCAACTGCCAACCTCAATCCGAGTCAATCATTGTTCTGCATTCTTCCCGAATAATATATCGTTTTATTATAATACATGATGTTTCTAAGTTGCTCTATTTAAGGAGAAATTTAAATACAAATCCTCACCCAATGAATGCAAAACATAAATACACAAAAATGAAGCTCATCTTACATGTGTTTTTATCAGAGTATTCATTAAATTCATTTTTTTTTTTTTAATCAAAAGAATAATTTTTTTGGGGGGAGTTTTTCCAAAATACAGAAACCAATTTTGAGCTGATTATTACAAGTTTTTGTTTGACTTGTGATCAAATATCTAAAAAAAAATAAGATAACTGTGTCATGGCAGTGATCTCAACTCCCCTGACAGAATTTTTTCGAAAAACGAGGCTTCGAGCTGTTTACGTTTACGGTCACACTAAGAATAAAACCAATAAAATAAAACAACCTTGTAACAAACGCTGCAAAATGCCACAAACGGGCGAATGGATAGCATTGGTTTTGGCATCCTTTAATATTTGAACACAAAAAGTGGAGCATCACTTGTAGACAGATAATATCCTAAAATTCACAGGCATGTCATCTTTATCCTCAGCAAAGAGCGACAAATATTACAGCGTAGGTCAGTTGCTTGAGCAGCACGATGTGGGGGGGCTCCGCTACGGGAGCTGTAAAATATGCTTCCTGTCCTTTCCTTTCATATTTTAAATTTAAAGGGAAAAAAATGAAGTTTAAGATACGACATATTACCTACATAATGGCTCATTTGACTTATCTCAAAGCTTGAAAAAGTTCACCTCGTCGTCTGTCCGCCCAAAAGTTTTGTCTGCAAATGTTAACAAAGCAGCACTTTTGCGTTTGTCTCCCGGAACTTCCTTTAATTTTTTTCCTTATCAGGACAAAAAGAGGAAAATGTGCTTCCAACGTCTCCTGTGTGTTCTCTTTGCTGATTCGTTTCCCTCCTCTGACATTCAGACTTTCTCACCGTGGGCTTAAAGGAGTATTTTTACCGCAAAAATCCGAACTCTTGTCGCTATGAGCCTCTTAGCTCACGTTACATATCTTTGCTTTTGCTAATGCCGGTTTAGCACCATTCCGCTCAGCCTCGGGACTTTGCCCCTGACCTTTGAGATTTAATCGTTTTCGTAAGGTTGGACCGCACGAGCCGATTGGGTTGACGCTTAATAAGGGTGATGAAGTTTGATTGCGCAACATGACGTTGACTTGTCATGTCGACTATGAGTGGACCCACAAAAAAAAAAAAAAAGGCTTCAAGAACACCTGAACCTGAAAAGACAAAGAAAGTCCGTCATTTGGGTCACGAGCAAACATTTTCCTGCGACATGGGCTCCCTCTAGTGGTCACCGAAGAATCCATCCATCCATTGCTTCTCCTCTCGAGGGTCGGGGGCGTGCTAGCGCCTACCCCAGCCAGGCGGGGTACACCCTGGACTGGTCGCCCGCCAATCGCAGGGCACCCGTCTTCCTGTGTTCATTCGGAATCGGCACATCGAAATCCGTAGGCGATGTGTTTCTCATCAAAGCCGTGTTGATATGTGGCTGATCAGGCGGTAAAGCAAGACCGGCCCCGCTTCACTTTTGCTGCGTAACATTTCCTGTCCTGACCTCCAGCGCCATGTGACTCAGCAGGTCTGCTTGTTTGGTTCGCCTTGTCACAGCACAAATTCAAAGAGGTGTGTGTTTGTGCGTGCGTGAGCCGGAGAGGAAAAGAACCGTTTCACATATCCACACTCCCTTGCGTTTTACTCCGGCTTTCAATTTTGTCAAGGTTTCCCATGAGATTCACTTTCCGTCCGGCCACTTTGACCTTGCGCACGAACTGCAATCACTTCTTGCGTGTGTCATCCGACCCACGCACGCACGGACAACCCGGTGCGCATACGGCACATGTATGCGGCGTCAGCTGCTGTCATTTCCCATTGAGGCGGCCTTGACTTGAAATTATGCGCGAGTGCCTTTTCCGCTCGGTCGACGCCTTTGAATTCCCCCACTGTGCGCATTGCCCGGTCTTTTGCTTTTGAGTAAAAGACTCAAGTGGCCAGAGGCGGTGAGCCGAGATCCGAGTTTACATCTGCAACAACTGCTGTCGGTGCACTTGTTCACTGTACCGTTGAATGAGCGGACCATTTGTGTTGTTGTCTCGCGGAATTACTTGCATGCAACCGATGCTTAGTTTCAAAGTATATTTTGCACAGGTAGATACAAGAGTCGGTTGGAAGTTAGGGTTAATGCGAGCCATGGTGGCAGAGGCGCACTGTGATTGGTTCATTATCAACACGTTTGTCTGCTATTTGAATAGGGGTGTGGAGACTTTTGATACATGCTGCACATGATAGAAACACGCATTTATGCAAACCTGTAAAAAGTCATTTGCCAAGAAGTTCCGAGTACAAGCAAGTATTCAAATGGAACCTCTTATTGATCACATAATTTCTCACGAGGTGCGTCTCAGCACTTTTGTGTTGTCTTTTGCGCTTGTTCGAAGAAGCAACAACAACGCAAACTGTCCTCTCTGTGGCAATATTTTCTCCTATATAGCCATGCCCGTTGCTTGTGGCTGTTGTCGTGTCCGAGGCCGGCTGCTGTACAAATAGATTTCACTTTGGCTTCATTAAAATGGATACATTGCATTCACACTGCGAATAAAATCCAACACGGCCACGTCAGACGAGACGGAAAAGAATTCGCAAGATGCTTTTCTCCGTCCGTGCCCATCTGTAGTTTTGTTGCACCCATTGTTGAATAAGTTGCGTTGGTAATTCGTGAAATATATCTCAGGGGGAAGGAACTGGCCTGTTTCTAAACTCTATCCTGTTAACTTTCAGGCGGGCGCGGTGCTCTTCCGGAGTGCTTCATTGCGTCATGTATCATTGAGATAAGTGTTTCATTATGCAACGTGCTGATATTGATCCCAAGGCTTTCAGTTGCCAGCATCATAAGGAGAGCGAATATTTTAGTTCACTTTATGGAGTAAAATAATGACGTTTTTTCCAACTTTTATGAGCCAAACAGATATATTTGGAAAAGAATCCTATTGCGCACAAAATAAATGTCAGCATTTAAATGTTTTGTATTATGTTGTTTTGTCATTATTCATCGCTGCCACAGATAATTGAATGAACATGCATTTTTTTAGTAATAATAATAATAATAATAAATCTGGATTAATTAATATAGTAATATGACTAATTTCCCATGGCACAGTGATTTGGATTCGAAATGTTAGGTACAAGGACCAATTACGTTTTTTTTTAACCAGTCAGTGGCCCTGAAAGATCAAGATTCTCTTATTTATGCATCTCAGATGAGAAACATTCAAGAGCTTTTATTAAGTCTTGGTTAACCCTTGACTTTTATCGCGTGATGGCTTGTTAATTTTACAGTCTGTTAGCTCCCTATAGGCTGGTTGGCGGCCCATCCAGGTACGGAAGCTTTGTTATCAGTACGATTACTATTGTATGCTAAGGACTTTGTCGCATAAATAAACGTTTTAATTTGAGTGGTATGGTTAACCAGTTAGTTGCCTAATAAGCGGTTGACAATTCTCAAACCCACCCATGACGAAAGTCTAGTAACAAAGTGCTTCGCAAGTCCACATTTGACATAAATCAGCAACACATTTGATTTATGTAATAATATTTTAGGTTACATAATACAGAACGCGGATTTATTGTCTGTTAATCAAGTCACGAAGAGTTGGGTCGAAACATTTAAAAAAAAATTGCCACGGTATTTATTGTGCACGTGGTCGTTTTGTTTAATGTTTCTGTCTCCACTGGGCCCAAAAAGTTCGCTCTGCTCTGCTCTTGCGCCTCTCGGCAACCTACAGATATTTTGCCCCCTCTGCTGGCCACCTGGTGCAACTGGAGGTTTTCCATCCTGAGTCCCACGCTCAAAAAGCGTGCCTCGGTCGGACTCACTCTTTAAGCAAAGATTTATTTTTTTCTTTTTAAAAAAACACCGTATCACATTTTAACCGTTTTTATTGGACTATTACCTTGTTGGTATTTATTTATCAACCCAACTTTACTGATTTTCGTATTCACCTCCCAAAACAACAGCTTTTTAACACACGCAAATTTAACTTGTATTTTTTATTTTTATTTTACAGTAATCTATCTATCTATCTATCTATCTATCCTTCGTCCTCACCTTTGAACGGCGGCTGCCCCTGTGTGACGTCATCACAAGTGACCGCACGACGGGGCAGCGAGATGGCTGGTGCGATGGTGCGCGCGCGCACACACACACGTACACACGCACGCACCCCGCACCATATGAGTTAACGCTGAGCCATGCCCGACACACACACACTCGCACACGCACACGCACGCAATCCACTCCCACCCCTCCTTCCCCCCTCCCATCGCACTGCACTGTGCACTCGCGCGGCTGTCTGCAGACCGCAGTTGCCGCATCCTGGCGCGCAACGCACCTCACCGCACCTCCGTCGTACGCTGCATATGCCAAGTCTCCTCCTCCGTCTGCACGCGCACGCACGCGCATGCACGATCGCCGCTCATCTTTTCCTTGTAGTCGCGCAACTCTCCGGCCAAGTGTCACGTCCACCGCAAAGGTACGTGTTGGTTATTCTGTGCTGATATTTTGCTTGTGTGTCTTATGCTTTTTTTTCTTTAACTGTTTAACGGACAGCTTGTCACATCAATGATATTTTCCCAAAACCTTTTTTTCCCGGCTGTTCTTGATGTAGTGTGGAGGGAAAGAAGGAGAGCAGGATCAAGTCATTTAAATGTGTCTTGACATAAGAGGAGGCATGTAGTCCAAGGCTTGATCCAAAGTAACGGGATTAATGCTGCAGCCGATTGGTTGACTTGACCCACCTTGCTAAAGGTGAGATGGACAAACACAACCACTCCTCGCCTCGTCCCCCGCTTCGAAGCACCTCGGCATAAAAAAAAGAGAGAGAGAGAGAGAGATGGCGCAGGTTCTGCAACACGAACCCAGTGAACCCCCCCCCCCCCCCCAGCAGGCAGGCACACAAGTTACTCTCTTAAAGCACTGGCAGGCTGGCAGGGTCGTTGTCATGGTCACGAGTTGGTATGCTGCTTGCTGGGTTTATGATGGGATGGCGTCATTTGTGTTGCGTTTGCAGCTTCGTATTCCATATTTCCTTTCGGCTCACCGCACCAACACAACACCACGACAAGTTTAGGATGTTTCCATCTTGCTGTTTATTTTTCAGTCACTCGACACAACATGTCTTCCCACAGCCAACATCCATAAAAGGCATTTCAACAAACGTAAAACGTCATCACGTAAACCACGCGAGATTTACGACAGTAACGAAAATATATGTGACATTCAACAAAATACACACATACCCAAATTTACATAATGACATATAATTAAATATATCATTACTTAAACTAAAGAATACCATGAGAGCATATAATTCAACACCCTCCCTTGCTCTCATCAGCTCAAAACAATGACCTTTAATTTCCAAAGAACCAAGTTTTAAATTTTTCAATCCTAATCCTAGATGCTGCTTTTGTTAATATGTCTGCAATCATGTTTTCTGACGGACAGTATGCAATGTCTATTTTTCCATTTTGAAGTGCTTCACGGATGAAGTGAAACCTAACATCAATGTGTTTAGATCTCTGTCTATTCACTGGGTTTTTGGTCAAAGCAATGGCCCCTTGATTGTCTCCATAAATCCTTGTGCAACTGTATGTTGTATGATCCATACCATTTAACAACTGAATTAAATACATGCTTTCTTGTGTAGTGGTTGCCAAAGCAATGTATTCGGCTTCACAAGTTGAAAGAGCCACTATAGGCTGCTTCTTCGACTTCCATGAGATTGCAGGGCCTTGTTTTGTCATGCTGAAGCAGTAGCCCGTAGTGCTACGTCTGTCTTCTACAGATGATGCCCAATCAGAGTCACTGAACGCCACCAGGTTTAAATCTTCATCATTTTTCTTGTATATTAATTCGTAATCCATGGTACCTTTTAGATATCTCAAAACATGTTTAGCAGTCACTAAATTGCATGCTTTTGGGTTTGCAAGTGTTTGTGACAATTTGCTCACTATCCAGCTGATATCTGGTCTTGTACACGTCATGGCATAAATCAGGCTACCTACAATCTCACGGTACTCTTTAGGGTTGGCCATCTCATTTTTATTACTTTCTTCATTCACCCCCAGTATTGGTTCACTTGGTGTGTATCTGGGTTTACAGTCTGACATTCCAAATCTTTCAAGCACTTTGACGATATACCTTTTCTGACTCATTTTGATTTCTTCACCCTTTTGCTCAAACTGAATGCCCAAGAAGTACGATATTTTGCCCAAATCTTTCATATTGAACCTGGATTTCATGGTGTCTTTGAATTTATTAAGTAGATCACTGTTGCTTGCTGCCACTATTAGATCATCTACCCAAATGATAATAATGATCACCTCATTTTCTATCTGTTTCCTGTATACGCAGTGATCAGATAGATTTCTCACAAAATTTCCTTGCTCTAGGTGATCATTTAGAAGCTTGTACCAGTTCCTTCCAGATTGTTTAAGGCCATAGAGGGATTTCTTTAGCCTATATACCAACTTCTCGCCTTTTTCTGATGTCTTTTCAAAACCCTCAGGCTGCTCTAAGAAGATTTCTTCATCTATCGGCGCATGCAAATAAGCTGTTTTTACATCCATTTGGTGGACGATGAGATTGTTTTGGACTGCTATCTGCATCAAAGCCCGTACAGATGTGATGTTAGCTGTTGGAGCAAACGTCTCATGGTAGTCAATGCCTTCTGTTTGACTGTAGCCCTTAGCAACGTATCTAGCTTTATATACTTTTCCTCTTTCTGAATTTTCTTTCAAGGCATATACCCATTTCCCCCCTATTAAGTTCCTGCTTTCGGGTAAAGAAACCAGTTCAAATGTTTCATTTTCTTGGAGTGACTGAATTTCTTCCTTCATTGCTTGTATCCATCCGGGTGCCTCGACAGACATCCGGGCTTCACTATACGTTTGTGGAACGTCACATATGGCTCTGTAACAATGATCAACGTTTGTGTTAGCAATATCGTTGTCATTGAGGTCTGTCAGATAATCATTTAAGTATTTTGGAGGATTCTTTTCTCTTTTTGGATAACGGTGGTTTATACCGTAATCAGGACTTGCATTTTTCGTTTTGTCACCTCGTGTTTCTGACGCCTCATCATACTGTGACGCATCTGTATTTATCATGCCCTCGTTCTCATTAAAGTCATGACTTTCACTGCCAACTTCGTGTGGTTTATCTTCAAAACCCTCAGTGTTAGAAAATGTACTCCTGCTTCCCATGATTTCTGAATCCAATTCATCTGTTTGTGTCTCTCTTTCCATGCACTTATTTTTGATGAATTTTACCAGTCTGTGTTTCGATACTTTTTCAGTTTGTGGGTTATACACCAGATATGCAGGGCTGTTTTTACTGTACCCCACAAAAATCCCCTTTTCACCTCTTGCATCTAATTTCTTGTGATTGTGCTTGTATACATAACATTCTGATCCAAACACCCACAGTTTGGAAAGATCTGGTTTTCTTCCTGTCATCATGAAATATGGAGTGTTTTTAACTCTGTCATTGTAACATCTGTTACGGATATGAGCAGCATTTTGGACAGCATAAGGCCACAGCACTTTTGGTAACCCCTTTTCTAATAACAGGCACCGTCCCATTTCAAAGAGTGTTCTCCATTGTCTTTCGGCTGTACCATTTTGGTGTGGAGAGTATGGGGATGAAGTTTCATGTCTAATTCCTTTATCCCTCAAGAGCGACTGAAAGGCATTGTTGGTGTATTCTGTACCATTATCCGATCTAATGCATTTAACACTGCCGTATGGGGCACTGTCAGCAAGAAATTTTTCTGTTGCTAATAGTGTGTCACTTTTGCTTTTGAGAAAATAAACAGACACGGCCCCTGAAAAATCGTCTATGAATGAAACTGCATACTTGTAACCATCCTGACTAGTTGGTTCAATGGGGCCTGCCAAGTCAGTGTGCACCATCTCAAGAGGTGCATTAGCTTTTGCATTCAATGTCCTATTTCTACTATTGATGAATTTTCCCTCTGTGCACACATTGCATTCTACTTTAGAGTCACCTGTAATTGTCATGCCCTTTACCACATTTGGCAATTTTAACACATCATCCATATTACAGTGTCCCAAAATTTCATGCCACGTTTTGACATCACAAGTCAGATTCGCATTGTCCTTTGACTTCATGTCAGTAAATGACTCATCATAGTTTTGTTCGTTGTGATTTACCGTTCTCACGAAGTACAGTCTTTCATGTTCCTCGACGTCGAAAACTGTTCCATCTTTGGTTATGAGTTCATTTTGTCCTTCCTTGAATGTTACTATGGCTCCATCCGACGTAGCTGCTTTCACTGACATGATGCTTTGAGGGTACGTTGGTATATACAAGGCTTTCTTCAACGTGACACCGACACATCTTCCTTTCGCGTCCTGGAGGAAGACCTTGGCATCTCCTCTTTTCAATGCAACATTGTTTTTCCTGGTTCCGTCTGCTAGTTCCATATAATGTCTTGCTGGGTTGAAAGTCTCATCAAACGTTGTGAATTTGTGTTCCTCATTTACAACATGTGATGTTGCTCCACAGTCCACCATTAATGCATTCCTTTTAGCATTGTATGAGAGATATTTGTGGTTGACCTTGAACACAAATGTCTCTTCCTCCTCATGATCCTGTTGTCTTTCTGCCGTTTGTTTTGCTTCATCTTTCATCTTGGTTTTTCTCCTGCATGTCTCATCACTGTGTGTAGCACTCCTGTGGTAGTTGCACCACTTCGTCACCCCTCTTTGGCGGCAATCTCTCACAAGATGTCCACGGTTTCCACATCCGTAGCAGACGACCGATGATATGTCTACTTTCATTACATTGTCTGTCTTTGTGTTAGAGTCAAACTTTTCCGTCTCCTCGTAGCTTCGTAGCCGACTTTTAAACTGTGCAAACGTTAAGTCATCGCTGCTTTGTGTAGTGTGGACGCAGAAAGGCTTGTATGTTTCTGGGAGGCCCTTCAGAATCATAGCTATTATCAGTCCATCACTTATTATCTCCTTTGCATTTCTCAAGGAGGTTACTGCCTTCTCAGCACGAATGACATAGTCGGTTATAGTTTCCTCAGTTTCTTTCTTTAAGGAAGTTAATTCCGTATACAGGGCAATAATTCTGGGCTTACCCTGACTCGCGTAATGGCCGCGTAGTATTTCCAACGCCTTTTTGCCGTCGTCTGCCGCTTCTCTCATCACCAATGACAGGCTTGTGTCGTCGAGAAACTGAATTAGCTCCGCGTAGCATTCTTCATTCTTTTGTGGATCGGGTGCGGCGGTAGACAGTATAGTGTCTTTCAATCCGAGTATCCTCAAATGGCCGAGGAACTTTACCTCCCAAAGTTCGTAGTTGTTTTCATTTCCGTCGAAAACTAACCGTTGCCATCTTCCTCCTCCTGTGCCGCGCCTGGGCCCATAACCTGTTGCGTTTGCAGCTTCGTATTCCATATTTCCTTTCGGCTCACCGCACCAACACAACACCACGACAAGTTTAGGATGTTTCCATCTTGCTGTTTATTTTTCAGTCACTCGACACAACATGTCTTCCCACAGCCAACATCCATAAAAGGCATTTCAACAAACGTAAAACGTCATCACGTAAACCACGCGAGATTTACGACAGTAACGAAAATATATGTGACATTCAACAAAATACACACATACCCAAATTTACATAATGACATATAATTAAATATATCATTACTTAAACTAAAGAATACCATGAGAGCATATAATTCAACAATTTGGTTGTGGCTGAAGTGCTTCTTCATTCTGATGATTCATTCATTCCCGTGGTGATGGCGCCTCACTGCAGTGGAACCACCTTCTGTGTGTGCGCGTGCGCGCGCGCGGGTGCGTGTGCCTGCTACATATGCGTATAGAAAAACATCAGTTAGTAATTGGTCAGTATTCAATCTGAGCGAGATGAAAATTGGGGAAGTGACTCAGCAAAACTTGTTAGCGTTCATATGCGCGTGCTTCGTGTGCGCGTGTGTGCGTGTATTTGTTTGTTCTTGATATTACGATAACGTGGTAACTTGACTTATCGTTCCGTGGCCAAGCAAGCGCAACTCAATTTTCTTGCAGAGCAAATCACCCCCCCCTAATGAAATGAATTCAAATGCCATTAATCCATTACAGCACAAAAACAAATAGCTCAATATTTGTCAAATACAAAAACACAATAATAAGAAATTTGAAGACATGAATTGCTTTTATAAAGTTTTATTCAACCAAAAGGCAGACTTGGATGTCTTAGGTGTGGAAGAGCAAACGTGATGAACAACAACAGAGTATGAAAATGATTGCACTTATTTATTACCTATAGACAATAAAGAAAATAAGATTAGACCTCTGGCAACAATTAACATGGAAGAAAACAAGAGAAAACGGAAATAGATTAACACGAAACAATGATTATATTAACGTTCTTTTTTTCCACACACGCACACGAACCCCACACACATATATATATATATAAAGTATATATATATATATATATATATATATATATATATATATATATATATATATACATACATATATTTATATGGAGTTCTTCAGGGAAGTTTTAGGTTTAATAATTTTCTATAAAGGTTAACAAAATGATCACGTACACACTCTGAAAATCTGAATTTGTGTAGAAAGACTACCTACAAGGGTGTAAGCTGTTTGCAGCTATGAAGGTGCAAGGAACAACTCTGCATTTGTCAATTCCTGCAGGTGGTATGGCAACTTTTACATTTCATAACTTCATGACGTTCATCACATGTCTCAATCAGTCGCAATTTTGAATGGAGTTCCTCAGGGAAATGTTTTAGATCTGGTAGTTTTCTATCAAGGTTGAACATTGCTTCTCCTTGTGGCAAAAAAAGTAATTGCAGCAAATGCCACTGACCTCTGACCACTCAAAGGAACAAAAGTTGCCACATACACACTCTGAAATTGAGTTAAAAGTCCTTCCCAAAAGAAGAGAATGATACCTGAAAAATGTGGGGAGCAACTCGGAATTTTTATTTTTTTCTTTGCGGATTGATCACATCCAAACGATATATTTCATCCACAAAGTGTCTCGTAAACCAGCTTCACGTTTATGAAATAAAGGACTTTGCCCAGCTGCACTTAGTAAGTCAGAATTTTCAATGGCGTTCCTCAGGGAAGCGTTTTCGGTCCCATTGTTTTCTAAAAACAGAAAATCTTTCGCTCATCTTTACCAGAAGGGTGGGAAATGTTCACATTAGTTTGTTTGCTTTTTCTTTTGACTTGGAGTGGGTAGATTAGCCGTTTTCTGCTCACTCTGGAGACACTGAGGCGTGCTTGCTCCAAGATTAGCAGCCGGCTCCTCGTACACCGGGATCACATGACCGAGCAGACGGCTCATTTAGATGAGGTCCATTGATTGAGATCATCTTCGCGGAAACACACACACACACGCACACCCCATCTCTGCTACATCCCATCTAATATGTCTAAGTAGCTTACGCGCTGAGCGTTTTGAATCGCCCGCAGGCCCTCATGACTCTTCCAGGACCAACTCGTTAACATACTTCATTAAGTCGCCTTATTAAAGGGTTAGCCCTCTTTTGTTTTTGTGGCTAAATGTCTGAATGGAGAATTTTGATGGCTTGCCAAATTGGGACTAAACTGTTTTTCATAAATGTGAAGAGAACCAACGCAATCTATTTCAGGACACTGGTGATAAAAATTTGAAATCAAGATTCAGTGGAAATAACAGGTTGATAAACTGTTTAAACTTCATAATAACAATAATGCACTGTCTGGACATGTCCGTGCATGTGAATAATCCATCGTAAGCTTCACATGCGCGCACGCACACACAAACACACACATAAAATATATACCGTATTTTCCGGACTATATGCCGCAAATTTTTTCATAGATTTTGAACCATGCGGCAAATACAACGGTGCAGCTTTTCTGTGACTTTTAATTTCACCGGTAGGGGGCGCTCTATAGTTCAGAAAAGACACAAAATAAATCGCGATTTTTTTTTTTCTTGGGTCTGTTCTGTTTTAATGAGCAAAGTTGTTGCCGTGCTAAAAGGCATTTTAACACAGACTAAAAATACACACGTGCTCACATCCAATCCGAGTGGGCATTATCTGTTAACTGGAGAGCAAAACAGGTTTTACTGCCGTGGCGCCAACTTTTCGAAGCAACGTTGCCTTTTTTTGATGGCGGCTTCCATCAGCTGCACGCTTTTTTTCGGCATACCGTGGAGTTGGGGTGGGCGCCACTGAGCCGCTACGTGCACGCTTCAGATAAGGCTTAATGTGGAAATTGTATTTAGGAACACGTTTTCCTTTCTTTTTTTTTTTTTTAGAGGCACTTCAACAACACTGAAAATTGTCATCCTACTCCTGCATACTTCAATTGTGAATACATTCAACATGCATTTAAATGATAATAAATTCATTTGTATTTCATTCAGTGATTCTTTTGGAAGCCACTAGAGGGAGCCCACACTTTGAGAATCACGAACAGCCAATGCGAGATTTATTCATACAAAACCTGAACATTTATGACAACACATTTTGACATCTTTATGAACTCGTACATTTATAGCATGATTACGTCTACACCATGTGTGTCTTTAGTTTTTCTAGGTTGTCATTTTGAAAGTTGTTTTTGTCCAGACTTTTTGTTCAATTCTTAGATATGAAATAGGCAGCACATGATGCTAGGTGTCTCATCGTATTCATGAACGCAATAATCTCAAGTCGATTGTAACCTTTAGACAACAAATCGGCCGGGACTGCAGGATGGAAATATGAAGGCAGATGTTTCTCCTAAAAAGAGGAGATAGCAAGCCAGGAGTTTCTGGAGTGGCGGACGACAATGGCGAGGATGGCGAGGAGATGAGATCGTGTACAATCTGTTTATTTTATATTAAAAGCAGCAGTAAATTCATTTCTCACCCCCTCCTTCTCTGCAGTGCTCCTTTTCCATCAAGGAGATGACCCTCCCTCGTTTTCTGCAGGATTTTCTTCCTGGGGCTGCAGAAACTGCTCAGCCACATTCTCTGTGTGTCCAGAGCACCCGTTGCAACACACGCAACTCGGATTGTGGAGGAACATTATGGTGACCGAGCAAAAAAAAAAAAGGCGAGAGATGAAATGAGCGCTAATGCTCGGGACTGATACATGGAGAGCCGCCGGCCGGCCGTCTGCCGCGGTCGAGCACGGCGCTATCTGCCGTCTCTGCTGGCGCAGAGCGGCGTCAGTCGACAACGATCCCTCCTTGACAAGCTGCCCCCTCAGGAGAGCCCACTTCCATCTTTGCTGTCCTCGCTAATCTGCTGACGTGGCCGTGCGCCCGACACGCCCAAATCCAAGCGTGACTGCAGGCGTGAACGTTCAAACACAGGCCCTGATTTATTGACGGTTTGCGTTTGGAAATGCGGGTTGTGCTCACAAACAGATGTGGATCACTAGTAAAAAAAAATCATTCTTTGACGTCTTTATCCGTCAATGGTATTAAATGAGTTCAATTGAAACATTGAAATGCTGGAAACAAAAATCACAACTCGTCCATTCAGCAATGCCAGTGTGAGGGGCTGACTTGGCGCCAGTCGCAAGAAGGAGTCATGCCATATCACAAAGCGTCTGGATCATAACAGCAGCAATTTTTTTTTCAGTTGGTGGTTCGTGGAACGGTGTTTTGTCAGATGCTTGTTACTTTTACGAACAATTGGTGGTTGGATCGTTGCTTAATTAACTTGTTCATTTGAACATGGCCGGTGTTGTTAATTTCCTAGTTGTTAATTAGTCAATGCATGGAGCTTGGCCTATCTGAGTTTGAGAGCCGGATTGCCTGGATTGCTTACTCGTCAATCACGTAGCGACGGACCATTCCAGAAAGAATTCAGCCTTGCGCCTCAACTCAAATGAGACGGAACCCATCTCTCCACATTGTGATATGCCATTTCGAAAACAGATTGAGAGATTATTTTCACCCTATTTTGCTGTCCTAATTTAAATCTAGACAGCATATCTCCAACGAGGCTTTCTTTGGAAATGGGATTGGATCGTCCTGCCTCTTTGAAAAGAAGCTGGGGGGGGTCATTCCCCAAGGGCCTCTTACCTCAGAAGGTGGCCTACTAATAGTTCTGCAGCCAATTTAACAGCCTGACACTTTTGAATGGATTGGCTTTTTTTAACTTAACACGCGCAAGGTCCCGTTTTCTTAATCTTGTCCTTACGTCACGGTGGAACGTGATCTTACGCTGTGTTTTCCGACCTCGACAGATGGAACGGCCCATTGCGGCGCATGCGAAGGTCACGGCGAAGGCGCTTTTCACATGATGGATGTGAAGTCGCCAGCGTTGAAGTCCACGAACATCTCTTTCTCTTTCTTTTTAGCTGTCTTCAAGTTGTGCTTGGTCATTTCTGCCCATAGCGAGGAATGCCGGCTTGTCGCATTGGACTCTGTGATGAGTCCAACAAGGGTGTTGTGTTGTGTTGTGTTGTCAGCAAATGCTGTCAACAATGATGTCGCTGTGGCGAATGAGACAGCTGAAGGACTGAGAAGTAGAATGAACTGAGGACACATCCCTGAGGTGTCCCTTTGCTCAGCATGAGAGTGGAGGAGGTATTGTTTGCCAGTCTTAGGTTCTCAGCTTTGAAACCAAAAGATGTCCCCTTCCCGGTTGTCAACTCGGGCCACCTACGCGAAAACCAGGAATCTACACAAGCATAGGCAAAAGGAACAGCAGCGACTTGCAGGAACTTGGACTCGGGAGCATTATTCATGACAAATGGCATCCTAGAACAGAGCATATAGTCAAAAATTATTTAAAAAAAAAAAAAGAAATCGGAAAATAAAAGTAAATAGTATTTTTTTTTCTGTCATGAGCTATTTTTGCATTTTTGTTCCTCGCTTTACCACATTAGCTTAGCAAAGTGAATATGACCTTTTGTTAGCATAACGGCCTGAGCCGTCGCCCACTCAGTTTTATTTATTTAGATGACGTCCCCATCCACAGAGGTTGACATGCTTTGAATAATGTCCAGAAATGGAATATGTCCAGATACCTGAAAAATGGATTGAAGTCCCGTGTCTAGAACTTTGGAGTCGTTCCTTCCCTTAGCTGGATGTCCGAAATGAAAATGCACGCATGCTGCTACACACAACGTGGTGTCAGACTCCAGAGAGATGTCTGCGTATGTCGTTCCAGATACGGCCTGCACGCCAAAGGCATTGTGGGTATTTACGCTGCTCGGAGGCGGGGTGGGGAATATTTGCGGTGGCCTGAAAGAGACACACACACACATTGTCTTGCGGATGTTTTGCAAACCTACTGTGTGTGTGCGCCATCAGCTCCTCCTTCAGGACATTGAGTGTGATGTCATCGTTGGCACGCCGCTTGGCCAACATCCTGCTGCAGGCTGGAGCGACAATAGCGGCCTTCTTTCACTCAGGGTGGTCGGCCCCCTCTTCTCGCCCCCTCTGTTTGCTCGCATTTGTTTGCTTTTGGCTCGTAGCTTCACTCTGCCTGGCAAACAACATGTCACCAAAGTGCAAACTTCTGTCAAAACAAAGACATCGAGCCCCCGTTTAGGACACTCACAATATAGAGAGTCCACATAATCACCATTTTTTTAAAGATATTTTTTGGATCTGACACGCTTAGAATATTGATACAATACAACTTTTTTTCTATAGCGCCGTAACAAAGCGCTTTCAGAGAGGGGGCGGGGCTCGCCTAACATTTAATGGGAGCTCATTCCATCGGGAAGGACCGGCAACAGAAAAGGTTAAAAATCTCCGGCCCCCACTCAGCAATCAACCCGACCGAATGGGAGACGCGAGTGTCAGCTTTTAAACTTGGCAACCCCTCTTTTTAACCAATGCGGAATACTCAGTCCAGGTTCCCGCAGCTGTTCTGGTTCTGATACAATCACCGCCAAAAGTCGAAAATTGACAGCCAGACTTCATCGGCGATTCCTAAAGCATCGTATTGTTCATCACTTCACCTCATCACAGTGTTGGACATGTGGAACACACTATCTGGAGCAGTCTCCTTTAAACGGAGCGCTCTCATTTAGGGAATTGTCGTGGGTATTTTTATCAAACGGGTCAGCTGAGGAATAAAGAACAGAAGCAGCCACTTCATTTTGACCAGGGATGGGCAACTTAAATCAAGGAGGGGGCCACCAATTTTTTTTATCATTTCTGCTGAGCAGGGAGGCTCATAAGGCAACGTTTTTCTGTCATTTTAAATATGGACAAAATACATGTATGTACAGAATGTAAATATATTTAATTTTTCATGGATAAAGAATTTAGACTTCAACAACATAGTCTTGAACAATAAAAAAGAAAAACACGTACTGAGATTTTAATTTTCCAGTAGAAGGCTTCTTGTGCACGCATAAAATTGCCATTTAAATATGACACAAAACTGCTGAGCAGAAAACAACATCAACAACATTTTAATATTATTCAGGTACTATGTTTGTCCTGCATGTCATTCCAAATCCACCCCAAATTATTCGGCTTATTCACATCGTAGTATGATGCAGTTTAGGACCCTGTTTGCGCGCAACGAAGAAATGTCTGCCCTCTAGTGGTGAATGGGCTAATTGCATGTTGTAACAATTTTGGGCGGTTGTTGTTCATTTTCTTTTCTCGGTTTATTGTGATATACAATACCGAGCTAATTTCTTTATTTTGAAACAACAAGAAAATGTGTTTTGGGAGGCTGAAACCGATTAATGATATTTCAGTTCATTTCGAGAGGAAACATTAATTTGAAGTAGCCTAAGAGTAAATTGAGTCATGGAAGTTAATTAAACTCTGGTTTAGGTTTCGGAGTAGGGTTTCAAATTCTGCTACTAATTTCAAAGTAGGGTTCTAAATTAGAGTTAGGGAATCAAATTACGGTATTAAACCTGGTATTGGATTTCAAGGAAGGCATTTAAACTCAGGTTAAAGTTTCAAATTAGGGTTTTAAACCTAGTTTAGGATTTCAAATTATGGTTTTAAATTATGATTAAGATTTCGAAGTAGGTTTTTAAACTTGAGTTAGATTTTAAAAGTAGGGTTGTAAACCCGGGTTAGGGTTTCAAAGTTTAGAACCCATTGTGGCCCACCAATCCAAAAGTTTGCCCAACCCTGGTCTACAACATTGTGAATAGTAAAAAAAAAAATTAATAAATGATACACTTATCAATAAATATTTGTACCAAAACAGTTGAGGATTAAATCATTATTTATGCTACCGAGTATATGGAGTCGATTGTGGATGAGGATGACAAATTCCGATTTCAATGCCCAGCAGACTCCCGTGGCCTATTTCCAACTCATGTTTTTTTAGCGTCAGTGCACAAGTGGGTTGCTCGTCTCCATATAGTGTTTGGCCTGAATACGAGATAGAAAGGAGCACGGTTAAAGGGGACGTAATATGCAAAAGCGACTTTTTAATTGCTCACATACAAATTGTCGGGTCTCTGGAGTGCTCGGCCGCCTATCAAGCGTGTAATTACACTCACCGAGTCAATTGTTCGTCAGAAAATGTGACTTGCAGCTAGCTGTTCAGTTTTTCAATAATATCACCACCACCCAATGTTTTCTTCAGCCATGATTCCGCAGTTTCCGTTTTCATGTCCAAGCAGGACAGCTCCCCAACGCCCGATGATTTCAATAGTGCTGGCTTTCGGTTTTGGGTTCAGTCTGAGCTGTAGTCTTCCTGTGTGGCGTTTGCATGTTCTTCCCGTGCTTGCGTGGTATTTTTTTTTCCTGGTACTCAAAAACATGTATGTTTGATGATGATGATGATCATTGATGGTGCTTAATTGTCCATAAAAGTGATTGTGAGCGTGAATGTTGTTCGACATGCACCTTTCAATCGGCCGGCAACCAAACCAGGGTGTTTTCGTTCTCTCGCTCGGTTTCAGCTTGGATATTCTCCAGGTCACTTGGCCCTAATTAAGCATTAAATAAAATCTATGGATGGATTTCAATGGATTTGAATGTTTGCCTGCAGGACAAAGGACTCTACACCACCGGAGTGATGTCCTAGAGACGGTGGTGCTTGTCAACCCTTCGATAGGCACTGTCATAGCAGAGGTGAGCTTCGTCCCAAACCGGCCACCGTATTAACGTTACGTGGATGGACAAAACTGTCCTTGTTTTGAGTGAATTCCTCTTTTCAATGTAAAAAGCATACATGTCCTAATGGTGGTCTATCTTTGTGGTTCCCAGATCCAGTCTCTCATTGCAGACTCGGCGGGGCACAAGCTTCTGGTCTTGAGTGGTCCCAGCTCCGATCACGGCGGCCTTCTTCTTCAAACAGGGGTCTTCACCTACGACACTTTTGCGAGTATATTTTCTGATCCTGGGGTGAGTCTCAGATCCTTTCCTGTTTTGAACATGTTGATTAAATTGTTTGCTAAAGACAGTCGTTCTATAATAGTCATTGAAATAACTTGAAATGGATAAAAGTAATCATTAATATACTTTGTAAATATACGGAAAATTAATGACAAAAATCAGACGTTTGCTTTCTTTTTGGACCAAAAAAAACGTTTAAAAACAAACAAAATCAAAATGGTCCTCACTAAAGTGATTGTACCCTTAAATTAATATGGTATTTTGTTGCCCAAACTTTCGAGGCAATCAATGCAATCAAGTGTCCTCCAACTGAATTATGACATCAAACCATCCTAAAATTGCCAAAAGTGGCTCAGAAACAAACATCAGACTGCTCTAAAAAGTCCAAATCAATGTTCTAATGAAGATGTGTGGAAGTAGTTGAAATCCCTCAGACCTGAGACCCGGTGGGGAATTAAAATTAAAATTAAATTGCTTTGTTCCAAGCCATTTTGATTAGTTTTTTTCCAAAATAAGCCCCTCTACGGTACAAAGTCAAAATGAAAATATGAACAACATTATTACATTATTACAGTTCTTCTTTTGTTCCTCCTGCAGGTCGTTGAACTACTCGGCCCATCCATCCCCAAGCAGCAGGCTACACTTACTGTGTCCTGCCGCGGGGAGGTGGGCTGGAACTCCCTGGGACAGCAGCAGACCCTGCGGGAGTTCCTGCATTACAAACTAAACCCTGAGCCTGTCATCCTCAAGATGGAAGGGGTCACAGAGTTCACGGAGTACATCTGCGCGACAGTGGACGTCCCCTCGCCCTTTGACCTCCTTGAGCCACCGACATCCGGAGGTTTCCTGAAACTGTCTAAGCCGTGCTGCTACATCTTTCCTGGTGGACGCGGAGACTCCGCTCTCTTCGCTGTGAATGGCTTCAACATTTTAGTCGATGGTGGCTCTGAACGCAAATCATGCTTCTGGAAGCTGGTCCGCCACCTGGACCGTATCGACTCCATTCTGATCACTCACATCGGTGCCGACAATCTCCCTGGGATCAATGGAATCCTCCAGAGGAAGCTAGCGGAACAGGAGGAGGAGGGCTCTCAAGGCTCCACCAACGGTAGCAATTGGCTCAAAAACCTGATCTCTCCAGAACTTGGTGTGGTGTTTTTCAATGTGCCAGAGAAATTACGCATGCCAGAATCTAATCTTAAAGTCAAACGGAGCATAGAAGAAGCCTCGCTGACTTTACAGTACCTTCACAAACTTGGAATTAAGCCGGAGCCCCTCTATCGAGTGGTCAGCAACACGATTGAGCCCATTACCCTTTTCCACAAGATGGGAGTGGGCCGGTTGGATATGTACGTTCTCAACCCTGTCAAGGAAAGCAAAGAGATGCAGTTCCTCATGCAAAAGTGGGCTGGCAACAGCAAAGCAAAAACAGGCATTGTTTTGCCAAATGGGAAAGAAGGAGAAATATCTGTGCCCTACCTGACATCAGTGACTGCCTTAGTTGTCTGGCTTCCCGCGAACCCGACAGAAAAGATTGTCAGAGTTCTCTTCCCAGGAAACGCACCTCAAAACAAGATATTGGAAGGCCTGGAAAAGTTAAAGCACCTTGACTACTTGCGTTATCCAGTAGCAACGCAAAAAGATATTGCTTCTGGAGTGCCTCCTTCTGTGGTAAAGCAGACAAAGTTAAAACAAAGAACAGAGAGCAAAGAGAGCCTTAAATCTTCACCGAAGACAACTGCGAAGGCCACCAAGGAAAAAACAGAAGGACCAGATGATGCTGGCACCGATACAAAGAGTGAGACTGTGAAGGAAAACCTTTCTGCCAAAAAAGAACAGAAAAAGCCAACAAAAAACATCAAATCTAAATCTGACATGCCAGAAAAGAAGAAACTTCTAAAGGAAAAATCCTTGAAAAAGAACCCCAAGGAAAGGGTGTCCAAGATGGATGAGAAAAAGGACAAAGAGAAGAAAGAGATCAAGAAGGTCAAGAAAGAGGAGTCTGCCAGAAAAGATGACAAGAGAGACGTTAAATCCAAAGAGGACAAGAAAAAAGACCCATCCAAACCAGAGCTGAGGAAAATAGCAAAGCCGGACCTCAAACCTCTCACGTCAGAAGTCCGAAAGACATTACACAAAGCTAAAGTGTTGAGTAAAACAAAAACTGGAAAAATAAAACCGGCAAAGGCTGAATCGAAGCCAGAGAAAACAAAGCCTAAAGAAGAAATAGACATAAGTAACGAAAGTTTTCAAGCTGAGCCAACACAGAATGAAGTTTCCCCCCCTGGAGACCTCCCCAAGGATGTTGAAGTGATCAAAGAAGTAGCTGTAGATGATCTAGCAGCACCAGCATGTCGTGATGAGGGTGAATTGCAGACGACAGCTCAAAACTTTACCCAAGAGAAGCCACAAGAACCAGAAAGTCTACTACTACCTACGACAGAGTCTCCTGGAAAGGAGGAACCACTGCTAGTGAAAGCTGATGGGGAGGCAAAACACGACAACCAGAAAGAATTGGAAGAGACCCAGATGTATGAGGACGAGGGAGCTGCATCTCAGGATGAGGAGGAGGATGAAGAAGATGCTCCAACTGCTGAGGCGAGGACAGAGGAAGAGGACGAGGAGGAGGAGGAGGAGGAGGATATGGGAATTGGTGAAGAGGAAGAGGAATTTCAGTTGAAGGAGCATGACGGTATGGACAGAAAACATGAAACTAAAGAAATGGGGACATCAGAAACTCTGTCTTTAGCAAAGGTTGACACAAAAGAGGATGAAGAGGATGAAGAAGAGCCAGTGGAGAAGGCGGAACTGGAGGAGGTAGAAGATTTAGATGTGATAGCAGATGAAGAAGTCACCAGTGAAGGTGTGGCTAAAGAGACGCCCGTCAGGGAAGGCAAAACCGACACCTTAACCCAAGCTGAATTTGAGGAGGAAGAGGATGAAGAAGAGGAAGAGGGTTATCTTTCCCACGTGGGAGGGACTACAGCACCCATAAGGACAGTAACTCCTGGAACTGGAGTGGTCGAACCCATTTCCTACATCCAAGACGAGACCATTCCAGGCTACTCTGAGACAGAACAAACCATCTCGGATGAGGAGATTCACGAGGAGGCAGAGGAGAGGATACCACACCTTCAATATGACATTGGTTCCAACGATGTCTTGGTTCCAGATCAGACTGGATCATTTGTTAACATTCACGGCATGCGGGAGATGCAGGCTTCAGTCATCCCTGGGAAAGCTTTGATGCCTGGCGTTCAGGAGCAACTGTCATTGTTTACCAACATATTTACTGCGCCTCTGGCAGAGGAAGAACACGTGTCTTCTGCAACGTCCATCACCGAGTATGACAAACTGTCCTCACTGCCCACTTCTCTTGCTGAAGACCAGTCGGTGGCATCCACTGTAGCTCCTGAAGAGCCAGTAAAAAACAGAATGACAAGTGAGCCACTTCTCTCATCTGGAACACTTTCACCATCGTCTCTTGAAGACAAGTCGCCTTCGGCCGACGTGCAGCTTCCCCTTGAAGATGCAAAGATGGCTGTTAAGCTTCTTGATTCCCATGAAGATGATGATGAAGAAGAAGAGGAAGATCAGACTCCCAATGTTGATATCTCACGAGAAAAACTTCAAGAGGGCTATGCCTTATCCCAAAAAACAATGTGCAAAGACAAGGATGTTGAAAAGCAGTCTGGCTGTGCTTCTTCTGTTTCCAAGTCAATAGAAGAGGACAAACCAGTCCACTTTCCAGTTGAAGAGGAGAATATTGATGCAGTGGCCTCCAAAGGTGTTTCATCAGTTGTGCCTACCAGGCCTTTTGGCTCAGACTCTGTTACCTCAGAAAGCGAGGAGCGTTGTTTCAGTCCGGACGACATCACTGTCAAATTGGCTTCTCCGACACAATCAGGACCACCAAGCGCATCTCAATCTCCCCTTCGACATTCACCTGTGGGAGCATTTCCGGATTTGGACCTCCACAAGATTGACACCTCAACTGAAGACAAAAGCGGGAAGAATAAAGCGGAGCAAAAAGACACAGCAGTGGAGGACAAACCTTTCGACAAGGTCTTGACGGATATTGTGGCTGTCAAGGAGCCTGAACAAGGCACCGAAAAGCCGAGAACTAATAAAGATGAGCCCGCTGCAGAACTTCAACCGCCTGTGTCAGGACGTAGCTCTCCCACCTCCCATAAACAAAGTGATGGAGAGCAGGATAAATCTCCAGAGCGATGCACCTATTTCCTTGGTGATGGTGATGGTAAGAAACACATCTTAGATGATAATAAATCAGAAGTGAAAACACTTGACACAGTGGAACAAGAAGATGCTGTTTCTAAATTTCAACAATTGGAGGATGCGCAGAAACCCAAATATGTTCTCCCGGATGATGTTTGCGACATTTCTCCCCCTAAGGAAGACACGGTCGTAAAAGATGTTAAACCTGTGAAAAAAGAATCATGTGATGCCTTCATGAAAGATGATCTTAAAGAGCGCGGAAAAGAAACCAGTCTCTTAACTAAATCTCCCAAAGAAGTAATGGTTGCTTTTGGGGATGAGGATGAAGACCATGACCTGAGAACCATGGAAGAAGTCAACAAGACAGAAGCTGTTTTGGCTGAAAGTAAAGGAATGAAACAGGAGGAGAGAACTTATGAAATTGTTGCCGCAAAACCTGAAGTAAAACAGATTCAAATTGCTCACAGCACAGAGGCAAAGGATGATATTTCAATTCAAAAGCCTTGTGTGAATGAGAAGCACGGAATGATTTCTAAGGATGAAAGAGTGGATAAGACGTTCAAAGATGATAAAGTAGAAACCGGGCTCACCGCACACGAGCAGATGGAAAAAGACGCGTCCAATACTCTGTTGACTGAAATCTCCAAAGAAGACATTACGGCCGAAGACAAGGATCAAGAGATGACATCTGCTACACGAGCAAATTTAGAACAACCACTTGCAGTCAAATCTGTTCAACCAGAAAACGTGCTAGATGACTTTGCTGCTGCCGTACCCGCTTACGTGGACATGACAAGCAAGATAAAAGAAGCTGAGCAAACCACCGTGCAAGATGACATTCATGCTGGGAAAGATGAGGACAACTTGGACACCATCACTGACAAACCCTCCGAGAAGGAACAAGTGGCCATTGTGGATCAAAGTCTTGGTATCAAATCTATGGAAGAAGAAACATGTCGAGGAACAAGTAGCAAAGAGGAATGCAAAGGTCCCATTGAAGTAAAAGCAACAACAGAAGTGGAAACGAAGCTTGATTCAGAAGAGAAACTCAAAAAGGTGGACAGTAAGGAGACACAAAAAGAAGAGACTCATGATAAGAATAAACATTCTGACGATGTACCAAAGAAAGAGGAAATGCAAGATGTTCATGTTGTTTTGACCCACTCTACGAAAGATGAAAAGAGCCCCGTTAGTGAAAAACAAGCTGACGATATCAAAGAAATAGAAGCTTTAGAGGAAGTAACAGAAATGACAAAAGGTGGCAAAGATGCCCCGGTAGAGTGCTCAGAGGATCAAAAGCAGGAACATGTCATATCTGAAGCTATCAGTGAGAAATTGGTGAAAGATGCCGTTAAGCAAGTCATTAGTGAAGATGAAGTCAAGAAAGGAGAGCCCTCCGTCGGTCCAGAGAGAGAAAAATTAGATCCAAGAACTAAATCACAAGAGGTTCAAAAGACTCCTGAGGCGGAGGTGGATGACTTCCTCGCCCAGGGCACGGAAGAGAAGGCTAATGAAAATATAATTGGAGAGAAAGACTTTGACACACTAACTGCAGCTCCAAAACAGCAGGCAAAAGAATGTGATGGAGTTGTAAAAGTTGTCATCAGTTGCAATGAAAAGATGGAGAAAGAAAAGGATGATGCTCATGTTGCCGAATTGAGCAAGGAACAGAAAATGGAGAATGAACAAGAGAAAGAGGCAACCTCTGAGACAAAAGATCTCTGCGAGCAAAAGATCAAATCAGAAGACTTAAGAAACACATCTGAAATGAAGGTGGAAGACATCAGCAGAAAAGAGAAAGCTGAGGCAGAACACACCAAGGAGGAGAAATGGGAGCGAGAGGAGTTGCAGGAGAAAGACCTCGACAAAACCTTGAAATATTCTACACAGGACACATTCGGAGACGCATTGTTGGTTTCCAAGTTAGACCAAAAGCCCACCTTTCTGGTCCAGTCCTCTGACGAAGACCAGGAAGAGGAGGAAGAATATATATGTATGGGCTCAAGACCTTTATCGGTTGATCAGAGAAAATCGGAAACTCATTCCAACTCTGCAGGCCAGACGTCTCCATTAAGCAACCAAACTGAAGAGGCCACACCCAGACAGACTGTAATAGTAATACCAACTCTTACAATGCAAGAACCTTCACTGGATGAAGACAGCAAAGAGGTTTTAACAGACGAATGCAGTCTTTCTTCCAATGATGCTGAAAAACCTGGAATGACACATTCACTGAGCCACACAGAGCCATCCTCAGCTACTGACTCTGTAAAGGGGGAGACAACTGCTACTGAAAAACAAGAACCAACCTCTGATCATTCATACCCTAAATCAGAACCAGATTCCAGCTCGAGTCCTGAGAGCCAGTCCAAAGTCCAAACTCAAATTTGTCCCGGGATTACTGGTAAGACAGCGCAAGAGTGGAAGCCTGCCAAAGAGGCAGAGCGGGAAAGGGAAGGAGAACGAGAGGCGGCTTCTCCAGGATTTTCACAGCCTTGTTCATACTTCTTATTGGACAAAGATTCTGATGACAGCAGCCCGACTGATGGTTTGAAAAAAAAGGAGAGTACTGATAATGAACTACAAGACCAAAGCAAAACTGTTGCTGCATCCAAATATGATCCATATGAGAAGCCCATCCCAAAAGGTCCTACTGCTCGAGAGGGGACAGATGTGGTGGAAGGTCATCATTTTGACATTAGCGTGGACGATAACAGGAGAACTAGCCAAACAGAGTCAGCCATGTTCCTACATGAGGATCAAGTCAAAGAAGAACCAGTGTCGTTAAGTGGAATTGGCTACAGCCCACAGAGTGATAGCCACCAAAGTGCCTCACCAGAACCAGAAAACAGAGAGAAAGGGCAAGAAGAAGAACGGGAAAGAGAAGAAATTGCAGACATGCCTCCTGCTTACAAGAGCTTTTCAGCTTTGAATATGCAAGACAATAAAATTTCCCAAGAGTCTTATAGTCCCAAAGAGGACAAACCAGAAAAATCGGAGAAAGAGAAGGAGGATATGGAGGGAGGATCTTCAGGATCGTTTCATAGAGGAGAAAGGGATGAGGCGTCCACTGGTGCTGCTCTTCATTCCACAGGGCAGCCGTCAAAGCAAGTGGAAACGTGGAACCAATCAGATCTCAGTACTCCAACCACACAAAAAGACACTGCAAAGAAGGAGACGGAAAAATCACTGAAAGACAAAACTGACTTCTCGGATCAGGAAGGCTCTCCATCTGGTCGGCGCTCACCGGCAGAAAAAAATATTTTACCACTAGGTGCTTCATTGTCTGAAAGGGAAGAGCAAGCTGGTGAACCGAGTGCAAGCTTGGGCTCCTGCAGTTTGAAACACACAATAGATGATAATATTCTTGCCTCAGACAACAGTCATGCCATGTTGGACTTCCCCGAAGGCAAAGAACCCCCACCCGATGTCCGCTTACTGGTAGCTGGGGAAGATTTCAATGTTGATGATGATGATGATGAAGAAGATGATGATGATGAGGAAGAGGAGGAAGATGAGGATTCAAGTGATGTTGAGATGGAAAAAGGTGCCAGGGAGCCGTCTGAAAAAGAAACCTGCGGGCGTAGTCCAGATGATAATACAACACCCTCTGAAGACTCAAACAAAACCTCGCCTGAATTGAGCTGCCTAAAAGACGAGAAGGCCTCGAAAGCGACACCTGATGATGCCGTTGTTACGTCCAAGCAGAACTCAAGTAAAATATTACAATCTGGTGACGCAAAGCTTCCTGAGACGGAAGTTGTCTATGGAGCGACAGCTGCTGGTATGACCAAACCTCCTGAGACCAAGAGTGAAGGCCAAATAACTACATCACCAAGCACAAGTGCTGTCAAACTAGAAAACATCTGCTTGGCTACTCCAAATGAGCCAAAACCACGAGAAACACAGCAGGACAAGACGTGTTTATCCCCAGAGCCAGAAACCCCAACAAGGGATGTTGCTTCCTCCGAAGTCCAGCTGTCAGAAAAAAAGGATGGAGATAATGAATCTCTCTCGCCGCTATCAGAAACACGTAGCCAGTTCTCAACCACAAGCAACCTCAGCCCCTCAATTTCAGCAGGTTCATCTCACCAACCGACGTCAACATCTATGCCTGCCTCTGGTCTCTTTGCTCTGCACACTGGAAGCTATGCTGATATTGGACTGAGTGAACCTGAAAGATACTCTGAGGTCAGTCAAGAAGGTCCGAAAGATCAGCAGCACCAAAGCCCGTCAGATGTACGTCAACGAGTAACCTTAAGTGACGACCAATATTACAGAGGAGACAACCAAGAGGAAAGTGTGACTCCGATGCAAAGCTCAGATCTGACAGCTAAAAATGAGAACCAGCTTCCCTCGTTGCCTTGCACCTTCGCCACCTCCTCAGACAGTTATGCATCACCCTTCTCAAGTTTTGGCCAGCATTTAGAAGACGGTGCTCAAAAGTTTGCAAGCGCATCGAGCAATGTGCCATTTTACACTAGCGGGCCTGTAAGCTCTGCCTCTGGTGGCCTTCAGAGAGACGAATACATGGAAGTGATGACGAAACCTACAAAAGAGGATTGGCAGGCTGAGGAGACCAAATTGTCATCATCTGTTGTACCAAGTATTGAATCCTCAAAACTAGCAGACATTTTCTCCACTTCAGAAGCCAGTTTTGATGTCTCTTCACAAAGGGCTGAACCCTTTGACAGGACTCTTCAAGGGACAGCAGAAGGTCTCATTTGTGACTTTGACAGACAAAAAAAGTCTGAAGAGAAGGACACTTTTTCATCACTAACCTCGGCACGTTTGACGGAAAGTACTTTAAACACAGCAGACGCAAAGACTGAGTCATTACCAGAAGTGCGAACGCAAACAACTCATTGCGCTGTCTCAGTTACTTCCGCAAGTGCAAGTGGTGCTATAAACACCTCATGTGCCCTCACAGACACTCCCAAAGCAGAGGAGGGAAAGCAGCCAAGTGTGAAGACACCACATGACGAAAAGGCGGAGACTACGATCCATGCTGAAGTGGGTCAGGAATCCAGAAAAACAGACACTGCTGAAGGACAAATGGGAGCAAAGTCTGCAGAAGATGTCACTGAAAAGATGAACGCTGCAGGTGTAGATGTCAAATCGGAAGGAGAAGCTGACTTCCCAGAGGCCAAGCAAAGCTTGTTGGCCAAGCTACCAGAAAGAATGGAGGCAAGACGAAAGAGTAGTATATCGGATTGGGAGTTGCTTCAAAAGCCTGATGATTTCCCAAGTGCCCCTCCGCCAGGTTACGGTGATCAAGAAGAGGAAGCCTTTGAATGGATGGTGCGCATCCACGGTGAATCCTCAAATGCAAGCTCACTCACAGGAGCATCGAGCAAAGCAAAAACTGATCGGCCATCGGACTTGAACACGGGAGCCACTTCGGCCTCCTTTCTGGCAGATTCTTCCTATGAAGACAAACAGCGTAAAGGAGAACTCTCTCCTTCCTTCATCAATCCGAGTCCACATCAGTTTTCTGGTGAAGAGGAGGACCAAAGTGACCACTCCCAGGAGGGAGGCGATGCAGGCCACGAGCAAAAGTCTGTTAAAAGAAAGTCACACAAGCAACGGCGGCATCACGGAGACGCCAGTCATCAGTTGTCTGGTTCCGTCTCAGCTGGACTGACCGCAGCTTTAGCCGGAGAGGAAACTCCTTCTACATCGGTGAGTGAGTCCTTGCCTTCGCAGTCTGATTCTGATGTGCCGCCAGGGACTGAAGAGTGTCCGTCCATTACCGCGGAAGGTAACCTGGACTCAGATGAAGACGCTGAACATTTGCCTGCGGACAAATTTTCTGCCTCAGGTGCTGCCGGTGGCCAACGTCCCTCGTCACAGAGGGCAGCTGAGCAGACGCACGATCCCCCCCCTACCTCAGTGAAAGACCCGCCTCCGCAACCTCCCCATCCAGATGCGTGCATGGTGGATCCAGATGCTGTCAGCGGCACAGAAAAACTTCTCAAGAAGGACCTGAAGGCCACCAAGGGCCTCAGGAAAACCAAACCCAAATCGGCTTCTCCTGCTCGGAAGGGGGACGTCAAGAAGAGGTCCACCACGCCGGTGAAGCAGGCCCACAAGGACAGATCAGCATCCCTCTGGAGGAAGGACCCGGAGAGGAGCTCCAAGCTGGTGAAGATGTCAGAGAACCAAGGTTCACGGAGTGACATCCTCAAGGGCCTCATCAATGGCGTGAAGAGCAGTTCAGGTGCGTTTTATCTTTAAAAGAATCTGATGCTGGTTGTGCAATTATTTATTATTCATGAAGATTCCAAGCAGTGTTATTATAATTTTGGAATTTTTATGATAGTTAGGCTTTATTTCATTCTGAGTTTTATTCATTTATTTGTTTTATTTTTTTAAATTTAGTTAGTTTTAACTAGGCTTCAGGGTGGGATTTTTTTAGTTTTTATTAGTTTCAGTTTTTTCAAAAACACTTAGTTTTAGGATTTTAAAAGAAGTATTTTTCACATCAAAATGAAAGAAAACCTCTAAGTTTTGTGAAGTAGAAATTCATCCAAAATATTATTTTAAAACGTACAGGGTACAGCTTACGGTTTTAACAGTCCACAAACTTTGAACCACAATAAGTGTCGCGCATACCATGGCTGAGTTAAATGTCCGGAGCATGAAGATGACTGATTGGGTAAGCTGATTTTGTGTGCATGTTCAGGAAACAACTCCCAGAAAGCCCCTTCCGCTGTCCCACCCGGACCGCCGGTCTACGTGGACCTGGCCTACGTGCCGAACCACTGCAGTGCCAAGAACGTAGACCAGGAGTTCTTCAAGCGCGTGCGGGCAGCCTACTATGTGGTGAGCGGGAATGACCCAAGCGGTGGGGAGCCCAGCCGCGGGGTCCTGGACGCCCTGCTGGAGGGAAAAGCTCAGTGGGGCTCCAACCTGCAGGTACACATGCAGCTGCTATTTTATGGGTCAAAATGCTTTCTTGTGTAGCTTGCACTGTAGTTTTTTATCTTTATTGAGAAATGTTGAATTTTGTCATCAAGACGCGTTCATCACCTTCAACGCAAGGCCTGCGAAAAGGCCTTACTGTCATCATCTCGTGATCTGATTGGCGATCGTAACTGTCTAGCAACTATAAGAGCCCCTTCATTCAAACACACACACACACCTACACACGCCCACACGAGTGTATCTGAAGGTCTCGGACGAAGCGTGTTACTGGTATTATGAAATCTGCCTGGCAACACAAGCTAGCTGAATTTTGATTGGCTAAAAATGCTGTTGTGTATGTATATATATATGTATATATATAAACCACTACAAACTAAAACTTTGAATCTAAAGCTCACAGTGCACATAGGGACTTGTATTCTGATTGCTCTTTGTTCTCTGCAACGTTTTGAAAGGTGACCCTGATCCCGACGCACGACACTGAAGTGACCCGCGAGTGGTACCAGCGCACGCACGAGAGGCAGCAGGACCTCAACATCATGGTCCTGGCCTCCAGCAGCACCGTGGTCATGCAAGACGAGTCTTTCCCCGCCTGCAAGATCGAGTTCTGACTTTCCCACGCGACCCTGCAATCGATCATTCACTTCAGAGCGAAATGCAATTAGCGGCAGTTTTCTAGTTCATGCACACTGGGAAAAAAAAGGTTGTGTTCAATTTCCTCCATTTTATTTCGCCCAGTGGTTGCACGAGATCAAATCAGCTGGATCCAGACACCGTCAAAATGTGTCGGGTTCCAAATATATTCATCTATTTGATTTAACCACATGTTGAAATAAAATTGTGCAAATTCAACACCATTTTTTTCAGTGCACTGTGGCAAACAAAATGGTGCCAAATCGGTAAAAAAGACAGAGACAATATTTGGTAAATCCGCACTTTTTTTGTTGTTTTTTCCTTTTATCCATTTTTTTTTGCAGAATTTCATTGAACTACCGGAGTGGTCACTTCGAGGCACATGTGCACAGTCAGGCATAATATCTTAACAAAATCATCTTGCCAACCTAATTATGTCAAACTGAGAAGAAAAAGCATAAAAAAAATAATAATAATAATAACGGAAATTGAACTGAGAGCCGTCCCTAATCATTTGACCCAATTGCTCATCATTTCTGAACGTTAATCTAATTTTTCTTGCATTTGCAAGCTGCAATAATTGTGTAGGTGTCCCTAATGAAGTGTCTCCTGACGGACCTTTCAGCCGAATTGTCTCGCTTCTGCTTTATAATCATTTATTTCATTTTGAATTTTTTTTTTTTGGGCGGGGGGGGGGTTGTTTCAATACTTGTTACCCTTGTGCTGCTTTGGAATAATTTCCAATAATTTATTTAGATTTTGTTTCTATTTTTGTAGTATAGTATACTGTGCGGCTTTTCCTAACAAACTGACCCTGGTTCTGCACTTCTCTGAACAACATTCATGAACGTTTTGTCGTTCTGACGTCAATATCAAGACGACGACTCTCTAATGTAGCAAACAGAAGCTTGTTTTCCAACAAAGCAAACGGACAAGACCAAACATGAAATTGGAAAAGTGTGAAGACTCACGTTGTCTTTGCACCAAGCCAGAATGCACTTTCCCCCCCACCCCCACCTGTGAAGGAAATGGGCGGGGCTTAGTTGTTTGTATTGAAGCACAGAGATGACCTCAACAAGCGCGCACACACTTTGTAATATGTAAATATTGATTATAACGAGAAGTATTTATAAACGGGCATGAATGAATGTTAAGCGCGACACTTGCAGGAATGTCTTACTTTGTTTCATTTTTTTTTTCTTTCTTTCTTTTTTAAATACTGCGCGCTCGAGGGGTCGTTCACAATGTCGTCCGGTTAATGATTTTTATTTTATCGCTCTAAAATTGCAAATAATTCTGCTTGTAATCTTCTAACCGATCATTTTCTTTATCGTTTTGGGCTCATTTTACGCAACTCCGATTCTATTTTTCACCAACTTGTACGATGCATTCCAGAAAACTGGCAACTAGTTCAACTCAAGTCATTTTCAAACGTTTTTATTGATTTGTTAACATGACGCTAAAATTCATTTGGGCAATCTTGCTAATCGGCTAACATAACGTCATACTCCAAAAGTCAATTGCAAGAAAAAAAAAACACAAAAAAAAACCCAACATTTTTTTCTTTTTTTGTTTTCATACGTCGCTTATCACAAGCACGACAATTTTTCTCGCAACATCGCAAACTCGCTTCAGTAAAATGCTAAATGAATTCTCGCAACATTACGACTTATGAAAGAATTTATGCCCAATAACATAACTTTATTTTCATAAACAATATAACATTTTCTCAAATTTAATCCTTTTATCTTTACTCCGAAACAGCTTCATTCTTTTTTTTTTTTTTTTCAACTTTATTCTCGCAAAAGTACGACAACAATACAATTCTTCGCTTCTTGCAAACAATTTCAGATAACATTCCTACATACATTATTACTTTTTGGACGTAATCTTACGTTGAATATTTTGACTTTTGTCTCATAACTTGGATTTTTTTTATAGAATTGAGATTTTCAAACGGTCGTCAGTTACGACTTTCGGGTGTGTTGATTTTGCATAGCGCCACCCCCTAATGAGTGAGAAAACAATCACAAGACGCGTTCTTCACCTTCAGATTAAGGCCAGCGAGAAGGCCTTATTGTCACCAACTCGTGATTTGATTGGCTATCGCAACTGCCTATCAACTGTATGAGCCCCCACACTCACACAGAAGAGACGCCCGCACGATTGTACCCGAAGGCCTCGGACGAATTGTGCGTGCTACTGGTATTGTGAAATCTGCCCGGCAACAGGAGCTCGCTGAATTCTGATGAAATAAAAACTCTCACCTAAAAATTCAACACCAGGATATAATATGACATCAATGTGAAGAATATGATCCTTTTTTTTTTTTTTACATCATGTTAGGCCAGCACAGAAGGCCTTAATGGCCTTGACGGCCCACCACTGTTATCCAAACAAAACGACACATTTTCTCGTAACATTTTCACGTGAAAATAACTCATGATACAAGGTCTCTCGTCAAAAACGACAACTTTATTCTCGCTGCAATACTTTCCTGTGATTGCGTCATTATCCTCATCGCGTTACAACTTTTCCCTGATCACAACTAACCCCGTAAAAATTGGATTTTTGGCCTTCGCTTTCTCCGTACAAACATTCGATATATCCACGTCAATTTATCAATGTTTGAATTGTTGACATGTCGCGTACTAAATGGCATTTAAAAGGCTTTGAATGAGTGGAAATAGATCAAAGGAAAATTTGTAATATCTTTGCACGGCCCGTCGCATTAAAAAATTTCCAACCTGTCAGTTTTCTGGAACGTAGCATCCGCAACACGCGCTCGCTCGCGAACTCGGTTTTCACGACACGACGACGCCACGGAAGCAAACGACTTTCTCGGCAGGGCCTCCAAGTTCCGAACGAGCGGTTTTCCACTGCGTCCGGATGCGATTTTCTCGGCATTCCTCTGTGACTTTTCCCGGCAAGGCCAGAACGTAGTATTTTTGTGAATGTAAAAAGGCACCGACAAGTCCAAAGTGGATTGAAACGGCAACACAGGCACAGCAACTCCTCGAACAGAACCCGTGACGGCCTCGGCTGCGACTTTCTCCCGACGATGACTTGATTCAAAAGTCCAAACGGTCAAACACAACGCGAATGTACCGCACACACACACACACACACACACACACACAAACACAAACACTTTGTACATATCTGTGAACGTAACATTTTGCTTCGACAGTAATTCCAACCTTCCAAGAGAACATCGTGTAATCCTCTCGCATGTGACTTATTTGGTTCTAATCTTGAATGTAATCGTGGAACCTGGAAGTAGCGCTAACGCAAAAGTCTGAACGCCGATTTCAGCTGTGCTTGTTTCTTTCTGTCGTTCTCAAGATGCTGTACAGCGCTAACTTGTTTGACGCTCTCTCTTTCTCCGGAAACGTATAGCAAGTTTCTTCTTCTCTGGCTCAACTCTTTCAACTTTCGCTGTCTCTCTCTGGTCAAGTAGATGTGCTGCACACGCATTCATCGTAAAAGGGAAACTGCTCGGTGATCATCAATTAAAGTACACTCAACTCAACTTTGTGTGTGTTTTTTTTTCTCCCGTGCCACCTCACAGTTTGTTTTTCGAGCTCATCAGTTATGATCAAAATCATCCACATTGAATTCACCGATGGCAATCGTTGCGAATTTGGTGATTCAGATGGCATCGTCAATCGCGCCAAGCGCCGCAAGTCTCGATCGCTTCTCTTTGAGTGATTTGGAGTGGCGACGATTAATTGGCAACTAATGATTGGCAAATTTATCGATTATTGTTTTCGAGAATCGTTTAATTATTTGGATAACCTTTTTGTAGTTTAGAAATAACTGAATTTAAGCCTGTCAGTAGTTTCTGTAGTGGTCCAGAACAGTAGTCTCTTTATTTATATATATATATATATATATATATATATATATATATATATATATACTGATGGAGTGTTAAATGCACTGTAGAAGTTTGGAGAATTGGTTTGAAGAAAAATTGTTCGTATGATACGATGAACACAGCCCCAATGGCATCATTTTTTTGGAGGTGCTTTCTGTGGGTCGGCGGTCCAGTGGCGAAGGCTCTCAGCGAGTCAATTACATTGGAAGGTATCACCATGGCTACGTACAGTGGCAATAAGATCAGGCATGACTCATCACTTTTCTTGAAAGCTTTTGTGAACGGGAGAGAGGTTAAGGAGCGGGACAAGGTGAAAAGAAAAGCGAGGACGTGAAGAGAGCGAACAAGAGGAGAAAATGCAGACGCGAGGAAAAAGAGGAAAGAACAAGGTATGGTGACAAGGACGTGAGGAGAGGGTTTATGGTAGGGTTAGGGTTAGGGGTAGGGTTAGGGTTTATGGTAGGGTTAGGGGTAGGGTTAGGGTTTATGGTAGGGTTAGGGGTAGGGTTAGGGTTATTGGTAGGGTTAGGGGTAGGGTTAGGGTTAGGAATAGGGTTAGGGTTGTGGTTAATGGTAGGGTTAGGGTTAGGGTTAATGGTAGGGTTAGGGTTAGGGTTTATGGTAGGGTTAGGGTTTGGGTTTATGGTAGTGTTAGGGTTAGGGTTAGGGGTAGGGTTAGGGTGAGGGTTAGGGGTAGAGTTAGGGTTAGGGTTATGGTTAGGGTTAGGGTTTATGGTAGGGTTAGGGGTAGGGTTAGGGTTAGGGTTTATGGTAGGGTTAGGGTTAGGGTTAGGATAAGGGTTAGGGGAGGGTTAGGGTTTATGGTGGGGTTAGGGTTAGGGTTTATGGTAGGGTTAGGGTTATTGGTAGGGTTAGGGGTAGGGTTAGGGTTAGGAATAGGGTTAGGGTTGTGGTTAATGGTAGGGTTAGGGTTAATGGTAGGGTTAGGGTTAGGGTTTATGGTAGGGTTAGGGTTTGGGTTTATGGTAGTGTTAGGGTTAGGGGTAGGGGTAGTGTTAGGGTTAGGGTTATGGTTAGGGTTTATGGTAGGGTTAGGGTTTATGGTAGGGTTAGGGGTAGGGTTTATGGTAGGGTTAGGGTTAGGGTTAGGATAAGGGTTAGGGGAGGGTTAGGGTTTATGGTGGGGTTAGGGTTAGGGTTTATGGTAGGGTTAGGGTTATTGGTAGGGTTAGGGGTAGGGTTAGGGTTAGGGTTGTGGTTAATGGTAGGGTTAGGGTTAGGGTTTATGGTAGGGTTAGGGTTTGGGTTTATGGTAGTGTTAGGGTTAGGGGTAGGGGTAGTGTTAGGGTTAGGGGTAGGGTGAGGGGGAGGGTTAGGGGTAGAGTTAGGGTTATGGTTAGGGTTAGGGTTTATGGTAGGGTTAGGGTTTATGGTAGGGTTAGGGGTAGGGTTAGGGTTTATGGTAGGGTTAGGGTTTATGGTAGGGTTAGGGGTAGGGTTAGGGTTAGGTGTAGGGTTAGGGTTAGGGTTTATGGTAGGGTTAGGGTTTATGGTAGGGTTAGGAGTAGGGTTAGGGTTAATGTAGGGTTAGGGTTAGGGGTAGGGTTAGGGCTAGGGCTAGGGTTTATGGTAGGTTTAGGGGTAGGGTTTGGGTTAGGAATAGGGTTAGGGTTGTGGTTAATGGTAGGGTTAGGGTTAGGGTTTATGGTAGGGTTAGGGTTTGGGTTTATGGTAGTGTTAGGGTTAGGGGTAGGGGTAGTGTTAGGGTTAGGGTTAGGGTGAGGGTTAATGGTAGGGTTAGGGGTAGGGTTAGGGTTTATGGTAGGGTTAGGGTTTATGGTAGGGGTAGGGGTAGGGTTAGGGTTTATGGTAGGGTTAGGGTTTATGGTAGGGTTAGGGTTTATGGTAGGGTTAGGGGTAGGGTTAGGGTTAGGTGTAGGGTTAGGGTTTGGGTTTATGGTAGGGTTAGGAGTAGGGTTAGGGTTAATGTAGGGTTAGGGTTAGGGGTAGGGTTAGGGCTAGGGTTAGGGTTTATGGTAGGGTTCGGGTTAGGGTTAGGGTTAATGTAGGGTTAGGGTTAGGGGTAGGGTTAGGGCTAGGGTTAGGGTTAATGGTAGGGTCTGGGTTCGGGTTAGGTTTATGGTAGGTTTAGGGTTAGGGTTTATGGTAAGGTTAATGGTAGGGTTAGGGTTCGGGTTTATGGTAGGGTTAGGGTTAGGGGTAGGGTTAGGGTTTATGGTAGGGTTAGGGTTAGGGTTAGGGGTAGGGTTAGGGGTGGGATTAAGGTATATGGTAGGGTTAGGAGGAGGGTTAGGGGTAGGGTTAGTGTTAGGGTTTATGGTAGGGTTAGGGATAGGGTTTTTGGTAGGGTTAGGGGTAGGGTTAGGGTTAGGGTTAATGGTAGGGTTAGGGGTAGGGTTAGGGTTAGGGTTAGGGGTAGGGTTAGGGTTTATGGTAGGGTTAGGGTTAGGGTTAGGGATAGGGCTAGGGTTGTGGTTGATTTTAGGGTTAGGGCTAGGGTTAGGGTTAATGCTAGGGTTAGGGTTAGGGTTTATGGTAGGGTTAGGGTTTGGGTTTATGTTAGGGTTAGAGTTAGGATTAATGGTAGTGTTAGGGTTAGGGTTAGGGGTAGGGTTAGGGGTAGAGTTAGGGTTAGGGGTAGAGTTAGGGTTAGGGGTAGAGTTAGGGTTAGGGGTAGGGTTTGGGTATATGGTAGGGTTAGGGTTCGGGTTAGGGGGAGGGTTAGGGCTAGGCTTAGGGTTAGGATTAATGGTAGCGTTATGGTTAGGGGTAGGGTTTATGGTAGTGTTAGGGTTAGGGGTAGGGGTAGTGTTAGGGTTAGGGGTAGGGTTTTGGTATATGGTAGGGTTAGGGGTCGGGTTAGGGGGAGGGTTAGGTCTAGGGTTAGGGTTAGGGTTATGGTTAGGGTTGGGTTAGGGTTAGGTGTAGGGTTAGGGTTAGGGTTTATGGTAGGGTTAGGTTAGGGTTTATGGTAGGGTTATGGTTAGGGTTTATGGTAGGGTTAGGGTTTATGGTAGGGTTAGGGGTCAGGTTAGGGTTCGGGTTAGGTTTAGGGTTAGGGTTTATGGTAGGGTTAGGGTTAGGGTTTATGGTAGGGGTAGGTTAGGGTTAGGGTTAGGGTTAGGGTATATAGTAGCGTTAGGGTTCAGGTTAGGGGGAGGGTTAGGGTTAAGGTTAGGGTTATGGTTAGGGTTGGGTTAGGGTTAGAGTTAGGGTTTATGGTAGGGTTAGGGTTTGGTTTAGGGTTAATGGTAGGGTTAGGGTTGGGGTTTGGGTTAATGGTAGGGTTAGGGTGAGGGGTAGGTTTAGGGTTGGGGTAGGGTTAGGGGTTAGGGTTAGGGTTTATGGTAGGGTTAGGGTTAGGGTTTATGATAGGGTTAGGGTTAGGGTAAATGGTAGGGTTGGGATTTGGGTTAATGGTAGGGTTAGGGTTATGGGTAGGTTTAGGGTTGGGGTAAGGGTTAGGGTTAGGGTAAATGGTAGGGTTAGGGTTGGGGTTTCGGTTCATGGTAGGGTTAGGGTTATGGGTAGGTTTAGGGTTGGGGTAAGGGTTCGGGTTGGGGTTAGGGGTCAGGGGTTAGGGTTCGGGGTTACGGTTAGGGTTTATGGTAGGGGTAGGGGTAGGGTTAGGGTTAATGTAGGGTTAGGGTTAGGGTTAATGGTAGGGTTAGGGTTAGGGTTAATGGTAGGGTTAGGGTTAGCGTTTATGGTAGGGTTAGGGTTAATGGTAGGGTTCGGGTTAGGTGTAGGGTTAGGGTTAGGGTTAGGTTTAGGGTTCGGGTTAGGGGTTAGGGTTAGGATTAGGGTTAGGGTTAGGGTTAGGGTTAGGTTTAGGGTTAGGGGTAGGGTTAGGGGTAGGGTTAGGGTTAATGGTAGGGTTAGGGTTATGGTTTATGGTAGGGTTAGGGTTAGGGGTAGGGTTAATGGTAGGGTTAGGGTTAGGGTTACTGCTCGGGTTCGGGTTAGGGTAAGGGTTAGGGTTGCTGCTACGGTTAGGGTTTGGGTTAGGGTTAGGGGTTGGGTTAGGGTTACTGCTAGGGTTAGGGTTCGGGTTACTGCTAGGGTTAGTGTTAGGGTTAGGGGTAGGCTGAGGGTTAGGGTTACTGCTAGGGTTAGGGTTAGGGGTTAGGGTTAGGGGTAGGGTTAGGGTTTATGTTAGGGGTAGGTTAGGGTTAGGGTTAGGGGTTAGGTTTAGGGTTAGGGTTTATGGTAGGGTTAGGTTTAGGGTTAATGGTAGGGTTAGGGTTTATGGTAGGGTTAGGGTTAATGGTAGGGTTAGGGTTAGGGTTAATGAAAGGGTTAGGGTTAGGGTTTATGGTAGGGTTAGGGTTAGGTGTAGGGTTAATGGTAGGGTTAGGGGTAGGGGTAGGGTTAGGGTTAGGTTTAGGGTTAGGGTTAGGGTTTATGGTAGGGGTAGGTTAGGGTTAGGGTTAGAGTTCGGGTTCGGGTTTATGGTAGGGTTATGGTTCGGGTTAGGGTTTATGGTAGGCGTAGGTTAGGATTAGGGTTGGGGTTTATGGTAGGGTTGGGTTAGGGTTAGAGTTAGGGTTTATGGTAGGGTTAGGGTTAGGGGTAGTTTTAGGGTTTATGGTAGGGTTAGGGCTTGTGTTAATGGTAGGGTTAGGGTTAGAGTTAGGGTTTATGGTAGGGTTAGGTTTAGGGGTAGGGTTAGGGTTTATGGTAGGGTTAGGGCTTGTGTTAATGGTAGGGTTAGGGTTAGGCTTAGGGTTTATGGTAGGGTTATGGTTCGGGTTAGGGTTCATGGTAGGGTTAGGGTTTATGGTAGGGGTAGTTTAGGATTAGGGTTAGGGTTTATGGTGGGGTTAGGGTTAGGGGTAGGGGTAGGGGGTATGGTAGGGTTAGGGTTTATGGTAGGGGTAGTTTAGGATTAGGGTTAGGGTTTATGGTAGGGTTAGGGTTCGGGTTAAGGGTAGGGTTTGGGTTTATTGTAGGGGGTAGGGTTAGGGTCAGGGTCAGGGTTAAGGTTATATTCCTCATCAATTTCGCTTTGCAAAGGGACATTTTATTGACATAATCTAACATCAATATACAATGAGCATGTACATTCGTACAAAATGTAAAAACATTGTTGCTGGGGGGGGCCGAATTATTTTTCTTATTGGTAGAGGGGCGGCGGCAAGGTGGCCGACTGGTTAGTAAGATGGCCACACAGTGAGAGACAGCATCGGGCGTGGGTTTGACCCCGGCTCCGGCCATCCTGTGTGGAGTTTGCATGTTCTCCCCGTGCTTGCGTGGGTTTCCTCCAGGTACTCCGGTTTCCTCCCACATTCCAAAAACATGCATGGCAGGCCGATTGAACACTCTAAATTGCCGCTTGGTATGAGTGTGAGCGCGGATGGTTGTTCGTCTAGGTGTGCCCTGCAATTGGCTGGCAACCCGTTCAGGGTGTCCCCCGCCTACTGCCCGAAGATAGCTGGGATAGGCTCCAGCACCCCCGCGACCCTAGTGAGGAGAAGCGGTACAGAAGATGGATGGATGGATGGGTAGGGGGCGGCGTGACAGAAAATAATTGAGAAGCACTGCCCTAACTCAAACCCTACCACTAACCCTACCTCTAACCTAAGCCCTAGCCTAACAAACAGTAACCCTACCTCTACCCCTAACCGTAACAGTAACCCTAACCCTCCCCCTCGTCATAACCCTAACCCTAACCCTACCCCTACACTTAGCCCTAACCCCAACCCTAACCCTGCCCCTAGCCCTAAACCTAACCTTAGCCCTTACCCTAACCCAAAACGTGTTGCGTTGTCTAAGATTGCAAAGTGCAAAGGTTAGGGCTAGGGTTCGTGGTATTATTTGGGTTGTGGTACTTTTACTGTTACTGTCATCGTGCACTGAAATAAAAGACTTAAAGTACAGAACTTGAAATATGTAGACAGTTTTTATTTCCTCATTTTGGTACTGTAACACTTTGTCTGACTTTTCTTTGGGATGTAATGAAATGAAAACATGAAAAACAATGACAAATGTTACATCCACAACGGCCATCAGTGCTTCGCCATCCAAATGAAGCAAACTCCAAGCCAACGTACACGTACAGACATTTGTTCGAGAAGAGTTGTGACGCACTCCAGCACAACCCAAACAAACTTCCCCGTTGGGTAAAAAAGTGGTTTCGTCCAAGTATTGCTGCTCAAATTTGGTGGGACGTCTTTGGAAAATGCGGAGTTCGCAAAACTAAATTGACACGGCATCATCATAAATGGCATCATCAGTGCATACAACATCACATGCAGTGCTGATCAAAACGGGAAATCAATTAAAAAAAACAAAAAACAAAACAATCTAATCACATTTGATTCATGGCAAACTAAACATTCATCTCAACTAGACCTTCAGCAAAAGATTTTCTGTAATCTTCGACAGCTACATTTCAAATAAACCTGGTCTTGTTTGACGTAAACCAAAAACTATTAGAACAGCAAAACAAAATGATACCCTGCATCCCCAATTTGGACAATTGTGTGAAATTATTTGAACATTTTTCATGTTGTGACTAATTGTTCAAAAAAACAAAGAAAAAGAAAGTCAAAACTTTCCTG
The DNA here is from genome assembly GCF_059441095.1 of Idiotropiscis lumnitzeri. Lineage (NCBI taxonomy): Eukaryota > Metazoa > Chordata > Actinopteri > Syngnathiformes > Syngnathidae > Idiotropiscis > Idiotropiscis lumnitzeri. Next base: position 2,335,015 of record NC_142396.1, on the reverse strand, counting down.
CTCCTAATCTTTGTAGCTCAAAAAGAAAACATAGTCGTCGAAGCACTAGGCACACCTGGTGTTGAAATACCACAGAGTCTCAGTCAAAAATGTTTCGCCCAGGCCTGGATGAAGTCTGATTGCTGCAGTCAGCATAAACAAATTGGGGGTGATCATAAAGTGCATCAAACAAGAAGTTGTGTGTTGGTTTACTCGCTGAAGTTGAAGTTGAGGGCAGAGTTGTCCATGACGGGGGAAGAAGGGCCAGCACTGGACACAGCACTGGAAGGTACACTACCATCTTAAAAAAAAGAATAAATAAATAAATCAAGAATCACAAAAACATGACTGTGTTATTAACATATTATTAGTGTTATGATAGTATTACCTTGCTATTACAATGTTATCACAGATATTAGCATTTGATTCCCTAACACCCTGACCATAATATCCACTATTACCATGTTATTACATATGACCTGTTATTACAGTTATCACAGTTGTCACACGCTATTACCATGTTATTACATTGGCATATTACCAACAATTACATACCATCTTTACTAAAATGTGCCAATTAAAAATCTATTTTGCATATGCTACACATTATTAGGTACCCGATTAATATACACCAATGATTTGTCACAAAAAACTCTTTGTATATACCTTTGCGTTAATTTTCCCAACCCTAGAAAATCGAGGAATGATCCTAACTTTCTATTATTTATACTGAATGATTATATCCAACGTTGACACTATTTGAGCAAATCTGGTACAACATTGTGGATTATGTCATTCATCTCAGTTTTTGGATGTCATTTTGAGTACAGTGACGCGAGTCCGCGACATGGAGACAATGTAAAATCATTTGCGATGAATCACTGCTGCGTCCGACTCCTGCTGTTAAACCAGAAGAACAAAGGGCAGCACACATTGGCATGGCAACAAAGAAGTGTTCATCAGAACATCATGTGATGGTCCCACGGTCACAGCGTCGTACCATCAGGCCCCGAAGCCGAGCACGGTGAGTTTAGAATAACCAATCGGACAAGTTAGGCGACTGACAGTTTTTGTGAACAAAAACATTTACGTCAACGCACATTTTTAACTGACTAAAACTAAAAAACTAAAACTAAAACTAAAACTAGACTCGACTAAAACCTTCATTAATAAACAATAAGTGGGACTAAATCAACATGCATTTTCATGGACTCACGAAGACGAGATGCAAACACACAACTGACGGCAAAATTATTCTTTGCGGCGAATACAATGCGAGACTCACGGCAAAATAACGCCAAGCTCAATCGTATTTCGTGACAACTGCGTAGCATTTCAAAGTCCTGTTGGGGTAGGGTTAGTGTTAGGATTCGGGCTAGGTTGGGGTTAGGGTTAATAGTAGGGCTAGGATTAGGGATTGGGTGAGAGATTGGGTTAAGGCTAGGGTTAGGGGTGTTGTGATGCCACTCATGAGAAGTCAGACAGAGAAGTGAAGACGACGACGACACTCACGCCAAAGAGGCTGACTGGGCGGTCGCAGCGACGCCTCGGAGCCGGACGACGAGAGCGCCTGTTGGGGGCTGTAGAGCGACGTCTGACTCTGAGAGTCGAAGAGTCCCGACAGCGCTGCGGCACACAAGAACAGAAAAAAAAAACTGCTGGCTGTACGTACGTACGTTCAATTCAAAATGGACACGAAAAGCAGGCTCGAACGAGCACATTAGTATTGAACACATTTTTGAAATTAGATTCCTCGACGTGAGGATCAATGATGAAGTAACATGGAAACTTTTTATCTCCCAAGCTGTTTGAGAAAACCAAAATAAATGCAATTGTGCTTTTGCAAAAATGAGCAGTGTTTTTAATCAGTTTTGACCATTAACCAAATAAGCTCAAATTGAAAAACAATTTTCATAAACAAAATGCTGAAAAAAAAACATCTTATTGATCTGCCCTATATTGAACAAATATGGGCTGATTGTCGCCGGGCGTGCGTGCAATGCAAGCGTCGATGGCGCTACCCTTCATGGTCTTGGCGTGGGCCTCGCTGCTGCTCTCGCACACGGCGTTGAGGAACTCGTCCACCTGCTTCAGCGAGAGCAAGTTGTGCAGCGTCTCCAGCGGGTAGATGGAGGGCACCATCGAGCAGCCTTCGAACCCTAAAGAGGTCGGGCAAAATAAATAAATAAAATAAAATAAAAAAATAGAGTGTAGGAGTAACATGATGAGCTGAGACTTCTCGCAAGCATGTTGTGTGTAGAACCACGAGCAGAATGCTAAAGTCCAACACAAACTGCTCTGAAGCAAACAACAAGCCACATACTGTGATTTTTATTTTTCCACTGCAAAGGGCTCGCTCGCATGAGAATGACCATTCAAGGACGGCACAAAACTGTTGGACAGCAAACCAAAATTAAGAACTCTTGGTGCATTTTGTCACAAAAATCAACTCAAACCAAATTTTAGTATAGCAAACTAAAAAGAAAATGTCAACAAACATTTTGAGATTTGTCAGGCTGCAAGCTTAACCTAAAATATGTAATTTGTCAAATCGCCCACCAAAAAATTGAATAAAGAATTACACATGGGAAATTTGAGGAGTATGATTTGTTTGTCCGGCGTGACATTCCAAACCCGCGAAAAAATATTCGGACTACTCATGTTTGGGTAGTAGAAGACCCAGAGCCATGTCTGCCACCTAGTGGTGACAGGTGAAATTACACTTTGAAATAAATCAATTGTGAAAAGCCACATATAATTGAAGCTCATTGAAATGCAGTGGGGGAATAAAAACAACATTTTTTTGCAAACCCAAAACATTCTACAAAAAAAGAAAACATGAGGAAACCTTCAATATACAAATTATACCACAAAAAAAAAAAGGAGGGAATTTTCTACAGGATAGAGTTTAGCCTTGTCGGAGGTCTGCGCTGTGCTTTGACAGACTCTGACAGTGTTAAAGAAGTTTAAAAAAAAAAACTAACACAAACGCAAATGTATCGGCAGAAACCATGACAAACGCAAACTACAGACGCAGAAGCTCAGCCAGCATTTGGCAGCATCTCTCTTTTTGTCCAGCGGGGGTGCTAGAGGGCTCGACTATGACAGGCTGACCGGCTCAGCTCACGCACGGGTAGACGGCAGATTTTGGGGAGAAAGAAAATGACAGCCTCACAAATATAAAGAGAGCCCACCTCGGACACTCACCGCATCATCTTCATCTTGTTCTGCTGTTCAGAGAAAAAAAAAAAAGATTCCAGAATTCCTAATTGTGGGTCATTGAAAGAAAGTGGCCTGATTTTGTGAAGGAATTTCACAATTTCAAGAGTGCGGCTCGTGTGCAGCAGAAATGGAAAACCACCAAAGTGAGAAGAAGAAAAAGAAAAAAAATCAATTAAACGGCGACAAGTGATCTTTTTCTTTTATTGTTTTTTTTTTAAAGACGTGACGTTAGAGGGGAAAAGTGCAATAACTTCGGGAGAGAGAGAGGTCCCAAACAAAAACACCACTTTGTCCCGCATCCACACACAAATTTGTATTATCATTATTATTTTTTAAAACCATGCAAGAACCCCTAAAAAGTGTGGGGGAACAAAGAACACAAGAAATAAAAGCAGACATACCATTAGTCGGATGCCTGGCAAACGACACAGAAAATCTCTTTACTGGCGGCATAGACAACAGCTCTGAGGAGATAAGACAGGTAACTTGGAGTTACTGGCAGCTCCGCCCCTTTTGGACACACGTGGAGAGACACAGAAGGAGGGAGAGGAGCACGTCACCACGGTGAGCCGACGACATGGCACAAGCCACGAGGATGTCGGACATGTCCCAAGAAAGACGCTAGCGGCTGCTTCATAGAATGAGACACTAGAGGGCTCCGGCTTGGCAAAAAAATCCAAAACCACCCTCAAGTCTGGCAGCATGAGAGTCAGGAAAGAAGGTGAATCAAAAGATGAATTTGTTGCTTTTGCATTTTTTTGCAACACTTATTCCAAAAGGAGGACGAGGCTCAACGTGTGCAAAGAGACAGTAGCTCTCCATTTTAGTCTGTTTTATTTTCATTTTAACTTTTTTTAAATTTTTTAATTCTGTTAGTTCTAATTAGATCATATTTTAGATCAGATATTTTTTTTGGGGGGGTCATATTTAATGCTTTGTTTTAGTACTAGATTTTGTTAATATATGCAGTATTTGTCAAGGTCAAGATAATATATATATATATATATATATATATATATACATTTTTTTTTTTTTTTTGCATAAATGAAACGCTCAAACTGATGCAGGTCTTACTCATGGTACAATAAGTGACGTCATCTCAGCGCTCACGTGCCAGGAGAGCAGGTCAGTGACAAGATGCAACAGAAAGGTGTAGCAACAGTGCCCCCTAGTGGACACAGTGAACATTAGACCTTCCGGAATGCAGCGCATGCAATTTGCTGCAGAAACAACAAAGCTGCCAACAAGAGACGAGGAAGTTGAGTTTGACAACGGCCGACAAAATGAACACGACTGATCTGCCAAAGACAACCGATGGTGGGACGTGAAAATGGAAAGAGTGCGCAGGAGAAGGATATGATTGAATGGGCCCCGTCCGTCTTCCTGACGTAACAATTATCACCTCCCCAAAAATGAAGAAAACAGCACAACTGAGGCTTCCGCACAAGACAGAGTGAGGATTATTTTGCGTTCGTCAAAAAACAAAAGTAGAGAACCAAAGCAGGCTCATGCAAATCGGATCTGGCGTCGAGTCAGCACCATCATCACCATGATGAACGCCAAACAAGTTAGAACAGCCAGGTTTGGATTTTGGGCAAGAGCTTTGATTGTAGGATTGTCTAAATAAAGTATGTCAAAGATGGTTTGTGAAGAAAAGAAAAAAAAAACGGACTATTGGAGGGTGGAGGTCAGCGGCGCGAACGTACCGAACATGCCAATCTGGCAGGGCAGGCTGCCGGGGGACAGGGGGGGTTTTCGGTGGTGATGGTGGTGCGTGCGTACGTAGTCCCGCAGGTTGGGGGCGCTACAGGACACCCCCAGCATGGAGGCGCTGAAGAGGCCAGAGCAGTGCGAGCCTGTGTGACATAAGCCAGGTGGGAGGGGGAGAGGAAAGGAGGTGCAAGTGTGTTGGGGGGGGGGCGGTTGGGTGAAGGGTGAGCATTAGTTCATCACACACACCCACGCCCACGCACACACACACAAAGCGCTGCTGTTATTCACGACAGTCGGCTGCTCTGAATAACTGCCTTAAGAAGTGCGTCAACAAATAAGTTGCCGTTTGTTCCTGGAAACCACGACATGCAAACTGGCAGATGTGCGTGTTCACGTGCACGCACGTGCGAGCGCAACCGGTGAGTGCGTGCAGGCAATGTGGGTAAGGGAAAGAAGGAGGTGAAGGAGAGGTAAAAGCAGGAACAAAGTGCGTGCATGAATGAACAATGCCAATGTCGTCAACGGTTTGAATGTTGGCAAAGTTGATTTGCCCTTGGAAGGGACGAGGGGGGGTGACCTCAAAATGGAGTCTGCTCCACAGTCGTTGCTATAAAATTAAAAGTCGGACGTGCGTCTGCAAGGTTATCGCTGACACCTGCTGCTCACGTGACCTTGAACAAACTACGTGAAGTCTCTTGACAAAAAATGGTCTACACAAAATATGACAAACATAACCTCTAATTTATGTAAGCCAGTGTACACAATTTTGGGGTGAGCAAATTATAGCCCGACGGGCCGCAGACCTGCCCCGACAAATTCTTGTATCGCATATTTTTGCTTTCAATTAAAAGCAAAAATCATTCTAACTACGATGGATTGCATCTTGAAATACTTGGGACACCACTGCACATAAAAGGTCTTTGTAAAAACATAATAATAACTTAGCGTAATTTCCGGACCATAAAGCGCACTTGCACGCCAGCTAATTAAAACAGAACAGACCCAAGAGAAAAAAAATAAGAATAAATCGAGATTTATTTCACATATTTTCTGAACTATAGAGGCCCCTACTGGTGAAAGAAAAATCCACAGAAAAGCCAGCTGATAGTCCGAAAAATACGGTAATCTAGCAATAATATGCATAACTGAGAGAAACTACGCATATGCAACATGATTTAGTTTGGAACGGACGATGCTTGTTGAAATGAAAACCGTGCTGAAGAGGGTCAAGAATCAGCATGTTGCCAGCTGGCTCGCCGGGGCACCCTGCTGGACAACGTGTGGGGGACGCGAAGGTGGTTGCGAATGTCCCCACCCCCCCGGTGTCATGTGGCCTACATACTTTAGAACGTGTGCCACTACGTCAAACTGGGATGCCCAAGTGGCGACAGTTGTGAGAAAGAGTAAAGTTGTGAAACGGGGAACAGGTCAATGCTGAAGAGGAAGTTGATGTGAACTCATGTTCTGCCCTCCCATCAAAACACACAGACACACACACACACACACACACACACACACACACACACACACACACACGCACCCCCCCACACACACACACGCAAAAGCAACGCACACATGACAGAAAGGAGGCGCCCACCTAGGCCGCTGGCTGGTTTGATCTCGGGCGACTGGCGCGAGCCCGACGGGAAGAGTCTGTGCGACGTGCAGCCTTTGGACGACTGGCTGGGCGAGGTCTCAGAGAGGACCTGAGCGGCGTTAACACCGACACATGACTCGAGGGACCCACTTGACACAAATGTACTGGATGTGCCAGGCAGATGACAAGGAGGGGAGGAGGAGGAGGAGGAGAGGTCGGAAAGACATAAATGACGTTACCTCCATGGAGCCCGTCTTGCGGTTGCGAATCATGGGGGACCGTCTCTGGATGTTGATTGGCTCGGAGACGGGAAGAGCCTGGTCCGTTTGGTCCTGAGAGAGATCCTCCAGGCTGCCCTGGTTGGGCTTTTTGTCCTGATTCTGATCGGTCAGAGAACAAATAATTGAATCCTTCCGTCAACTAGAATAACTCGAGCTGCAGCTATCGAAGATAACGATAAACGATAAAATGCGAACGTGAGGCAAATATTCCCGAACGCACCTCTGAAGAGGCCGGCCGGAAGCCGAAGCCCAGTGGAACGTTTTCCTCGTCCTCGCAGCCTTTGACCCCCGGGCTGAAGTGCAACTCCACGTGGAAACGCTCCTCTGAGGAGGGGTCCTGGCCGCCCACACATCAGCGCAGACACGCCCACGTGAATGAATGCACACGCGCAGACAAGCGGAGAGCAAACCGACAGCAACAAGTCAAAGTGTCCGTTTCATGTTGTCGTCGTCGCGTGTAGCATTAGAAAACGGGGGAAAGTATTTGCGATCACCTTGTTGTTGTCTTCATAGAGCATGATGACTATCTGCGTCATGTAGTTGAGCTCCGTCACGGCGCTCAGGTAGTCCATGGCCTGCTTCCATTGCTGGTCTTTTTCATCCTAGAACAATAAAAATACAGTCATTTAAAATCAATCAAATCCAATCAATTGAGACTCGTACATACTTGGAAAGCAGTTTCTGAAATGCGCGTCTTATTTTGAAGGGTCGCTTCATATTTCCGTTTCCTGTTTCGCGTTTTCGTTTGTCATTCAGCTCATAGAGGTGCTGTAGTCAACGACGATGCGAGTACTTGTTCCAATTCATCCGGATTCATATTGATTCGAATGAATTAGAACAGATCGGATTAAACCCTTCAAAATAAAAGACACGCATTTCAGAATAAGACAAACGTCACACATTAAACGACATGAAGAATTCTTAACATCCATCATAAAATGGATACCGAATCATTTAAACTACCGTATTTTGCGGAGCCGCTACTTTTTTTTCCTCGATTTTGAACCGTGCGGCTAATACAACAGTGTGGCTTTTCTGTGGATTTTACTTTCACCAGTAGGGGGCGCTCTACAGTTCAGAAAATACACTAAATAAATCGCAATTTTTTTTTCCTCTTGGGTCTGTTCTGTTTTAAAGTTGTTGTTGTGTTAAAAGGCACTGTTTTAACAATCAGTTTATGTGCCTTTATGTGCAAAAATCGTACAAAAAAAGTACAAATTTGTTCTGTACATGCAGTGAACAACTTATTTTTTTCAACCTAGAAAACTTTGGCTTATAGTTTGGGGCGGCTTGTATATATCTTTTTATTTTTGTTTTCCACAAAAAAGAGTTGCTGTGGCTATTACACTGGTGCGCCTTATATACCGGAAAATGCGGTAAATGCAAGCACGTCATTTCACCTAGGATGCTTTAAAAGAGCGTGAGAAAGAGTGCGTACATCCAAGAGTCGTCCGTAGCGGAAGACGCTGAGCAGGGAGTGGACGTGGCTCTCGCTGGTGAAGTAGAGGCGGGTCCGGACATGGCGACCCGGCGACATCACCCCCCGCGAGTACCTGACCGATATGGAAACGCCACACAGTAACGAGTTTTTCTTCCTAAACTGTGACTGAGCGACTCGCCGGTGTCAATCTCACAGCGGGTGCAGCTTGTTGACGGCCTCGTCCTCGTGCGTCCTCTGCAGGTCCAGCTGGATCTTTTTCATCAGGGGGACGCAGTACGCCTGAGCGATGTCCAGCTTCTCTGCTTTGCTGATGCCATATTCCTACAGGAGGGAGGAATAAAAAACTATTTTGGTGTATTCTTTATGGGAAATGTCAAAGGGAGTCCTCCGAGGGGAGCGCTAGTGATAGCAATTGTCGTCAACTACATTTAATTACGCAAAAGGGGCGGAGAAAAGTCTTGGCCAGCTCTGGTTTGATCATTATGATGGGATAGCAAAATAATTCACTACGGCAAGCATATGGTAGGGTTGGGTCTCTTTCGCATGGGATCATGTACAATAAGAAACAATTAGAACGCTGTTAAACATGGCACATCGTTGGAAATTCAACTGTTGCAAGCAGCTTGTGATTGAGCAAAATGTTTGTCATGTTAAATCTACTACAAAGGAGGTCACCAAAGAGAGAAAAGAAGATGGCGATGATTTAAATTTAGAATCAGAAGAGATTATGTCATTTATATGCGTAAAAAAATAATTATAATAATTAATTTTATTTGGAAGCGCTTTTCAAGACACTCAAGGTAGAGGAAAAACACAGACATGAGTTAAAAAAAAACAAAAAAACAGGCAAGCACACACACTACTCAATACTACTACTGCTAAAACGCCTAAAATGGTTCGCAAAATGTGTCAAATGTGAATTGTTAAACTGGTGATTATTTGTAGATGAATTTTCTGAATTCGTAGCTGATTTAGTAACTCATGCGGATAATATACTTATCATGGGCGACTTCAACATTCATATGAATCTCCCGTCGGAACCACTTTCCGTGGCGTTTCGGACAATCATTGATATGTTTGGTTTCACGCAAATAATAAATGAAGCAACGCATATAATTGGCAACACGTTAGATTTGGTATTAACCCGAGGCTTAGCATCCTCAAAAATAATTGTATTACCATATACCAGTGCTATATCTGACCATTACGTTATCAAATTTGAAGTCTTGGCTCACTGTCATCGCTCTGACCATAATCAAAATTATAGCAGCCGCAACATTAGCTCCTCAACCATCGTTGCGCTCTCTGAGCTACTCCCTTTAACAGCTGCTTCATTTCCTAATTATATTGGTATGGTTGATGATCTCACAAACAACTTTAATGTCGCTTTGTTAAATGCGCTTGACTCCGTCGCGCCTTTAAAAACTAAAACTCGTCCAAAGAGGCTTACCCCGTGGTTTACAGAGGAAACGCGCGTACTGAAACGATCTTGTAGGAAGCTTGAGTGCAAATGGCGTGCGACCAAACTTGAGGTCTTCCGTCAGGCATGGTGTGATAGTTTACTAATATACAAAGAAGCGCTTGATCTAGCCAAAACTAATTATTATTCTAGATTAATTGTCTTACATAAAAACAACCCTAAATATTTATTTGATACCGTAGCAATGCTAACGCAACAGCGACCAACCTCGGATAGCTCTTCCTATTCAGCTCACGATTTTATGCAATTTTTTTACTCAGAAGATAGAATGTATTCGTGATGAGATTAAAGACACTGTTCTTAAAATTCCGTCGAATTCCGCGATAAATGGTGTTAATAGGGACATTAGGGCTGATAACTGTCCGATAACCTTATGTCAATTTAAAAAAATATCTCTTGAGAGCCTAACAAAATTGGTTAGTGCGGCAAAACCGACAACTTGTGTGCTCGATCCGCTTCCTGGCAAACTAATTAAAGAACTGTTTACGACCCTAGGACCGTCTGTTTGAAATATAATTAATCTATCGCTTACCACGGGTGTAGTACCAGCAGCTTTTAGGACCGCCGTTATCCGACCGTTACTTAAGCAACCAAACCTTGACCCAGAGAGTCTCAACAACTATAGGCCGGTTTCAAATCTTCCGTTTATTGCAAAAATTCTTGAAAAAGTCGTAGCGCAACAACTTAATGAATATTTGACTGCTAATAATCAATTTGAACCTTTCCAATCGGGTTTTAGAGCCGACCACTCTACTGAGACCGCCCTTGCTGAAGTTACTAATGATCTTCTCATAGCTATGGACGCCGACACCTCATCAATATTACTCTTACTCGATCTTAGTGCCGCTTTTGATACCGTTGATCATAACATATTATTAAAACGCCTTGAAACGTGTGTTGGCATTTCAGGTTCAGCGCTTTCTTGGTTTAATTCGTATCTGTCGGAGAGGACGCACCGTGTAATTCATGGCAATGCGACTTCGGATCTTTGTAAGATCACATGTGGAGTTCCGCAGGGATCGGTACTTGGACCTCTATTGTTTAGCATCTACATGCTACCGCTTGGTGATATTATACGGAAATATAACATTAGTTTTCACTGTTATGCTGATGATACGCAGTTATACATGCCGTTGGATATAACGAATCCGCGCGACTGCTATAAATTAGAGGCATGCCTTGCCGAAATTAAACAATGGATGTCTTTCAATTTTTTGCGTCTTAACTCAGATAAAACCGAGATGCTCATCATTGGACCAGCGCGTCATCGGTACCTTCTCAAAGACACCACTCTGAATATCGATAAATGTAATATTATCCAAAAGGATTCAACAAAAAATCTCGGTGTTATATTTGACGCAACTATGTCATTTCAAATGGACATTAAAAATATTACTCGAACTGCGTTTTTTCATCTGCGTAACATTGCTAAAATTCGCCCAATTCTATCAACGTGTGACGCGGAAATCTTAATCCATGCGTTTGTTACGTCTCGCCTCGACTATTGTAACGCTTTGCTCTCGGGTCTCCCCATGTCGAGTATTAAAAGTCTGCAGTTAGTTCAAAATGCAGCAGCTCGACTCTTAACTAAGACGAGAAAGTTTGATCATATTACCCCGATATTAGCCAATTTGCATTGGCTTCCGGTCCACTTGAGATGTGATTTTAAAGTTCTGCTACTTACTTTTAAAATATTGCACGGCTTAGCACCTTCCTATCTCGTTGACCTCGTGGTACCATATGTTCCGTCCCGAAACCTTCGCTCACAAAATGCTGGTCTTTTAGTGATCCCGCGAGCCAAAAAGAAGTCCGCAGGTTCGAGAGCGTTCTCTATTCGGGCACCAATGCTTTGGAATGCACTACCCTCAGATATTCGAGGCGCCACCTCAGTAGAAATGTTCAAAACACTATTAGACGCATTTATACTCTTGTGCATTTTTCTTCTATTTTTCTTCTTTTTTTTCTCTCTCGTTTTCTTTTCTGCCCCCTTTTCCCCGGGCTGGGGGATTAGGTGACGGTGACCCACTAGGAAGTTTAAGGCATTGACCAACTGGGCATGCACCTGTTCCAGTGATGTCGTCTTCCTGCAGCGCGACATTTGATCAATTTATTTATATACAGTGGAACCTCGGTTCTCGAACGACTCTGAGTTCGAACAAATCGGAGTCCGAACAAAGAAATAGAGAAATTCTTGCTTCGCAGTTCGAACAAACCTCGGAGTTCGAACGCCGGTACGACGCGTGAGTGCGTACGCGAGGGTGGGGGCTGAGCGGCGTACGGGTGTAGATCGCTCTCTTTCTCTCTTTATGACCAACTGTTGTCGCGTGCGGACGTGCTGCGTTTTGCTCTCGCGTTTTATATCGGTGTACAAAGTGTTTTAGCCCCTAATCATGCCTCCAAAGAAAGTCGGTGCAAGCAGCAAAGGAATGGTTTCGGTGTTCGAACAATTCGCTTTTCGAACAGGGTTCTGGAACGGATTATGGTCGAGAACTGAGGTTCCACTGTACTTCAGCATCTAATTTAATTATTTGTTGGCCTGTTTACTGCCAGTTCTTCTCTTTTCTGCCCCCTCCTTCCCCTGCTTGGGAATTAGGTGATGGGGACATGCTTTGAAGATTACGGCACTGACGAACCGGGAAGGGACCTGCTTTGCTGAAGTCGTCTTCATGCAGCGCCTTTTCTGATTTCCTTATATTTCAGCACTTCATTGAACTACTTGTTGGCCTGTTTGCTATTTCTGTTCTTTCTTTTCTGTTCCCAATTCCCCGAATTAGGTGATGGTGATTCACCTGGAAGTGGCTGTTCTGAATTTACACCAACTGACTGGTACAAGATCGAAGGCTCATCTTCGGATATGCTGCCATGGATATTACGGCCCTGGATGAGGACCCACTCCACTGAAGTCATCTTCCTGCAGCACTTCATTCAATTGACTCTTACATTATCTCATCTATTATTGCATAGCATCATTGTATGTGTCAAATGTTGCCCAGTTGGCATCCATTGCAGCCTGGTCATCCTGGAAGGGGGATTCCCCCATCTGTGGTCCCTTCTCAAGGTTTCTCACTTTCCCCCTAATGAGGTTTTGTGAGTTTTTCCTTGCCCTCCTGGGGGATAAGATCGGGGATGTCGATTGTGGCTATGTAAAGCCCTTTGAGACTGTCTGTGATTAAGGGCTATACAAATAAAATTGACTTGACTTGACTTGACTTGTAGACATTATTTTGCCATCAAAAGCACATTTTCATTGTTGCCATTGTTGGTATGTTATCGACTGTTCAGAAAAGCAAGTTTAGTTTTCGTTTCGATATAGGGTGAATTGGGTGAAGCCAAGCCTTCCTTCCTTTACTGCTGAGTGCTGATCACTAAAAAAAATAGAGTGAGGTGGAAACAAAAATTTTGGGGAGGTGCTGAAAGAAGAGTCGAATCTTTCATAAAACACAATAGAATGTGAGTCTGGGAAAAAAAAAAATCAGTCAGAATGCTCTCAAATGGCTAGCACTCAATCGGTTCTGTCTTTTATAAAATGTGTGACATTGAAAGAGGTAACAAAAGGACCCTCAACAAGAGGGGGTGAAAAAACGACGGAGATTCAATGAAGTCTTTGGACCTGCGGTATGACGATGTCGGCCAACGCTCGGGAGAGGCGGAAGAGCTCCAAGGTGTCGTCCAGGTCCAGTGAGGAGTTGTGCTGCGTGTCGTACTTGATGCAGTCGTAGATGTCCGGGATCTTACTGATGTCGTAGCGGCCGCTTTTCATGCGAAAATCTCTCTCCAGTTTGGACCAGCGCTGCAGCATCAGCTCCAACGTCTCGCTGTGGTACAGTTGCAGATCTTGGGGTGGAAAAAAACAAAAAAAAAAAATCTGGTCAGATGCATAAATTTGATCATTGGTGGAGGCTGTTTTTTGTTTGACTTCAAGCCCTCTTGAATATGCGTTACTTAATAATTGTTCCCATCATTTTTGGTCTTTTGAGCACACTGGGAGATAAGCCACACCCACTAAATTGAAACTAAATTACTTCTTTTTACACAGCTGCGACTCGACCTATGAGCGACCTGACTTATTGAACTAATTCTTCTCTTAGTTGTAATGGTCTTCCGTGATTTATCCTTCACAGATCCATGTGGAGTACTCAATGTCTATTCGTATTATACTGCCCCCTGGTGGTCATGGCTTCCATATCAGAAGGAGAAGCAAAGACCGTTACATTGAAGCAAAAAATGCGTCAAAAACAGTTAAACTCTCTCCATTCTAGTTAAGAATGTCATTGCTGAGAGTTTTTAGAAAGTACAATATTATGGAGGGCTAATTTTTTTCTCCTTAAAGAACACTGACCGTTTTGTGTTGGCTTGTGATTTCAATGGGGAATCTGGCGTAGGTACCTGAAGACTTGGGATCCTCCAGTCGTTTTCTAATTTGCGAGGTGAGGCTCTGGATGAGAGCATACACTTTGTCGCAGGTTTGGACCGGGTTCTGTATGACTTTCATGGAGTTCACCAGTGACGGGCTGCCCGTTGGCGCTAGCTGGGATCCAGCGTAAAAGAAAAAGGGACAAATTAGCTTCACGTAAGGAAACGACGAGTCAGTCAAATGAAGTCGGCAGTGACCTTGTGATAGTCGTCTTGTGAGAACTCTTGGTCCTTCTGCATGATCTCATGCAGCCTGGCCTTCACCTTCTGCTGACAGTCGGTCAACGAGTCGCTGTCACTGTCGAGCAGCCCGTTCATGTTGGCGCTCTTCACCATCTGCACCAGGATGGGAGTCAGCTCCCCCTCCAGAGCGAGGAGGCCCTGCGGAGAAAGTGCATATAAAACCCACATATAATGGCTGCATGCTGTCCGTGCTCTGACGTGATTGAGGTGATGATGGGTGACCTTGGCAAACGCCGCGGCCGTCATCTGCACGCGGCCTTCATCGGAGGCGTAGATCTTAAGGTCGTGTCGGTAGGTGCTGTGCAGGCGGAGGAGGCCGCATCCGGGGAAGCCGGCGTAGTCGCCTGGAGGGTTGTGCGGAGTGTGAAGCCTCACATTTAAACGTGGTGACATTTGAAACATGCTGAGAGAAAAGAACAAAGCTGTTCTGATTGCACCCAGAAGTAACAAGGACGAAAGGACAACGCGCCTGAGGCAGCGTCACTTTCACTTCAAATGTCTCATGATCAGTCTGTTGTTAAAATGCTACAAGACTTGACAACAGTGGTCCCCAACCGGCAGGCCGCCGGCCACTTTGGATCGGTCCGTGGCGGGCAAACAAAACAATTGCAGTACTTTCGGTTTATTTATTATTTGAGGCTGAAAAAAAGACATTTTGAACAATGACTTGTCTCCGTTTCGTTGGCCTCTTGATGTGTTGCATGTCAATGATGCTAATTGTCTTGCGCACCCAAGAAAAAAACCCTCCACCCACCGCTAAAGGTTGCCGGTCCGCAAAAGTTATGAACTTATCTGAACTGATCTGGGGTGAAAAAAAAAAGCTTGGAGACCACTGCTTTACAATACTGGATCAATGAAATGAAAGTGAAGAAATATTAACCCTGAAATTAAAGAAGTCAGCCACCGCGTCGATTATATAAATGAGAGTGAGAGTCAGGCAAGGTGCTAAAATGTTTGTGTTGATGGTGCTCGAGGTGATAAACGCACCCTAACGCCAGAGACCAAATCACGCTGCTGCTTCATGCTCTCTCTTTTAGATTGTTGACAAAGTGCGAGGCAGACTGCTCCAGGCTCAAATAGACGGCGGGCGGGATGCAGCATGGAGTCCAGCAGTCGTTGGAGATGAAATGAAATGGGATTGCATCAGGCTTGCGATGTGGGCTCAGTGAAGGTGGCGTATGCCATGCAATGGGAGGGGTGCGCTATGGGTTGCAGAGCAAGTAAAGGCGGGTGTAGAATGCTGAATCAAGTTGAGTTTGGGTGTACGGTAGGGCTGCAACAATTCAATTAAATCAAATAATTCCAGCATCCAAGTTGGTGATAAAGCGGAACTAGTCGACTTTTCTGAGCCCGCTTTGTTTTTTTTTTGTTTTCTTTTTTTCCTTTTACCGCCGTTACGAATGGATGATATATAGAAGTGCTTTAGTACAGTCGTTGATGCTCAAGACGCGAACCAATAGGTCCGACTACTTTTGAGTTGCTATGGCGACGCTAACCTAATGACCAACCTTCTCATTGACGGAAGGGAACATCGCCCCTCCCAACATGGCCGCCACATCAGCACAAGCCAGAAATAGTGTACCAGTCCGTCGGCTGGTTGCGACGCAGCTCCAGTAAACAACACCGGACAACTAACAGACTTTAACAACAACTGCACAACGGCGAGTTCTGAGTGCAAAGTACACCATTTTCTGTCCCTTAAATCCCAAATCGGGTCCAATAAATCGAGGTTCCGCTGTACTGTCATTGAACACAGATGCCTCTCAGTGGAGGCGGCGTTTGGAGTGCATTGGAGGGAGCAATTTCCAATATCCAGCTACCTACTTGTTTGTAGCTTTAATTGCCTGGTTGTATCCGACCCAGTGACATCACAACCACAGCAAAAACAACAACAACAATCCACAGCAATCTGTGCGCGGGGGACGATTAGTGAGGTGTATTCAAATCACGACAGCAAATCAATTAGTGGGCAGATGCTAAGCGAGACGAGGAGGAGGGGTGCAACCTGGGTCGCCCGTCTCTTACCAAAATCAATAGGGGACTCGCAGCCAAGGGCCCGGTGACTACCGGCTAGTGGTTTACACGGTGAGAAGAGAAGAGCACAGTTAATAGGCGACACTTTGCGACGGCAGAAAAGGGGAAGGAAGAGAACGCATTGTGTGGACTTTGAGCAGTGCTCGACGGTTGTTGGTGTGTGTTTTCATTTTCACATGTACTAATACACGACAGTGGAGAGCCTATGAAAAAGGTCGTCGTGGAAAAAAGGAAGGAAGTGTTTTTCATGTTCTGGAAGTGAAAGGTGAAACCGGATTGTTAATTTGTCACACCAGATGGTGATGAGGAGAAACAGTTTGCAAAATCAGCACGCCCTTTCCAGTTGTTGACGTTTTTTTTTTTTTTTTGGGAAGGTGCGTTAACATTTGAACAGTGTTTCACTTGGATGATAAGATGGTTTAAGATGCGACTCCCAAAAATGTCAGGAGAATCAGAGTACTGTAGAACAGCTGAACTTTATTTTGGGGCCATTTTAAATGGTGGATGCTGAGTGCCAACTCCCATTTAACATGAGTTTCAATGAGATTGGTTCATTCTCAACAAGGGGTGTGCACACTTGTGCAACTGCTTTATCTCAGTGGTTTATTTTTACTTCCCTGAGCTAAAATAATTCATTTTTTTCTCTTTTTTTTTTTTAAATTTAATGATGCAGGTTATTAATGGTAGGAAAAAATGGTTGAAAATTGATCTTGACTACCTTTTTTTTTTAATATCACCAAAAAACAAAAAACAATTTGAATAATGGGCGGGTGGAATTTACAAAGACTAAATCAAATGATCCGAGTGACAGCATCCGGTGTGACGTACAAAATATTCGTCAGATGGCGACAAATGTTTTCAGTGAGTGGTTCCCCAGCTGAACAAGATTTCTGTACCCTTCACAAGAATGTAACCTCAAATGATGCAGATTTTAAAAACTCTTTCACACAGTGATCCAGTAAAATGATTGCAGACGCACTCATACGGCTCCCGAGGAAGCCATAAAATACCCTGGTCAACCTAATCCCCCCAAGCTACCGAAACAATGCCCCCCCTCCCACCCCTCCCAACCCACTACCCTCAAGTCCATGTGGGGAAAGCTGTGAAAACAGCATCTTCCCCCCGGGCAGCAAAGAAGTGTTCCATGTTGGGCACGTACCTTGGCCTCCAGGGTACATGCAGCGAAAGGCTCGGCCCAGCTCCTCGGCCTGAACCCGGCCAGCAGGCGTCAGCTCGCCGCCCCACTTTAGGACCAGCAGCAGAGACGGACCCTCCTTCTTGGAGTCTGAACAACAAACGGCATTCAGGATTCGGGAGATTCCATTTCTGGCAGGTTTTTATTTACACTTGTATAAATATTTGCCGCCGTACACTGTGCGATGTGTTCACCTATGTATTTGCAGTAAACCAAAATAGTCAGCAAAACCTCATAAAAGAGCCGCTGTTTGTGTATTAAGTGTCTATCTGAGAAGCAGCAGGAACCTTGTCATGTTCTCTTTCTGTCAGATTTACTTTACATTTCCCTCCACGTGTAAACTGATGTGAACTGAGCATGACTGACAATATAAATAAACACGCCGCGCCTGTGCATGCCACAAATTCTTTCATCTGACATGAGAAGATTTACATTCCTTAAGAGAAGCCGTCAAGGATTAAAGCGGAACAATATTGACGATTTCAGGCTGTTTTTTGCAACAATACGATTGGCATGTTACCTTCCTCTTCGCTGGAAGCTTTGGGTTGCCCGTGACGCAAGTACGTCAACTGGACTTTCCGGTTGATACCTGAGAAGTGACCGTACCTGGAGGAAATAAACACACACACACACACACAAAAGCAGGCCAAACTGTATAATATGCACCAATGGCAGACAAGCAGGTATCACACGCACACGTACGGTCAATAAAATTAGTTGTGAAGCTAAACTGATTGGCCCAAGCACACAAGAAGCATTCCAGTGACCGTGAATGGCGCACTAGTGGTGTTGTGCTGCGTTAACAATCAAATGAGACTAATGAGTCCAGACCTCTCTGCGATGAATCAGGCGGGCAGCTGCCTTGGCGGTCACGCGATGACGGATGCTGGGCTTATAATAAAAGCCTCTGGCGAGTGGCCAGCGTGAAACGCATGTGAGGCCGACATGAAATCGGTGACTCATATCACCTTTACTCACGTCAAACTAAAGCATTACATCATTCAAATTGCTAAAAGGGGTCATAACGACAAAAGAAAATCACTTCAAGTTTGACAAGGTGGAGCATGTTGACGTGAACTTGACAACAAGGAATCTGCACAGCGCTCAGCTCCGTCAAACAGCGTGAGTTGGGTCGGTGTTTTGAAAATCAAAAGGTTCCCTTTTCCATCTGAGCGCAAGTCAGAAGGAGTTTGGCATCATGACTCGAACATGCACCTCGGATAACAATGACGATCGTACACGTCTGTTCACTTATTTGAAAAAAAATGCTCCGATACCATGTCATTGATACCCTTTTACGGCGTGACTTAAATCTTAAGGGCAAGTGAAGTAGGAGTCATGCCAGCCATGTGGGAAACTAAGTCACATCCATTGAAATGCTTTGTTAAAAATATATTGAATTAAAAAAAATTAATTCAGCGAGTACCCAATGTAAGTATTTGTGCTTATACTTTATCTAAAAAAAAGAAAAAAAAGTTGGATGGTTGCAACCCTATTTTGGGGTCAGACATACTTTCAAATCAATCGCGTTCTTGCTTTGTGTTGTATTCAAGCTAACATGCCGTGCACGTTTATCACTTCCCCAACTTTTACAACCAGACCTTTACACAAAGTCCTTTAGTGGCATAAAAGCTGCTTTTATTCTGCAATGACTTTTGGACCTTTGCTCTCTGCCACGTCGATAATTATAAATAACGCAGATAACTTGTGTCGTACACAAGAATGAGATGAAAGATGGCAATTAGCTGATTTAGACTTCAAGTGACACGTCATGAAGACCGCATGCACACGCAGCCACACCACACACACATTGTTGATTTACACACGTCCACATTTGACATGTGCA
Source organism: Idiotropiscis lumnitzeri (assembly GCF_059441095.1). Classification (NCBI taxonomy): domain Eukaryota; kingdom Metazoa; phylum Chordata; class Actinopteri; order Syngnathiformes; family Syngnathidae; genus Idiotropiscis; species Idiotropiscis lumnitzeri. Next base: position 2,315,571 of record NC_142396.1, on the reverse strand, counting down.
TGTCCCGTGGCTGCCTTTATGTGTGTCCTGTTAAAGGCCAAACATGAGATGGAATTAATGGAGGTGATGCTGTACAGAAATATTAGGAACAGTCCCGAGTATGCTAACGATGTTCAAGAAGGAGACGGGCGAACATCAACGGGCGCGTGCGCGTTCCTAATATTTTGCACGCCAGGTGGGCTAAAAGAGGGAAGTCAATAAAAAAAAAAATAAATAAAATGAAAAGGGAGAGTGTGCGTACTGAGTGTCAATCAAACTGGATTCCCTTTTGGAAAGGAGAAAGAAGGAGGGATAGGCAGAGGAGGGAAGAGAAGATGAACATGAGACGCTAAATGAGTGAATTGAGAATGAAAGATGGAGAATGATGGGCAGACTTGAGTGCAGCGACGGTTTGAAGCTGAATTGATGCGAGCATGAGCAAGGAGGGCGGCAGAGACTTGGCGCGTGTGCGTGTGTGCGTGTTCTCACATCTCCAGGACGGTCTTGAGTTGCTCCAGTTTGGACTTCTTCTCCTCAATCTCACAGTCGTTATGTTGGCCAAGTTCAAGCAGCAGCAGACGAGCAATGTCCAGCACTTCCTGCAAAGAGGGACCCTGTTATTTCGAGGTTTCAACACTCGTATGGCAGACGAGAATATCGAAATGTTACTTCAAACTTTGCCTGCGGGAGTTCATACGGGAAAGCGCCCTGACTTTGGAGTTCAATTTGTTCTATTTTCCACGCTCGTAAATCAAAATACCCATCTCTCAAATCTTTTCCCACTGAAATGAGCCGTTAATCAGTTCCAGTCGCACAAATAAGAGAAATCTCACTTGAATAAATAATTAATAAATAAAATGTAAAGAATTAAGTAATCCATTTGTCATCCTGCACCTTCTGGTGGGCACCCCAAGGCCACCAATACGATACAGACAGTCGTACAGTATAATAGACAAAGACGAGTAACACAACTAAGTGACTCAGTAAGACGTTTTTTTTTCTTCATTTTTGCAGAATTGTTCTCTATCTGCTGCCGGTTTTGAAGTCTGCGGTCACCATTTATTGCCATAATAGACATTTCTGCCCGCGAAAAAAATAAAATAAATAAATAAAAAAATTAATTGGAAATGTACCTGTACCTGCAAAAACTCATAAATCATGAATTTGCAAGTCGAGGTACCACTACGTAAGTTTTTAAATGTTTGGGAAAAGAGTTTCAGCTCACCTGAAGCTGTTTAGGTTTTTTCAGCTTTAGCTTTCCTGACTTGTAACCTCCACATTTTTCAAACAACTCAAAGAATCTGTGGGTGGCCACACAGAAAAAAAAGCAAACAATATCAAGATTAGACTGCAAGTAAAGTTTAAAAAAAGAAATACTAAATGTGTGTTCAGTACGTACAGAGGATGTCGAACCTCCATTTTCATTTTCTGCTTTGGTGTGCGGTCGCCATGGCGAATAATGGCGATAACGCAGCGCAGCTCCATCCTGTGTCGAGAGGAAATGAGGTTAAATGAGGCGCCAGAAGCATCTCCCTGCTCTCACTTGACAGGAGAGAAGCAGCATAAACAGACAGCCCAGCAACATAATTGTCGGCCTGCTTTTAAGATAAGATAAGATAAGATGTCCTTTATTAGTCCCACAATGGGGAAATTTGAGAACATGACAGAACCACAGACATCATGCAACATGAAAATCAGGAATGAAAATCTATTCACGTTCCACGTTTCTTTTAAAAATCAAAACTGTTAAATCCATTTCTTGACAGTTGGGAGATGCTCTCTATCGGAAAAAGATTGTACAATGCTCATGACTAAAAACAAAAGTTAACAGCTTTCATTTTCATAATCCAAAGAATTAAATCGATTGACATTAATGAACTCTACAAGAAGGGAAAATATTTTTTTCAGATTACACAGCGCTCAAGCGCCAATATTTCGAAAAATAAATCAATATAACATTTAGGGACATTAATAAGCTCTCTATTGGACCACAAGTAAATTGAAAAAAAAATAATAATAAAAACACACAGCTCCATGTCCAATATTTCTGGTAAAGAGAAAAAAAAGTTTATAAATTATAATTCTCCTATCATCACAAATCTATTTTGAGCCTGGTTGTTTTTCTAACGTACATGGTTCCTGAGGTCGTCGGCACAATGGGGATGTCTTCGGCCTCCATCGGGATGGACCAAGGAATGTGGAACTGGGGGGCCAACTCTCTCATTACCATGTTTCTGTCGAAAGAAAAAAAAAAAAAACATTACTGAATGTATCAGCCAATTTGCCTTTAATTCTATTTCTATTTGCAGACGGCTCGCTTCTTTTGTTTCTAGCCGCCAAGGAATGATTTGTTAGGCACCAAGGGAATTCCGTTCACACGTGGCGTGGATGTTGTCGTCACGTTTATGAGTGTGCTTGGAGGGACGACGTGAAAAATCAGAAGGCAACGAAACCGCAAAGCTGTCAGCTGGTTATGCCAATGAATTACCACACACTTGTAAAAAAATCAATAAATCAAATGCCAGTGATCATCAGGCGAGAAAAAAAAAATTAGCTGGACGAAATTTTTTAGCGATGCATGAATTTGGGGGAGGAGTTTGTTTGTCCTCAGCCTTACTCGTAGTCCTTGCTCTGACAAGGTAGCGAATTTATTGCAGCTTGATCGCATTTGTGTCAGTTTGTCAAGCGGGAGATTTAAGCAGGCGAGACTTACCCGAGCACCTTGGCACAGTCGTCGTAATACTTCATGGAGTTTTTGACGAAGCTGAAGCCGTTGACGTCGCACACAAACGAGTGGCCGTTGGCTCGGAGCAGGTCAAAGCCGCACACAGTTTGCTGGCGTCACAAGCACACAACACGGGTTATAGCGAACCGGACAAAATGGCAGACATGGAGCAGGGCTGGAATCCACGCTCTTACCTTGAAGGCAAGGCAGACTTTTCGGGCGACCAGCTTCTCCATGGCGGTCAGCATGACGGGGTATCGGATCTCCTTCCCTTCGCTGTCTCGCTCCACCTTCCCGTCCAGCGCAGGAGACTTGCGGGCCTCTGCGTGGGCGTAGTCCGGGCCCACGGTGTACACCTGACAAACACAATTCAGGGAAATAGAATTGTTTTGTTTTGTTTGTTTTTTTAATAAAATCACAGACAGTGCACAAGAACAGAGGCGGTACCTTGACGTCAGTACCGTCCGTGGGCATGAACTCCTCGTAGATGTACGATCCTGTCTTCCGAACGCTGCTCTCCGGGGAATATACGCTGCTGCGACTTCCGATCTATATGCAGCATGGATGCGGAGAAACAAAACAAAAAGAACGGCTTCCTGTCATCCTGATTTAACGTTTACAAAACAAACTCTCTCTCTCTCTCTCTCTCTCTCTCTCTCTCTCCCCCTCCCCCTCCCCCTCTCCCTCTCACGATCGAAAATGAGCTATTGATTGATTGAATGATTGAATAAATTCCAACGATTAATTTGCAATATTTAAGGTGGCATCAACACTTCTTCCCAATGTGTTCTGAAAAATTGAACCCGACCTTCTTCATGCATGCCGACTTTAGTTTACCTTCCGAAAAAGTCTCTGGCTGCCGCCGCCTGCTGATGTCGGGTAGTAGATGTAGACGTTGTGGTCCTCGGCGCACACGGGCTTCTCCACGAAAGGTTTGGGGAACACCTCCCCGTTCACCTCCACGTGGTCCTCCCCCTCCACCAGGTTGCATTCTGAAATGTGCACGCTCTCAACAACGATGTAGTTACAATGACGCGGATTTATCTCGACTGTTTACCTTCAGGATTGTCTGGGTCTCGTTTGAGCACACCATATCGAGGAAGGTCAATGCCCTCTTCTTGGAGGATGCGATACACTTCCCTCCTGTGGTACCAATCACACGACAATTTGTAAGATTACGTCAAAGCTGTGTTCGCAGAAGACATGTCAGCTCCATATACCCAAAATGCAGTGCATTGTGAGATTTTGGACATATTTTTTTCCTCCCTCATCAAGTCTTGCAAAGGTTTCTTTTGCAGCAGAGTTGTGGCCTAGACTGGAGACAAGCCCCCCTGTCGGGCTCAGCTCCAGGGGTCAGCGCCGGGGTCACATACAGACGCTCAATAAATGATTGATAATACAAGTTTTCTGTCAACAAGATTTAGTTTCATGCACCCCGTTTTACTCGCGGCGATTAGGTTTCTCACGGAAATCCCAGACTGTCCCATTTGCCCATCCCTACCGTCCCTATTGTTTCACAACCATTCTATTTTCTCCAAGTTGTCTGCCGTAGCTGCCAGGAATATAGTGCAAGCGTCACCGAGCGGCGACCGTCCATCGCGCGCAGGTGTGTGTGTGTGTGTGTGTGCGTGTGTGCACCTGTCCTGTATGAAATACTGCATGTTGATGTCATTGATGAGCAGTGGATTCCTGAGTTTGGCGTATTCCACAGCTTTGTCCAGCGGGAAACCTGCACAAATGTGACACACAAAAAACGAATCATCTGATTTTACAAAATGTGATCTATTGACAGCCTTAGTATTTTGTTGAGTCTGAGCAGGTGTACGTGGAAATTTGATGACGTTAGCTGCAAGTAAGTGAGCGTGTGTGTGTGTGCACTAAAAATATTTATCATGCGTGTAGAAAAATTCTCATCACCATCAAGCATATGATAAATTATGATTCAAACACACACACACACACACACTGATATTTGCTCAACTCTAACAAGCGACAGCCCATTTAGTGAGAAGTACGAATTAATACATTTCCGATAAAAATGAAAATTCTCTACAATTTACCACTTAAACTTGGAACCTCAAAACTAGGGAAATACTTCGGGTATATCCGTGAATGTACATTACTCATGCAAAGGCTACCTTTGGAGTGAAAAGAGATGAGGCAGTCACACAGCGGCCATTTGTCCACGGGCTCATCCAGGATGACGTCCTCGGGAAAGATGACCACCTCGATGTAGTCAAACTTGCAGAGGCGCTCCAGGATATGTGTCATGGGCTTGGACTTGGACTTCTTCATCATGCAGCAAATGCCCACGACAATCTGTCGCTCGGATGGCTGACGGGAAGGAACGTGACTTCTCATAAATCACGCCTCATGTGGAACGATTGACGAGAAAGCTAACATGCAGTATTTTTCCATCGTTGCAGTACTTTTACCATTAAAGTACTTTTATCATTGCAGTATATTTTATCATTGCAGTACTTTCCTGTCATTTCAGTACTCTCACCATTACAGTACTTTTATCAGTGTAATATCTTTATCATTGCAGTATTTTCAATCATTCAGTAGTTTTTATCATTACAGTGTTTTCCCCCTCTGTATAATGGACAGGCATTAGGAGTGTTTCCTTACACTTAGATACGTTTATACTGTGTATATTTGCATGCTTTTTATGAATGTCTGCTGCTAATGTTATACATTAACGGCTACATTACGCCGCCGACTCTGTGTGATCTATATCTTTGCTGCTGTAACACTTCAAATTTCCCCATTGTGGGACTAATAAAGGACATCCTTATCTTTATGGAAGTGCACTGCAGGAATGATGACAAAGATTATTGGTTGCAAGACTCAATTCAGACTTGTCACCAACATTGCCATCTTGTATCGTGTGTTGGCACTTTAAAAGGCGGGGCCTGGCCGGTGAGTGACGTGGGGGGCAGCAAATGAGAGTTGATCGTTGTTAGCACAGAGTAGCGGCTGGCTGTTTGCTGCCTGTGTGTTGCGCTGTGGCCATTCGAAGCTCGTGTAAGAATGTGTTTATTATTTACATGTTTTTTTTGTGAACATTTGTATTAAAAAAAAAAAAAAATTATATATAGATAGATAGATAGATAGATAGATAGATAGATAGATAGATAGATAGATAGATAGATATAGATATATATATATATACACACATATATATATATATACAGTGGAACCTCGGTTCTCGAACGACTCTGGGGTCGAACGACTCTGAGACATTCTTGCTTCGCAGTTCGAACAAACATCGGAGTTCGAACGCCAGTACGACGCGTGAGTGCGTACGCGAGGGTGGGATGCTGAGCGGCGTACGGGTGTAGATCGCTCTCTTGCTCTCTTTATGACCAACTGTTGTCGCGTGCGGACGTGCTGCGTTTTGCTCTCGCGTTTTATATCGGTGTACGAAGTGTTTTAGCCCCTAATCATGCCTCCAAATAAAGTCAGTGCAAGCAGCAAAGGAATGGTTTCGGTGTTCGAACAATTCGCTTTTCGAACAGGGTTCTGGAACGGATTATGGTCGAGAACCGAGGTTCCACTGTATATATATATATATATATATATATATATATATATATATAAAATCCTTGAGCACTTGTGGGAGCTATACAATACAATGTAACAAGTGGCGGTAAGCTACATTTGCTAACATCAACGATACGTGCGGCAACAAATGATTACCTTAATCGTCAATTACTTTTTTGATAAATTAATGAATTAGCCCTTTTCAGTGAATAAAATCCATAAATTAATATAAACTTGAATCCAGTTTAAATTTTAAAAAAGGTAAATTTTTATTCAATACCAGGACATGATTATCAACTGAAAAAATTCTTTATGATTTAGTTATTATTGTAACTGTAACATTAAAATGTAATCGCATCACATTTCGATATGAATCTCTTTTGTCCCATCCCTCGCCCATGATTCCAACAAAACTCAGATTTTGACTCACCGACTCGTCGTCTTCGTCCTCCACGTCTTCTTCTCGGAACATGTCGATCTTTACGTCCGCCTCCATTGGCTGCATGTCGGGCTCGTCATCGTCAGAGTCGGGGGTGGCGGTGGCGAAGTTGGCGCTGCCCCGCTTCGGGCCGTCTCCGGCTTCCGGCCGCCGTCCGTCACAGGATTCAGACATCACGTGTGTGACATGTCCACGTCGGGGTTAAATTGTGATCTTCTCGCAGAAGAGATCTGTCGCACTTTCCGAGGAACTTGGAGGTAGAAACTGCGGCCCGAGGCTCTACAACGACATGGTCTGTCTGTGTTAGGACAGCTAAGTCCCCGCCCTGAAGGACAACAGGTCGCAGTTCCTCACAAGGTCAACTTCACACTGCACTACTGCACACCACTGTTCTTTCTCCCCTGGCGACCACATAAAGCAAAAAAAGCGTGGCGGGAAAGAGTTAAGCAACTGTACTGTGTGAGGTAGTAGCGTTGCCACATTTAGAAAAGCGTGAGTAACCTCAGTTATAGAACAGAAGAAAAGTTCGTAGAAGATACGCGCCACTGACGACGTGACAATTTCAAAGAAGAACGGTTCTGGACAAATATTTGCTTCACTTCTGTGTTGACATTTGTTGGAGTGGAGTTTGGATGGACATTTGAATTTAATGTTTTAACAGATACTGAAAAATAGACACAGCAAAAAAAAAAAAAAAGATAATAAAGGCACAAAATCGAAATTGGGAACGACAATCCAGGAACATCATTTTTTGTTTTGGATTTTTTTTACATTGAAATTAGTTTTTTAAATACATTTAGTTTTAATTTGTTTCTAGAGCAGGTTTGTTGGTTTTTATTTAGTTTTGATTTTTTCAAGTGTTTTGTTGCAGTTCAGTTTTTATTCGGTTTTTTTCACTCAGTGTTGGGGAATGAAGTAAAAAAAAACTACAATTCTCAAATAACTGACCTTCCTTACTGCAATGCCGAAATAACATTTCAAATGAATCCCCAAAAAAGCTGACAAAAATATGAATTGACAAAAATGAAAACAGAGGACATTTCCTCTACATTTATAGTTACTTTAGTTTTCTAACATTAGATGTAGTTTCAGTTAGTTTTTTTTTTATATAAACTGTTGTTATTTTGTTAACAATAATGTTTTTTTTCATTTTTTGTTCATTTTGTTAACTATAAAAACAGCAGACAGGATAAAATAGAGGTAGAAAAAAGATTTTTTTTTTGACAAATCACCCGTCAGAACAGAAATAAATAAATAAATAAATAAATAAAACTCACATAGCCACTCAAATAGATGAGTGGACTTGACAAGGCATACATGAAAAAAATACCTGAAACCGGATTTTCAACCATGTGACGATTACAATTTAATCTGGCTTTGATCTGCCAGCGAGTCTCGTGGCTGAAACAGATTTTTAGCCGTACACACGCAACATTAACTCCATGACGCAGCACTTTTATTTCCAAGTAATTCCCAACTAGTGTGCCATGAGAGACCATCAGGGTGCCGCGGGGTATGATAAAATTTCACTTTGTTATCTTTCTCTATTCCTGACAAATCTTTGTTCATCTATGTCAATGACGTGTATGGATATATATATATATATATATATATATATATATATATATATATATATATTTACACACACACACATATATCGGTCTATCACTATCATATAATTGAGAGAATTTGTCACAATCATCAATTATTGCAGCCATCCGTACTCCCCAATGCCGAGCGCACCTGCTGATTGTGCAAAATGTCCTTCACTCTTCCTCCCCCCTCCCGCACTCTCTTGTTCTCAGTTCAACCTTGGTGGAAGTCCGCCTGTGTTGTGCCATTTCTCCAGTGACATATCTCAAATAATCTCCCGCTGACCCTGGCGCCTATAAATAACGGAGAGACGGGACCTGAGGGGCCCGCACCAAGGGGGGAAATTTATACCGACCAGCTAGGCTAACCAAAAGATAAGTCATCCCGACTTAGCTTTGAGCTGACGACAACCTGTGATCCTTAAACGGAGAGGGGACCCTTCTGACTGCGCCGAGCAGTGATAAAAGCGTACGTAAATACCTGAAAGAAGGCGCCACTTTAATGATGCCGACTAAAAAAACGTTTTGTACATTTTCCTTGTGTCCTGAGACGCAAATAGGTTAGCACTTCCCGTCTTGGCGAATCAACGCCTAAATTAGGTGGTTGACCGCAAACGTTCCTTGGTGTCACCATAGCGTTCTTTTCAGATCTGCATTAGCTGGAAAAAACAATTTTGAGAGGTCATGCGGAAGTCATTCACTCCCATCCAATATATATTTATTCATTGATGCATTTAAAACTCCAGACCGGCTATCCACGAGGTCCCTGTGCTGCTCTTACTCAATCACTGAAACACAAAGACAGACCGGGTGTACTAAAAGTCACTGTACATGTTTTTTTTTGTTGTTTTTTTTTTCTGTTCCTAGTTCTTCCTCTTTCGTGAGGCAATCATCATCACAGCTTCGGCTTTGCCGTATTTCTGAGAATATCAGTCGCTTGTCCAGGCCAGTCTCGCCCGTTTTGATTTGAGCAGTGTTGAAAAACTGACGCCTGAGAAAAGGTTTTTCTGCTTTTCAGCACCAGTTTGACAAGTTTGATGGCTGACACACTGTCCCAACACACAACAAAGTACCAGTTACGTTGTACAGGACACGTTTCTTGATATTGTATGTCAGTGGCGGGCCGTGCATTTCACCCGTAGGCCTTCAGTGAAGTCCTACTGAGCCCGACTTGAATAAATCTGCCTCATATTGCCGTCATTTATGACACCACGGCTGGAGAAATAGTATACAGAAAGACACTTACACAGAACTGAGCGAGTGTTGGACGACTTAGCTTCTCTCGAAAGGTCCGTCTTGAAAATGTCCTCGCAAGTGTATCTGCAATTAAATGCACACTTTTCCCTCCTTCCGCCATTGTGGTTTAAAAAAAAGCAAGAATATAATTGAGATTTTCGACCAATCGTCAGTTACGACTTTCGGGCGTGTTGATTCCGCATAGCGCCGCCCCCTCACGTGTGAGTATCCAATCACAAAACGCGTTTGTCACCTTCAACAGAAGGCCAGCGAGAAGGCAACTCGACATCTGATTGGCTACCGCAACTGTCTATCAAATCTGAAAACCCATTGACTTTGACAGAACAGATGTCTGCACGATTGTATCTGAAGGCCTCGGACTGTTATCAGACTGCTACCGGTATTGTGAAATCTGCCTGGCAACACGAGCTCGCTGAATTCTAATTGGATAAAAACTCCTCACCTAAAAATACAGCACGAGGATATAATATGACATCAATGTGAAGAATATGATCATGATTTCTTGATGATGTTAGGCCAGCAGAGAAGGCCTTGAAGGCCTTGGTCGTCCACCACTGGTGTATGTGTTCTTGACGACTCACGCAGACGAAGGCCTGCTTCCACCAACACTGCTGAAAAGAAGCAACGGCACAGGCAATGTTCCGCTTGAAGCCTTTTGAAGCGTATATTGTATTCACACACTGGAGAAGTGTGGCGGCCACAAAGCTTCTCACAGTCGGGGACAAAAAAATCTTCTTGCCAATGCTGTTCCCAAGTCAATTTGCGGGCCATGAGCGAGGGAATGATATACTTGCAAAAAAAAACTGCAACACTAATGATGCTGCCCTCACGTCGGCCCGAATGATCCCTGAAAGCAAATAGAAAAAAAGAGCTGCATCGTTATATTGACGTTTGAGATAAAAAATCGACACAAAGCCAATTAAAAAAAAAAAGAAAAGAACAAAACATGATAAAACACATCCTTCCAAGTAACGGACTCACGTCTGAGAATTAAAGTGCTACGGAGACCACCAGAAAAAAGCTCGTCACACCATCGGCCTTTAACTTGAACATAGAATCCAGCAAAAGTGCTCTCACACATCAACGCGGTCTCCCATATTCGGAAAATGACAAGCCATCAGCCACACGGTCTGGCGTCAAGTAGAAAATCCTTGCTGGCCACGACAACTGCTTTCGACAGAGCGGGAGAAGTGAGGGTCAGGTGTCCAGCTTCACGTGACAACAACGCAGAAAAATGTCAGAAAAATGCCAACTTTTTACAAGCAGCGAAAACGTGACTATTAAAAGCCGTAAGTGTCTCGTCTTTCACCTTTGAGACAGTCTGTCTCTTGATTAGATGAGAGCAACGAGCCCCACGACGCCGACTCTCAAGATGTCAACGCGGCTCGCTCCTAATCGACATGAACTCAAGATACCAAGAACGCTAATGACTCGTTCAAGCCCTTATCGACCACGCTCATCCTGTGCGGGGTCGCTTTTCTTCAGAGAACTCAACCAATTGCTTTGCCACGCTAAGAATGCTGCCCACGGAAAATATGTTATCGGTATTAAAGGGTTTGGTGGCTGATTTACTAACGACACTAACAACACCATTTCATAAGCTTAAAGGCCAAAGTGCACAGAACAGGACATGGAAATATTTTACGCCTTTTTACGACACATTTCAGCTCAACTTTATTTATAGAGCACTGTGATAAACAAATGCAGCTGTGGCAAAGTGTTGCACGTAATAAACTTCTAACGAAACATTAATCATACAATATTAATATATCAAAATGAATACAAAAAAGGAGAGGGATTTTTGACTGGCCCACGAATCAGCCCTTCGTGCATGTGATGTGGTTGCGGCCAAATATGCAAAGGAAAAAAATTGCCTCTGAACGCGTCAAAAACGCCGGTTGTCCGTTCCTGCTTCGATCAGGTGAGCGTGTTTAGGGGACGCGGGGGAGATCCCAATCCAAGGTCAGAGTCTGGGCCTGACAATTTGTATGAATAAGGCCGGAGGGTCAAGGCCGGAAGGCGACCCAGATCGCGGCTGGAGGGCGGGGGACTGACTGGCAAAGAAGCGTCAAGTGCCAGATTGAGTTCATGGACAATATTGGATTCAAACAAAACACATTTTGGTCACAATTGCAAGATGTCATGGCTTTGCAAGCATCAATTCTTGGTAACAGAGTACTCGGATGCAAGTACTTGTACTTGGTCAGAAATAAAGTGGTTTTGCTCGTCACTATTTATCATTGTGGAGCCATGTTTCAATAAATATTCCGTTAAAAAAAATCTATAAATATGATGGCAAGGTACACAGAGTGTAGGGAGCATTCTAGTGAGCGGTGAAGGCAGACTTTTGGGGCAAATGTCATGAAACGGAGCCACAAAATTCGATCGCAGCAGCTTGAGCTCCAAAATGAATGAGCGTGGGAACAACAGAAAGCGTTCACGCTGCACAACTTCCTTTCCGGACTCCAACTTAACGTCTCTTCAGTGGGGCAGCGTGTTCTTTGTGGCACTTTCCCAAGCGCACCCCTAAATCAAACTCATTCGCCGTCTACTCTTGGCCGCGGGTCGGCTGACACCGACAATACTTGGGTTCAAATGAGCGCCACTTACCCGCGATAAGGTCGTCAAAGTGTCCCCGCTGCGTCCACTTCCTTGTTCCCGCCCCCTCCCTGAGCGAATTGGACCCGAGGGGAAGCAGGAGACAAGTTCACGTCCGGTCAGCGGCCAGCTAACTGCCGCCAAGTACCGCCGCAACGACTGACGCCGACCGACGGAAACATCCTCCCCCACCGCTGACCTCCACCGGACCCCTCCCGCTCCCCACTGCTCTTCCCGGTCCCGGCCGCCCGCCGCCGGGTGGAGAGCATAGCTGTCCCCGCGACGGTGCTGCCACCTAGCGTCTCGTGCTGGTGCACTGCAGCACACGCGACAATCACCAGGGTGCGTAACTTACGGCCCGTGGGTCAAATACGGCCCTGGCGTTCTACGTGGCCCAACATTTTTAAAATATAGAAATAGGGTGGTATTTTTTTCACTTTTGTTTTTATTTCATTGTATCATAGTATATGATTAGCAATTTAATACTCAACACAATGAAAAACAATTTTGACTTTTCTTTCTGACCCAGGTGACGATTCCCGATGTGACAAACTGCAGCAGTATAGCGCCAACTACTGCCCAGGAGGACTTATTTGATATCCTTTTTTTATCATTATTATTTTACTCAATTATCAGAGACCAGCATCCAGTACCTGATACCTTAAAATAAGAAAAATATTGACCTAATACAATACCCGGTATCGGTACTTGCCTATACTTAGTCAGAAGTCAATGATCCGGCAAATATTGAGACAGACAACCATTCATGCTCACATTTACTCCATCACTGTATGAGGAACTGAATCCATCCCAAGATTCAGGCGAATGTATAGTGACACTGCCAGTGATATTATTATAATTATGATTAATATTACAATATTATAATATTAGTTTATGAAAGACATTACATTAATGTCCATTTTTTTGCTTCTCTTTGAGTGACATACGCACATGCCAGCTCAACTCGCTGGTATGTCCAATGCGAGCCTGGCACGCTGTCGACCCATCATGAGAAGCCAGTCTGTGTTGCCACATAAGGAAGTGAGTGTTCTCAACAAGCCGGTAATGTGAATTCTACCTCCTTCTTCTTCGTACTCTATCACCGCCTATGCGGCATCCAAATCTGTGGAGGGAAGAAAAAAATTACTGGATATTATGTAATGTAAAAAAAAAAATAAAAAAAAACTGCAATATTCCAAATGAAAGCCGTTGTTTTTCGGACTGCGCTTGCAATCATTTAAGGTCATCGCACCTTTGCACAATTGAGTCTTTATTGTGTTCCAGAGAAGAGGAAACTGAGGGAGGCAGGTCTGTTCGAAACGAATGACCTCCATGAAATGGCACCAACTAAATGATCTTCATTGAAATGCACGGTCGCACATTTAAGTATAAATGTCTTACAAATAAAACAGTCCAACACCAAGGACAAAATCTTAACAAAAAGTAACTTATGTGTGTTTGTTGTGTACTGGTGAGGAAGCACATTGACCCGAGCTCAGAGGTCATGAGTTGGAACGCGTTTAATATTTTTGAATGGCTTCTTTTTGAACATTTACAAACGTACAACTTTTAACTTTCAAGTGTAATGCACTTTAATGCAATCATAATCCATCCATCCATTATCTGTACCGCTTGTCCTCACAAGGGTTGCGGAGGGTGCTGGAGTCTATCCCAGCTGTCTTTGGGCAGTAGGCGGGGGACACCCTGAACAGGTTGCCAGCCAATCGCAGGGCACACAGAGACGAACAACCAACCGCGCTAACAATCGCAACTAGGGGCAATTTAGAGTGTCCAATCAACCTGCCATGCATGATTTTGGAATGTGGGAGGAAAGCGGAGTACCCGGAAGAAACCCACGCAGGAACGGGGAGAACGTGCAAACTCCACGCAGGAAGGCCGGAGTCGGTATCGAACCCAGAACCTCATAACGGAGCGGCATAGGTAGCTATTTCACCATGCTGTCTGAAATTCATTGATGATTTAACGGCAAATTAAGAGTCTTATAAAAGCGAGCATGGTGTGAGCATTCATGGCTTTTTTTTTCCTAGTCCTACAAGTGCACCGCATATATTTGGTCGATCCAGACATTTTTTTTGGGTAATGGCGGATCCCTCGTTCATTTAAATTCCTCAGCAGACATGGTCACCAGAGCTGGCTGTCATCGTGTCTCACACATCCTCATGTATGTACATTTAAATTTAGGGAGCAGGGCAATATCAGCCCACAGCCATAAAGCAGCCATTCACGTCCTTGAAGAGACGACTGCGGCCCTCCCACTTGACCGATGGCGAGAGACTATGTCAATAATACACACACTCACATAAATGAGGTGGAGATGCACAGCCAGAACTGAGTGAAAGAAGTTCTTATGATTATCAGGGCCCCAAAGGGATTTATTTCAGGATTACTTCTCATACGTGCTACGGAAACAGACTTTTCTGAGTATTATGTGAGCGCAATTTAGAATTATATGTGAAAAGATTTCAGTAATGTGTATGAGACCGTTTCGGTTGCGCGTGTGACCAAAAACATTCTGGTTGTGTGTGAGCGAGTTTACCTGATCTGGATTTCATGAGTGGTAAAAAAAAAAAAAATGAAGCGGCACACGAATATAATCATTGACGAGCGATGTAAAAGGTGGTGCACAAAAGTGTGGTCATGTGACATGCAACCCCCAAGTGGGGAGGGGCCACGGGTCGCGTGGTGAAGCAAGCGGCGGCAACGTCATGATTTCTTCAGATGGACCGGAAGTCAGTGTGAGCGCTAAAAAAACGTCAAGAAAAACATACTTGTAGCATGCCCTTCGAACAAGGATGAGACTTTACTGATGATTTTGTGGTTTTTCAACATTTATCCATAACCGTGTAATCCGCGAACCTAGTCACCGTTAGAGCTGGAACACATTTCAAACAACATATTTCACATTTAACACTCAATATTTACAAACACAAAATACTTATATACACCATTTTCACAACTTTTGCCTCTTCGGGGGGGCAAGGAAATGAACTCAGTTTTTCTGAGGCTCAATATGAAACTCTTGGCCGTACTTTTCGTTAAGTTACCCTACGTGTGAACTGCACTAAAGAGAAAGTTTGCATTCAAAATGAAAGCATATCGCTAAAACCGGAGGTAGCAGTTATCATTGCATATTTCATATCAAAATAAAATCGAATAAATAAAATATTTGCTGCTGTTCCAAAAATATGAATATGGTTAGTTACAATAATTGAACAGCTGAACTTTATTTGGGCTTAAGGTGTGAGTTCAAATCCATCCATCCATTATCTGTTCCGCTTCTCCTCAGAGGGGGTCGCAGGGGGTGCTGGATCCTATCCCAGATGTCTTTGGGCAGTAGGCGCGGCTCGACCGTCGCCGTCGGCCAGACCCTGAACTTGTTGCCACACACAGACGAACAAGCATTCACACTCACAATCACACCGATGAACAATTTGGAGTGTTCAGTTAACCCGCCATGCGTGTTTTTGGAATGTGGGAGGAAACCCGAGTACCCGGAGAAAACCCACACAGGGGAGAACATAGAAACTTCACAGAGGAAGTCCGGAGCCGGAATCAAACCGTGTACCTCTAAACTGTGACTCTAAAAGTACGTTACCCATCAACATGATGATGACAGGAAGCATAATTTGCTATTAATTTGATATGGTGTTGAATGACCACAAAGCAAACTATGTTTTTTTTTTTCTTCAAAGCAGAATATTTGCTGTACCAAAGTGAATAGTTTGGGAGTATATTCTAAGCATGAGTCGAGTGTATGCAGCACAGTTAGTATATTCACGTCTATATCTGTACGTGCAAACATATGTTGTGTGTCTTTCTATTCCGGGGTCCACACGGGTCATATCTGATATGTCATATTTATATACGCTATATATAAATGAGGGAATTCCGATTGAATAAATCAATATTGCAAATGTCGAGTCTAAACAAAATAAGTGACATACAAAACAGATGACTGGATGGCGTCAAATGTTGAGCTGTGGTCGCCGAGGGTGATGAGGTGAGAGATCCGTGCAAACATTGTCGCTTTATGTGTGAAAATCTACCAGGGTCACATCAACACATTTTTTATCTGTTTAAATGTGGCTAAATCAACTAAAGAGATGACGAACATTCGCTTAAATTGCATAAGTGCATCAAAGTGAAAGTGATTGTTTTAACTAGCGCTGTCAAGCAATTCCATTTTGTAACTAATGCATCGCCAAAAAACTGCGTAATTAATTGAGATTGATCCCATTTTCAACGACTATTTTTTTGTGACGCCTGTAACAGATGTTTACTTGAATAATATCTTGGAATGAATGTAAAATCATCATTCATCAATCATTGGAATTCAACACTCTTCTGAGACTGGGATGGGAGTTGAGCCAGCCCGCAAAAGCAAAAATGTGTGTATCAGTGAAGAACATAAATGTACTGACAAAAATTGGAAAAAAAAAAAAATAATAATTTAAACCTCCCAGAAATCTTGAAGAAACACAGATAAATCACCAAACGCCCAAAAAATAAATAAATAATCAAAAGACTAACTGACAAACATAAAAAAATATATTTGGGGGGAAAAAATTAAAAAAAAATAATAATCTGAAAATAGATGAAGCAACCACTGCGGTACTGCGAGTATGCAGCGCTTCACTGTACTTATATTTGGTTCCATGACATATGATGCCAAACTCAATGTTTTTTCAAAAAAAAAAAAAAAAAAAAAAATCAGTGGACATAAAAAGTCTACACACCCTCTTCAAATTCCAGCTTGGGGAGGTCAAAAAGAACTGCTATAATATTTTTGCACAAGTGTACACACCCCTCTTGGCTGGCCATGTGGCTGTGTTCCGAATGAACCAATCACGCTCATACTCAAGTTAATTGGGAGTTAGGATGCACCTGCCATCATTAAAGTGACCTTGATTCACAATTAAAGTTCAGCTGTTCTAGTAGAGCACAGCATTTAAAACAGGGGTGTGTAGACTTTTTATATGCACTGTAATAATGAAATACAGGTGCCATTGTGAACAAGTAGTAATAATATGATAGCGATAAAGCATGATGATGATTTGCAAAGTCATAACGGGCGGCTGAGAGAAAACAGAAGTACTGTACAGTGTGAGGCCGACATTTAAAATGAGTTTGACACCGTCCTCGAAGTAATGACTTCAGCACTGACAAATGAAGTAGTATTCGTATTTAAAGACGGGAAAATCAATCGGATTTTCTAAGTTTCAAAAGAAGTTTGAAGGCCTAATTGCGTTTGTAAACGTCCCCCGTGTACAAACGCCGAGTGTGTCGCTCAAACGCGCCTGCAAATGAGCTTTTCACAACGGCTGTTGACATGTTTTGCTTTGAACGTTGCGGGTTACGTTGCATGCGCGTCATGAGGGCGGCGAGCACAGGGCACGTATTGATGCTCTTGACTGGAGTTTGGTGGGGGACACGCCTTTTTTTTTTTTTTTTTTTTTGCAAATGTTCGAGTACTCTGAATGGCGCACGTAAAGGAGGTGAGCGCATGCTCAAACAAACACCAACAGCTGGTTTTTTTTTTATTAACTTATTTTTTTCATTCGCGCTGGACATTCTAAGAAACTTGACCAATACCTTGAACACTCCTATATATATATATATATATATATATATATATATATATATATATATACATATATGTGTGTATATATATGTATATATATCAGGGCTATCCAAATTAAAGTGTTAACTCAGGTGATTAATCCCATTTTTTTTAACTCCGTTCAATATTTTAACTCAATTAACTCACTTTGATTTACTTAAAAAATAATTGGCATACTTTGCAAATATTGCACCATATTTATCTTTAGCACGTCTCAGAACAACACACTGTGTTCAAGTTACCACTGGGCCTTTAAACCAACATTGCTGGAGTGTGGCGCAAGTGGGCACTTTTGAGAAATGTTTTGAATATAAATGTCTGCAAAGATGTCTCCATTTAGATCGGATTCAAGAATCCAAGAAAGCTATAAGAACGATCTTTGAATTAAATATACTTCATATTTGGTGATTTTGCATCAATTCCAAGATATTATTCAAGTAAATATCTGTTACAAGCGTCGCAAAAAATAGAAGTTGACAAATGTGTTTAATCGCGATTAATAATGGAAATGAAATTTTAGGGGGGGATTAATTAGTTCAAAAAAATGAATCACTTGACATCACCGTAAGCCTAACCCTTGCCCATTTCATCTTCGACAGGCTTGACCTCAGTCCCTAAGCAGGAAAGGAGCACATCTTGCTCCTCACCCTCCTTCCTCCTTTTCTTCCCCAACCTCCCTCCCTTCCTCCTCCTCCTCCTTTCCAACATCTAAATGTGCACTCGCGTTTGAATAAAGCTTCTTTCTGCTCTCCCACTCGGACAGGAGCCACAGGCCCCCGCAGTCACTGGCCGGCAGGAGCTTCGGAGCATCAACGGTATGTACACGGCAATACTGACAACAGGAGCGCTTTGGGGGCTAGGAGGGGGAGAGGGGGGGATTGTACTCCCAGGCGAGTAAGATATATATCGTTTGAAATGAGCTGATCATGTTGTGCATGTGAAAGTTCTGCGATGGACTGAGTGGAAGTCAAGGACGATCTGAATCTGGAAACTCTTAAAAGCAATGAAATTGTGAAAGCCATCTGGAGGATTAATTGAACGTGAACACGTGAAACTTTTCGTAATGATAAAAATGAATGTCAATTAATTTTCAATACCATGTAGCATTTATGAGGTTTGAGGGCTTTTCTTCAAATTTCTCTGGCGTTTGTCTTTTCACATTGACCCGGGGGCCATCAAGGGCTCCTACTTGGCGCCCACAAATGGGAATTGGACAAATGAGTCAAACGATGTTCAATCAAACCTTTGTTGTTGGAAAGAGCTGACTAAGCACTCATAAAAATGTCGGTCAGGACTTTGAAATAATTCAAAAGGGCAAATCGACAGTACCACCCGCATCTTGAACTTTTACATTTTTACAATCGATTATTATTCATTTTTACATTTTTGTTACTCATTTACTTCTTTCCTAAATGCCCTGATGGAACAAGCCGAAAGTCACAATAAGAACTCCCTGAGTACAGTGGTGCCTCGAGTTTGTAAATATTTTGCCGATGAGAGACGCTTACTCACGGACGGAGGGTTACGCACAAACTGAACATAGACGCGAGAATGACACATTGTGTATTTGAAACAAAAATTTGGAAAAGCCCGAAGGCCCCCCGGGCTAAAAATCAACATTTATGTGCCGGCGGTGTTGTTACCCTTCAAGCAAACAATATCAAATTTTATTTTCATTTTATTGTTTATTTGAAAGGGACAATGCACACTAATGAACACTGGCGTAAACGTGCCGAAGTTAGCAATAGCTCATTTCCATTCGTAGATCGAACCTCTCCACACAAACAGGTCAGCAAGTTACAGACAAGATGACAATTCTCACTGGCATATATTCTTTATCCTCTTCAAAGAAGGACTAATATCACTGCTGTACTGAGAAGCCAAGAGAGGACATCATGCTCTGCATTTTTGTATGATATTGCCCCCAGGTGGCCGAGACGCACACACTAAAATGAGCAGCACGATGTGTTTTTACAGAGTATAATGTTGAAGAGTGCCATTTCTCTTGTTAAAAAAACATTTAATGTAGCAATTTTTATTCTTGCTCTCGCTGGTCTTGGCAGACTTTTTGACCGTTTTTCTGTCCGGCTACATCCTGGTTAAACAAAAGAATCATTGATGACTTTTCTCGAATGTGAGCTGTTTACATCTGAAAGCCTTTTTTCTTTTCAAAAATTTTTGGATCTCGGGCACCTTTGGCAGTCCAAAAGCGAATTTTCGGTCGCCTTTCTCCTTGGAGGCGACTTCCCGTTACTATGGCGACGTGGGGCTCCCTGGGCTCCCATTGTGAATTCCAATTGGCAGATGTTGGATGAAAGAGAGAAAATGTGACATTTTGCACCACAAATCACAAAAATGATGGATGGACTGTCGGAAATTGTCCATTTGGAACTCACAATCGCGACAGCAGCCGTGTATGTGACGTGACAATGTGGAATATGTGCTACTAATGCACCGTTAACCACCTGTGATGGGTTTTTTTCCGCGCTGTACAAGTGTGTGTGTGTTCTCAAACATAAGCCTTACAGTACACACACACACATCTATTTCCTCGCATCAGACGTGAGGCAACATGCGTCTGTGTGTTTTGCACTGTGTGTGTGTTCATATCAATGTCCACTCTGTTCTGCCAATGTGGGACTCTGGAGGGTTTTGGGGATGGGAGGGGGGAGAAGGAAAGGGGGAGGGGTCGCCCCTTGTATTTACCTTGGCAGGGTTGCACCCCACCCAAAAAGCCCTGCCCCTGTCCATAAGCGGGAACAAACCAAGGCCTCATTGCCCGTCACCTCGGCTGCAAGCGGAACATACCACAGTCAGCGGAGAGGGGAGCGGCCGCCGTCCCGCACCCCCCACCTCCTCACGTCCCATCAGATGAATGAACACACTGTGGAGAGTCGCTCCATTTGGAGGCAATGACTCTTGATGAGCGTCAATGAGGGAAAGTCGTATATATTTTTTTTTTTAATTGAGCCATGACAAATTGCTGAGTAACTTGTTGCAGGAGAGTGATTAAAAGTCACTGTCAATTTAAAAGAAATGTCTGGTAAATTGGACGAAAGTCGTTAACAAGACTGCCAATTCGGAATGTTTAAAAAAAAAAATATAGTACATAAAATTCTGATTGGTGAAATCAAGCCGTTTTCCGCCGTTTTCACGTGCTGTGGGCGTGTCCGCTTTTTAACTGTCAACTGCCGATCAAATAACAAAACTACAAAATGGGTGCTACTTAGTCTTTTTCATGCCTGCATGTCACAACGTGTTTGAGCTTTGCAAGTCATTAAAAATATGAATACATTTTGAAAGACTAAACATTTTTTACTTTTTTTTTTAACCTGCAAAAATCCAAAACACGGGTAAAAATTCAACAAATGTTTTCCATCTAAAATGAGAAATAGGGAAGAAAAATTGAAGAATAAAATAAAAAAATATTTCATGCAATGTTTCTACAATTTAGTACAAAATAGTTCACTTCACATGCTGTCAGCAATTATCTTCAAACATTTTGAATGAATTTAGAGATAAATCTCCGAATTGACTTTATAATGTCTGTAAAGTTTTATGCCAACAGTCAAATCTGGAGGATTTAGATGGTAACAATTACTTTTTAGGGATACTTCCTTGTTTGTTTTTTGATTGTTTTCTTTCGATTTTAGAATTTTGACAAATATCATGATTTGAGACTTGGATCACATTGTATATTCATCTTGGGTCATATTGCTTTCACCTTTCCCTTCACCTGATTTGCTCATTCAAGTGATCTGTTCACAGATCAAACCTTGACACAGAGGAAAAAGTGGAAGAAACTATTTTTGCTTCTTAAAAGGAATTACAAAATATTATATCATTTATTCGTAGTAGTGGCACTGAGATTTTTGACTCCCTCCCTTTTCATTCTGTTCACCACCACCCTTGAATAAAAAAAATAATAATATATATATATATATATATATATATATATATATATATATATATATATATATATATATATATTCTTCAACTAGCCTTGCTGGGAAGGTCAAAGGTCATTTTTGATAAATGCCACACGCAGTTGAAAATTAGTTGGCGGGCCGCAAATGGCCTCCATCCGTAGTTTGGACACCCCTGCCTGAACGCAAGGAAACAAACAGAGATTAAAAAAAATGAATAAATAAAATAAATAAAATCTAGTGTAAATATTGAATCCAAATATCCGCAAAATCTATCCAAATTTTATGAAAGATAAATTTAACTTTGACTAAGGTGACTATGCACCAAAGGACTACAGTGGAACCTCGGTTCTCGACCATAATCCGTTCCAGAACCCTTTTCGAAAAGCGAATTGTTCGAACACCGAATTAAATGCAATAGTTGTACGCACTACTTTTCTTTTTTCGCTAGTAGCAGCTTTGTTGCTTGCACTGACCTTCTTTGGAGGCATGATTCGGGGCTAAAACACTTGGCAGCATGTAGCACGTCCGCACGCGACAACAATTGGTCAATTGGCCGCTCAGCCCCCACCCTCGCGTACGCACTCGCGCGTCATACCGGCGTTCGAACTGCAAAGCAAGAATTTCTCTTTTTTTGTTCGACCTCCGATTTGTTTGACCTCAGAGTCGTTCGAGAACAGAGATTCCACTGAACTTACTTTCAGAGTCTTCTTTCAATGGCTCAACTTGACTTTCTGGGTGAAGGGAAGTCTGCTTTCACAGTGCGGCCATCTTGGAAATGGGAGTTGGCAGAGTTTCAAGGCCTGCCCCCTAGATGTCAAAACTGGAACGACAACTTGTTTTAGTTCTCAAGTGGCTCAATTTGCCGCCTTTGTCAAAGACTTCATCTTTGAGCCACTCAGTGGTTGGAATTTCACAACATTTTCAGTTTTATTTACTTTCAACTAATTATACATTTGGAGAAGAAAATTTAGAAAGATCACTTGGCATTAAAATTATGGAATTTTCACACAACGCTTCAGGATCATTTTTATTATAGCAAAAACTTGACGTTACAATCGAGTAAAAAAAAAAAAATATTTTTATTTAATTCGGGAGGGAAAAAGTCATAACTTTCTAATTATGAAATAATAAAAACTTTTAAGTCAATAAAACAACAACGAAATATTGTGGAAATTGAAATGACAAAAAATTGTTTCTTTTTTTAAGTAATTAATGACTTAATTCTTGTGACTTCATGCTAATAAAAATATTTGTGGCAATAAAGATTGATTTATTCATGTAAACTTCTTTTTTTATTAAAAACAATCTACACTTCCCCCTCCCACATAAAATTACAACATAACATAATTCAAAACATTTTGGTGGAATTTTCCAAATATCATCGTATCCTCCATTTTGAGAAAAAAAAAATAGAAAAAAGAATG
The DNA here is from genome assembly GCF_059441095.1 of Idiotropiscis lumnitzeri. Taxonomy (NCBI): domain Eukaryota; kingdom Metazoa; phylum Chordata; class Actinopteri; order Syngnathiformes; family Syngnathidae; genus Idiotropiscis; species Idiotropiscis lumnitzeri. The sequence continues at coordinate 2,292,441 of NC_142396.1, read as the reverse complement.
TCTCCCTCCAGTAGATGCCTTTCTTTTCCCATAAGCCCAGTTGAAGTCACATGCTAACCAAAACAGTAGCACCTAACAGTCACTGACTGATTAAAGCATGGAAAGTTGTTTTTGTTGCTTGGATAATCATTCCTGTCTCATTTTTAACTTGGATTTCACTTGAACTCAACTGTCGCATCCCACTCACTCGTCCAAAAACATGTTTGTCCAAATCCAGAAGCCCCACCCATCTGCAGTTGAGTATACAGTCCCAAGTTTTTGCAGGAAATACGTGATTCCAGTGACTAAAATGGGAAAGTTGTCTTTTTTTTCCCTCCTCCTTCCCCTAATGAGCCTTTTAGGCCAGTAGCACGAGGTGTTGACTTTGTGTTTGTTATTGGAGAGAACTCTTTAGCTCTCTTGTGCACTCAGGAACACACTGTGCTTTGTTGGAAATGTTCAAAATGTCCTTGTTGGCCATGTAAACTTTAACCCTACATACGCTTGGGGTCAAACGTGAACTTTTTTTTGACATTTGACAGCAAAAAGTAAATAAATTAACTGTATAGCTGAAATGTTCATTCTTTCACGTGGACATTTGATGGCTTTTCCTAAAGTGACCCAATATATCAAATAAATGAAAATATTTTTAAATGATATTCTAAACTGAGGTCAACTTCAACCCGCGTCTACTAAAATTGAGTTTTGATTTATTAGTAAAAGGCAGGAATGGTATGAATCTTGAAAAAAAACAAAACTCTATTTGAGGTGAGAGTGGCAAAAGTGTTCATGACGGCGCTTGAAACAGTCCTGAGAATTGTTTGTTGCCACCACATTTCCACGGGCAAACGTGCACCCGTTGGCCTTTCAAGTGGAGTGGGAAGTTTTGGGCATGTTGAACATGTGAGCATGCACTGTGCAGAAAAATAAAGAAAATAACTCAAACTAAAATTGAAAACACATTTTTGTTCAAGGAAATCAAATAAAACGGAAAGTGCTTTTGAAAAAAAACAACAATAGCTAACTGAAAGTAATATTTTATGTTTATAAAACTAACCAAAACTAACTAGAGTGAAAATTTCCTTCGTTTTCATCTTTGTCAATTAATTTCATACATGAGCTTTCGGGGTTTATTTATTTATTTATTTATTTATTTATTTTCATTATCACTGCCGTACTGAAGGAAGACTGTCAAACAGCCGTCTGATAATTTTCTCACATCGAGCGCTATTTAAGCTTAGACAGGAATCAAGGAATCTCTAAACAGTAAAAAAACAAAAAAAAAAAACAAGTCCAAGACGTGTATTTCCATCTATTTTTTTTTTTTTTGGATGGGACAGTGGGGGGACCGTGTTCACAGGGAGTCCAAAACAGAACTGTCTGCGCTCCACCACATTTGCGCAGATACTAAAAATGAGTTGTGTAAAACATGCAAAATACACTTCCCCTATCAAATAAAACTTTGGGTAATGATTAAATACCCATTTATTCATCTCGGACAGAGTATTAATACACCTTGAAAACATCTGTAGTTCATAATTTGGTGGAGCAATTGTGAATTTGGGTTTGGAGCATTTAACATGCATGGAAAATTAACTGAATGCAAGAGTTAATATAAAAAAAACAACAAAAAAAAAAACTTTCACATCTTTTCAAAGACTCCGAAACCAAAGTCAAAAAAGAAAGAAAGTTACGTCATGGCCATCCGCTTTGGATCTAAACACACTGTGTGATATTTTGCACGCTGAGACAGCAGGACAAACATTGGGGCGACTGTGCCTTTCTGTTTTTGGGCACAGTATGTCAGTGTTAATGGCCTACACGCACACACAAACACGCACGGGCAAATACACGCGCGCGCGCACGCGCACACACACACTTTTGCCAGTTTCGAGTTTGCAAATGGTTTAAAGGCGCTATTTAAAGCAGAGCGCCCTCCTGTGGTTATACTATATAAGTGCAACTAACACATCACTTATCTGTCAAAAGTCGGAATGTTATTTGGTGTTTTTCCATTACAATCAATTTATTGTAAAGAGACGACAGTGTTTTCTTGAGAAAATGTGACTTTTTTTAAATTATATACTATTTACATATTTTCCCTTGGAAGCTGAGAGCAAAATTTCTTGTGCTACAAATGCTTTTAAGCGGAATGAATCCTTTTTAGTCTGAAATCATTGGAGACGTTCAACTCATTGGGAGTCACCCGTCACAGTGTACTGAAGGAAATTTCAAAAATATTGCTTCTATTAAGATTTATTGCACATCCATTGTGCGTATATGCATGTAAATGTGTTTTAATTTGTGTTCAAATGACCTGCTAATTGATATTACACTATATGTAAAGCGCTTTGTTACAGGTCCAGCTGTTGTGAAATGCGCGATATAAATAATGTTGTATTGTATTATATTTAAGAACAAACAGTTAAAATGCTAATATTTTACAATAAAAAGTAAAAAAAATAGTTTAACTGTACTGTAAGTTTGGTTTTAGGGTTTTCCTTGGTACAGAAAGTACAAAAAGGACTGATATCTAAAAAAAAAAAAAAAAATGTATGGGAAAAAAAAAAAACAATTTTAGAAAGATTTTAAAAATGTATAATTCAGAAAATAGAGCAATTTTAGATGAGAAAAATGTAGAGAAATGTCGGGATAAAACATATTTTGACTGTGTACTTTAAAAAGTACAAGCAAGAAAATCATGGACCAAGAAGTGCAAAAAATAATTAGACAAAACATAAAGACATCAGACAACAGAGCAGAATTTTTTTAATAGTTTTTCTATTCCAGAAAGTGGCAAAATAAATGGGCCAATAACTATAATATTTGAAAAGGGGGGTTTGCCGGCCAGAAACTATTGTAAGAAAAATCCAATCCAGAATGAAATTGATCTTAAATATTGGAGAAAAGTGTTTGCAATTAAATGTATTGTCGTTTTGCTTTTTCTTTAGGTGAAGATGACTTCCCTGTTTCTACTTTGTCTATCTTTGCCCTTCATCTCGGGAACAGCATCATTTGCACTCCATGACGGTATATTTGGTGCACGCTCAACTTTGCATGATTCCAAATTGAAATTTGTTCGCAATTATCAAAAAGTCAAATTTCCACAATATGCCTTAAAGCTTTTAAGTGAAAAAAAAATGCTTTCAATTTGACTGTACTGTTGTCTACATTAATACTTACAGTGGACGTGTCTTTCACGCAGGCTTGGACGGCACCCTGCGTGTCAACATCCCATCGGCGGGGCCTTTCCGGCCCCTGCTGGGCGGAAAGGTGGTGGTGCCCTGCTACTTCCAGGACAACACAGCCAGTGACCCGGGCGCCCCGACCATCGCTCCACTCGTCCACCGCATCAAATGGACCTTTGTCACCAAGGAGAATGTCACAACCATCCTGGTGGCATCAGCGGGCAAAGTCTACGTTGAGCGGGATTACCTGGACAGAGTCACAATGTTCAACTACCCGCTGGTGTCCACAGACGCCAGCCTGGAGATAACGGAGCTGAGGTCTAAAGACTCGGGCACCTACCGCTGCGAAGTCATGCACGGCATCGAGGACAACTACGACACCGTGGACATCCAGGTTCAAGGTACGACAATGTGATATCCATTTCAATTGAATTTGGGGTTGGCTTGTTTCCATCTAGCAGTACAGTTTGGTCCAGTTCAGTGGTGACGTCTGTGTTTTGAATTGAGTTATTACGAGTGTCAAAAGGTGAGCGTGAGGTATTCGGGATGAAACTTGTCATCTGTAAATCTGAAGAAATAGTTCCCGGTCGGGATGGGAGAGTTGTCCTGTGTCAGGCGGATGTTCAAGTACCTTGGTTCTTGGATCTGTCCAAATGACAAAGTGCTAAACATACCGGTTGATCCACATTACCACCCTCAACTCTGGTTATGAGCTTGAGGCACGCATCAAAAGATCACAAATACAAAGACTTTCCTTCACAAGGCACTCAAGTTCACCCTTCGAGAATGTGTGAGAATCCGCATCCACGAGGGACTGAGAGTAGTTTCCCAGTCCATATTTCCCGGCTGCCTCCTTTGTGAGGTATTTGGGGCATGTCCAGATGGGAGGAGACCTCAGGGCAGACCTCAGACATGCTTGGAGGACTATGACTCACCGCTGGTCTGGGAATGCCTTGGCGTGCATTCGCTGGAGCAGGAGTAGGCGCCGGCAGACGTTGAGTTAGTTGGCTGACATTGTTTTATTTTGCGATGACACCCTATTGTGAGATTGGTAAGATGTATCCGGTCTGGTTGGTGAACAGGTAGACATTACAAAGAGAAATTCAGGATAGCAGTTCCAAACTGGACCATAAACTGTGTCCCATGGTGGAAACAACTTGTCAGATGCCATGAATCAATGCATGTCAGATGAAACCTATTGTGTCTCCATCTTTACGTCACAGGTATTGTGTTCCACTATCGGGCCATCACCACCCGGTACACCCTCACCTTTGAAAAGGCCAAGGCCGCTTGCATCCAAAACAGCGCCACCATTGCAACGCCCGCCCAACTGCAGGCCGCCTACGATGACGGCTACCACCAGTGTGATGCCGGATGGCTATCTGATCAGACTGTTAGGTAGTATTCATTCATCTGTGGTAAATGGAGAATGGATTTGTGCTTTTCGAGTCCACCGAGCACGCGAATGTTAGTTTTCACCACATCAATGTAAGCAGAGCGCTGACAGAGAATAAAAAACATTTGAAGAATATTAGGAAAATACATGATTACCTAAGACCGTCCTCTCCTCAATTCAGGGTCTAGGTACTTAATTCCGTTTACTGTCCTTTTTGAGGTACCCCATCCACGAGCCTCGGAAGGAATGCTACGGAGACAAGGAAAACTTTCCTGGTGTGAGAACCTATGGAGTTAGAGACATCAATGAGACTTATGACGTGTACTGTTTTGCGGAGAAGATGGCAGGTAAATTGCACAACGGGATACAAAGTACACGACCTAAACGATCCACTCGGGACATTACCATAAATGACTATAGCATAGGAGATTTCATTTCTTTCATTCATTCATTTCATTTTCCTCCTCCCAGGCAGAGTCTTTTACTCCATGTCCGTGGAGAAGTTCACCTTCCACGAAGCTGACGATCAGTGCACTAAACTGGGCGCCAGACTTGCGACCACCGGAGAGCTTTACCTGGCCTGGAAGGGCGGCATGGATGTGTGTAATGCCGGCTGGTTGGGGGACAGGAGCGTACGCTACCCCATCAACATTGCCAGGCCTCAGTGTGGAGGCGGGCTCCTGGGAGTCAGAACCGTCTACCTGTTCCCTAACCAGACAGGATACCCCATCACCAGCTCTCGTTACGACGCCATCTGCTTCCAAGGTACTTGCTCGACCTTGACAAGGATGACGACATCTCAGTGTTGAAGAAGATGGCGTATTAAAACCAGCTAAGGACCACATTTTTGGGACTGTAGCACTTCGGCGATGCCCTTAAGTAACAAACCCAGAACTCCAACCCCTCAAGGACGACCCCCTGAAACTCTTTTGTCTTTTATCATGTTATATCTCACATGATTTGGACTGAAATTGTCAACTTTGCAATGAAAGAATATCAAAATCAGTAAATCCCAACCAGTGTGCCAAAATGATCTCATTTCACCTAATTGGTCTGAAACTTATTACCTTCAAAAAAACTTGTTCATCAAGATGTAATCAGTGATTTATAGTAATCATAGGAGAACCGAAGATACAATTAACCTGTGTATCTACCTCTTGTACTTCATGAACACAATCATAGCTCTGCATTCTAATTAATTTTTACTAATTCTAACTCATTGCCAAAGAAGTACATTTGTGAGGAAAATAAAAACAAAAAAAAATCTTTAATGATTCAGCATTTATACTTGGATCAATAAAGATTTGGAAATGTTGATCTGTGTAACAATAAATGTAGTTCTGAAACTACATTATTGTCACGTAACAGGTAGCGATGACGAAGGTGCAGTTCCTGGGCGGATCACTCCTTTCCCAGACATCATGAGCATAACCCCAGCCCCTGGAGTTTATCCTGGACTCACAACCCCGCCAGGGGGTCAAGAGATCAAGCACGGAGGTGTGGACATTCTCACCAAGCCTATCTCACCTCCTTTTATAGACGCCGCCATGGCTCCCACAGGTAAACTTGCTGTTCTCATGAAATAAGACGACCAAGATCTCCTCAATCGAATGTTCTGCTTTTCACCAATAGGTGTAGTGTTCCACTACCGACCGATCACGGGCCGGTACACGCTGACTTTCCTGGAGGCCCAGGAGGCCTGCAAGAGTATTGGCGCAGTCATCGCCAGCCCGCTGCAGCTCCAGGCAGCCTTTGAGAAAGGCCTGCACCAATGTGACGCCGGTTGGCTTGGCGACCAGAGTGTGAGGTGCGTTAGAAGCAGGATGAATGCACACGTTTTGGTAGCAGAGTCTTGAGAAACAGCTCAAAGAAATATCTCTCATGCTCAGGTATCCAATCGTGTCACCCCGAGATAATTGCGCTGGCAATCTGCTGCACCTTCCGGGAGTCCGATCCTATGGCCTGAGGCCAGACTCTGAGCGTTACGATGTATTTTGTTATGTGGAACGTCTGGAAGGTCAGCACCCAGTTCCGCTTGATATCACCAAATTCGTCAACACTAAATCTGAGTGTCATGCATTTGAACTCTTCGATGCTTCCATTTCTCTCCAAGGTGAGGTCTTCTTCACCAGCGATTATGACAGCTTCTCCTTCAAGGAGGCCGTGCAGCACTGTGAGAAACTCAACACCACGCTGGCCACGACCGGGCAGATGTACGCCGCATGGAACCAAGGCCTTGACAAGTGCCGCCCAGGTTGGCTGATGGACCGTAGCGTTCGATATCCCATCACGAGCTCCAGATCCCTCTGCGGTGGCGGCCAGGTGGGCGTGCACATCATCTACGCCTTCCCCAACCAGACTGGATATCCCGATGAGCACTCACGCTATGACGCCTATTGTTTCAAAGGTAGGGAACCGTGTGACTGGATTCATCTTTTGGGTTTAATGTAAATTCATTCTGAATGCCACTCACAAGTCCTGACTGGATTCTGCGTTTTACAGGTGAAAGCGCCGCCACTGAAGTTGACACCAAAACCACCATTGACACAGTCAGCGAAACCATTTTCGACAAGTTACTGACAGTGGATGTTATCAGCAAGACAACGGTCGCAGTTGATCACGCCACTCCTACTAGTACGATATGCCTGTCAAATTAGATGTCTGCACTTTTATTTGTTACTCTTGTACAATTTTGAATTTACGTTCCACTTTGGCCACTCTTATATGGTATTTTGTTTTTTGATTTTAGTTGAACCAACCATGGGTTACAATGACACTGAAACACTTCTAAACGTCACAGAAATTGAAGAGGCCATTCAAAAGACAAACATCACAACCCAGCTAACTGCTCCAACTGGTAAGACAGCTGTGACCAACTTCATGCACATCAAATGGATCTTGAACACAGATTTATTGTGAAAGCATTGCGCAGTACCTGCACATTAGAAAATATTTTTAAAAAATGCAGTCTCTAATTCATTTTTACCCTCATTTTGACCTCAAGTTCCAGTTGATGGTTCTGCATCTGGATCAGGCGATCATTCAGCCAGCGGGGACATTCAAATTTCAGGCGAGTCCAGCACCACCAGCGGGAGCGGAGCTTCTGTTTCAGGACTGGATGTCACCTTCAGTGGACACACAGACATCCTGTCAGGAGACCATTCTGCCTCTGGTGATCCACAAGGAGCAGAGGGTGGCAGCGCAATCTTTATCTCTGGAGACTCCTATAGCGCGTCAGGATCTGGGTCTGGTTTTGTTGGGTCAGGATCAGGTTCAGGTTCTGCCAGTGGCAGTGGAGACATTAGTGGCAGCAGTGGTGACAATCTGATCAATATACTGGATAGAAAAGAGAAAGAACTGTTGATCCCGACCCTCACTGAGCAGGAGTTAGGTAGCGGGGTCCTGTGGACTTCAGGCATGTCCGGGTCAGGAAGCATGTCTGGATCAGGCAGTGGATTTTCTGGTATCACCTTTATAGACAACAGTGTCATTGGCCTGACAGTTGAGCAATCAGGAGAGCAGGAGTTGTATGGATCTGCTGAAATATTGGGATCAGGATCTATTTCCGGATCAGGCTCTTTGTCCGGGTCAGGCAGTGGATTTTCTGGGATCTCCTTTCCAGACAGCGATGCCATTGACCTCACAGTTCATCAATCAGGAGAGCAGGAGTTGTATGGATCTGCTGAAATGTCCGGATCAGGATCTATTTCCGGATCAGGCACTTTGTCCGGGTCAGGCAGTGGATTTACTGGCATCTCCTTTACAGACAATGGCGCCATTGACCTCACAATTCATCACTCAGGAGAGCAGGAGTTGCATGGATCTGCTGAAATGTCCGGATCAGGAGCTATGTTTGGATCAGGGTCAGGCATGAGTGGATTTTCTGGCATCTCCTTTACCGACTATAGTGCCATTGACTTAACAATCCAGCCATCTGGAGATCAAGAGTTGACTGGATATCATTCCTATGCATCGGGATACCCCAGTGGCTCTCCAAGTGGTTTTCCATCTGGTCTTTCAGGTTTTCCATCTGGTCTTTCAGGCAGCGGTTCCGCCTCGGGCCAACCTTCCCAGACGGATGGTGATGTCATCTTTCTAACAGAAGACAGGATAACGGAAGTTACCATCTCCCCCCATCCAGAAGAGGGCCGGGGGGTTGTAGAAATAAGCGGCCACGAAAGTGGTTCGGGAATTCATCTTCAAATCTCAGGCAGTGACAAGTCATCAACTGCTGGGCTTTCTATCGCTTTTCCTTCTGGATCCACAATGACCTACCCAGACTACAACGGACCGTCTGGGCACGAGGAGGCGACAGTTATCGTTTTGACTCCAGAACCCGTCTACGTCAGCCCAACCACTGCACCGTCAATTTCACTGGCAACCCCTCCCGTTGTGGAGCAGCCAGGAGTAGAAGAGGGTACGTTGCTTGTTGTAGTGCACAAAAAAAAAAGAAAAAAAGATCAGGGATCTTCAAAGTCATATTTGTTTTGTTTTGTTTTTTTGTTGTTTTTTTATATAAATTGCGTGCAGCTGTACATGGTTGTCCCGAGGGCTGGTTGGAGTTCATGGGAAGTTGTTACCTCCACTTTGCCGACAGACACACTTGGTCAGATGCTGAGCAGCGTTGTCAGGAGCTCAATGCTCACTTGGTCAGCGTCATATCTGAAGAGGAGCAGCAGTTTCTCAACTGTAAGTGAGACCCCTTTTTTTTCAGATGCAAATATACATTTGTGGAACTGGCCTCTGAAATATCTTAAATCTTCACAGCCAAAGGTCAGGATTATGAGTGGATAGGTTTCAACGACAAAGAAGTCCAGAATGAATTCCGCTGGACAGACGGTAGTGCTCTGGTGAGTTGAAACAAACACTTGTTGGTTTTGCCAGATCTCGGAACCAGAGTTCACGTCACGTTTTTGCAACATTTCTGTCTCAGACGTACGAGAACTGGAGACCCAACCAACCTGACAACTACTTCAACTCCGGGGAGGACTGCGTGGTCATGATCGGGCACGAAGGAGGCCAGTGGAACGACGTTCCTTGCAACTACTACCTTCCCTTCTCATGCAAGACTCAACCAGGTCGGAACTAATGCAGATTGACTTCCTTGTTTGATCCTTGGCAGGAGCATACCGAACGACTTTCTGATTGGATGAGGGCACGAATCAGGGAAATACAAAAACTCACCAAAAGTTATTTAATTTTCGGGATGAACCTAAGATGCACTATAACCTTTCCAGGTGAAGTAAATTGAACCGTCTCGAAAATTGTTCATGCACCTGGCCAAATCTTCAATTTAAAAACTTCTTGGACAAAGTCTAATGAAGTGCAAGTGAAAACGTAATGGAAATGTCACAAAACAGCCAATAGACTATCAATTTGACTGCTGATCCAAATGAAAAGTTTTGCTTCTTGATTCCATCCTTGTTCTCTTTGTTAGCGGGGTGCGGCACACCCCCGGAGGTTGCCCACGGCTCACCAATGGGCATCACCCAAGATCGCTACGCCGTCAACTCTAAAGTGCGTTACCAGTGTCAAGCGGGCTACACGCAGCGCCACCTACCTGTCATACGTTGCATGGAGAACGGGCAGTGGGAGAGGCCACAAGTGGAATGTACAGAGAGTGAGTTTTCAAACTATCTTACAATTTGGGGCAAAATATTATAATTACGTCATGTTTGATTCTTCAAAAAAAAAAAGGTTTTGCGTACCACGAGGGCAGGGTTGGACAACTCCGGTACTCGAGGGCCGCCGCCCGGACAGTTTTAGATGTCTCTCTCCTCCAACACACCTGATTCAAATGATCAGGATCGTTATCAGACTTCTGCAAAGCTTCCTGTCGAGCAGATCATTTGAATCAGGTGTGTCGGAGGGGGGAGACATCTAAAACTGGCCGGGCAGCGGCCCTCGAGGACCGGACTTGGTCACACCTGCACTTGAGAAATCCCACATACCACACTTCAAGACTGCTGTGGAAGCATCCGATAATACCAAAGCCTTTGCTAATGTTCATCGGACGGAGGAAACAAAGCTCAAATTGTTGCCGTTTGCATCGACTGTCCATTCGTGACCGCCAATCTTTCTCTCGGCCCTCCGGCAGCTGGCGGCAACAGGCTACACAAGCGATCGGTGAGGAGCAGAAGTCGAGGACTGGGAAGCCGACGGGAGCACAGGAAGACGCTCTGAGCAGGACTGAATGAAGCCCAAGTGAGATTCACAAAAAAAGGACCCCTCTCGTGGACGCCCTGACCAAAAAAAAAAAAAAAAAAAAAAAGCATTTTGCCCAGCTTCCAATGTAAATACGAGCACTAAAACCCATTTAGACAGCGACGATGTGACTGTCTCACATGTTTTTCCCTCTGTGTCGTTAGTGAAGGCACTTTCATTATGTTATTTATAGAGTCTACGATTTAGAGCTGTAAGTCATGTTCGCCAAGCACAAGTACTACTGGAGGAGCCAACAGAAGCCCAAAGTGTTATCGAGGATAGCGTGTTGCTATATTTTTGCCCTTTTTTATGGGGGAGTGGGGGGGTGTTTGTACTCTTTAGTCCGTGGGGGCTACTTTTTTCAAAGATTTTATTCCAAGACTGTGATTCTTGAGTGCCAACATCACTTTTTTTTCATATTAAAATCATGCTTTTCACATTCAATTTTTTTTTCAGTATAAAACCGGTTTACATTTTTTGAACACACTGCTCACAAATCAGTTTATTAAAGACAGGAAAGGTTTACGGAAGACGTAATCATTTGTTAGGTTGATCGAAGACTCTAAATCAGGGGTGGGCAAACTTTTTGATTGGCAGGCTACAAAGGGTTCTAAAATTTGACTGAGGGGCCAGACCGGGAGCGGATGGATGGAGTGTTTTGGTAACTTCACCTTATCGGAGAAAAAAAAAAAACATTTAATTTTAAATGAAAGCGAACAAAAGCATTACAACAAAATATATATCTTAAAAAAAAAAAAAACAGTATTTCGAAAAATTATTTTTTTTTCCAAGTTCGGCGGGCCGGATTAAAACGTCTAACGTGTGTCCCCCGGGCCGTAGTTTGCCCACACCTGCTCTAAATTATGTTTGATGTGCTCGTAAAACGTGTCAAATTGGATCTGAAGTGTGCCGAAAGCACCGTCAAGCTACTTAGAGACATTTTAATTAATTTTGATGTCGATTAAAAACTCAGCTTTTTATATTCACAACAACACACCAAATTTACCATGTCCGCGCGCGTGTGTGTGCGTGCGTGGGGGTGGGGGTGTGTGCGTGTGTGTGTCTGTGCGTACAAAGTCACATTTGAATAGTGGTTGTTAGCGGAGACCCGTCGCTGGCTTAACGCATGGGGCTCACTGTAAATATTGGACACTTCAACTGTTTGAGCAGCAGGATCTGTCAATAACATTCAATTTTCTTGTCATTATTCATCGTGTGTCGTTTCGTTGAATCGAGTGCTAGAATGATGTCATCAGTTACTTAGTTGCGCTGTCTTTGGAACCTGATGGATTTGTCCATTATCGAACGTGATGGCCCAAAGCATCCATTTGTGGGGTTTTTTTGTTTTACATAACATAAGTGTTACACAGGTATTTTTGTTTTGATTTTTTTTTGCTTGTTCTCACAGTAAAGTAGCAAACTATAACGGATTTATATCGCACTTTGCCCGGGCAAAAGTGTTTTAGAGTGCAGATTCAGAATGTGACATCATAACAGATTTAAGTGACAGTAAATAGTCAGTAAATTCTTTTTTTATTTTGTTTAAAAGTAGGTGCAATAAGAAGTAACAAATATTAAACAGAAGTTAAATATGTGCTCAGAACATCTCAGTCCAAATGTTTCTCTGCAATCATCCTGACGTGAGCATGCAGTCTGCTGTAGTGTGCTGCGCCAAATAAAAGATGGAATACGGTCGATGTGTGTGCGTGCGTGTGTGCATGAAATGATTCTTGGAGAACAGCTTCATTTGGTCCAATGCGTGCACTTGCGCAACCACATTTCTAATAGGATGTGTTTATTTATTTCATTTTTTGATTGCATTTCAGCGATGATCCAGAGAGCGTTGCTATTTGCGATTATTTCTCCGACTAAATGGAGGAATAAATTCATCACTTGGTTTGTCTTCACATTCCTGCAAGCCTCGTGTGGAAAATAAAAATAAAAAAATAAATAAATAAAAGCTAACAAATCGGCTCTTTGTGTGAGGTGTGCGTCCGGCGCTCATTTTGGATCCCAGATGTATTTTTAAATGTTAGATGCCGTATCTCCCTTTCCTCTCTTTTTATGTGCTGCCTCTTCCACAATTTGCCCGACAACCTCATTGAGAGCACGACTGGCACGGAGTAGAAAAATCAATCAAAGCACGTGACCTGCAGTGATTTATTCTGTCATATCAAATGATACAAAATAAGAAAAGCTTATGTAATGTTCCATTCCACGCCGCAACAAGTGTACACCAAGCAGATACATCGAAACACCTTTTGAATGAAAAAGCAACACGTAACGAAGAGTCACAGACTTCGGCAAACAAGTGCGAGGAGCTAAATATATGCTAAGTGTGACATCACATTGAGGGAAAAAAAAAAGAATTGTGACCAGCCGTTTAGGAGGCAGAACGTCATTTAAAAAAAAAAAAAAAACATTCAGAAAGGTCAATATATACAATCATGATGACCCGAAGGTCTTTTTTGCTCGAGCAACCTACAGTGTGTCCATCAAAGTATTGGAACCCGCAACAATGCAGAAAGTGAGAACCAAATAAAGAAAACAGCTTCCAAATGTCAACCTCCGATTGATTCATTCCTTGACATCATTTAAATAGTGTACAAGCGGTCCCGATAGCGCGACAATGCCCCTTTTCCACTGCACGGTACCTACTCGTCGTCGAAGTGTGGTTCTACTTGCTATTGATACTTGGTCTCCACGGTTACAAAGATTTTGACCAAAACTTATGGTAGACTCACTCACTGCCATTGACGAGTATACTCGTCAATTTTATTTATCAACAGAGATGGGCGGGAGAATGTCCGATGTTGTTTCACTCTAAATTGCAAATTTGGAAACAACTTTACTGATGCAAAACCACCAGTAGATGGCAGCAATGACCTGTTTTAGATGTCGGCGCAATTTGTGAGTCGACTGGGAGAAGCGGCTGCGATTTGGAACACACACCTTTGTTCTAACTCTGATTATCAAAGAATGGAAAAGGGGCAGAAAAGAGTTTCTTCTTCATTTGGTTGATTTAGTTTATTTATAGTCATTAAAGAAAATATCCCGTGGGTCTTGAAAATATCGCAATGATCTCAAATGTCGGGCAGCGAGTCAGTTTACAGATGCTGAATTTACAAAAAAAACATGAAACGACGTCAACACGTACGGAAGGTTCATTCATGAATAAATCGTCCTTGATGTTTCCGCATAAAGACTTAAATTGTTTTTTTGCAGTTTTACACAAACATGCCATGTAACGACTCAAATTGTCTAGGATGTTCATGAAAACAAAAAAAAAAGAAAATTTAAAAAAAGTGCATGTTCATTAAAGACTCTCGACTGTCTGACGTTTACAAAAAACATGTTACTCTCGATTTTAGGTTACATTTCGTTTACAAGAACACATAAGTTCAGTTTATGATGAAAACTTGCATTTGGTTGAGTGAGGACTAAATTGTCTTTAATGTTTTCTAGGAATAGGCGGGTGCCGATATCGATATGCGGCCGATATTAGCTTTATTTTAGAGTATCGTGTAGTGATGGAAGCTGCCAAAAGCAGCCGCCGATCCTTAAGGAAGAAAAAAAAAAAAAAAAGAAAATATTTATTTATTTATTTAAACGGACAAATTGGCAAATCATCATCTGCGTCGGAAAGAAAGTCTTAGTTCACAATTTTTTATCATTGTGCTGAATTAAACTTTACATATCAAAAGTATATGGTATACTCGGTGAGTACTCAAAGACTGAATACTTGGGGAAAAAAAAAGTGGCATTGCCGGCTACAAAAACGAACGCACACGCTAACGCTAGCTTACCCGGTGCGTCTTCCTAGCTCTGGACGCTGCATGCTCCACAATTTCCGTCCTGCTCCCTCGCTCCGTTTTCTTGCTGCCCTCAGTCACGAGAACCCCTGATGAAGTTTCATAATGAAGTGGAAAACCAACTGCCCCAAACCGATGGTGAGCGGAGCCACGCGAGTACTGTGCAGTGGGAAAAAGGCATTAAGACGTTGTCGTCACAGTTACTTGTGGTCTAATGGAGGAAGAGGAGAGCAATCAACGCAAACACACTCAATAATGCCCATCGTCTTGCAGGCTAAAGCTAAAGCTAAAGCTAACCTCTCAGGTTGCCCAGAGCTTAGCGATAACAGTAGACGCCAAACTTCTGGTGGCGCGGCGGGAAGCCGAAGCTGCGCACTCCCGGTTCCGGCGGCCCGCAGTTGGCGCGGGCTTTGGCGATGGGATAGCGGACGCTACCGTCCGCTAGCCAGCCGGCGTCACAGCGGTCCAATCCTGTGAGCCTCCACGCGGCGTACAGCTGGCCCACTTTGGCGATGCGACCGGAGTTCTTCGCACACGCCTGAAGCGCTTCGGTGAAGTTGAGCTTGGTCGGGCTTGCGAGGAAGTAGACGGTCCCTGCGGAAAGGAGAACACCACACATCACTTGACAAAAATCACTGGTCGGTTTTGCAATGGTGGGAAGTACTGAAGTCAGTTTTTTTTTTTTTTTCGGTATCTTTAGGGCCAACGCCCAAAACGGCTTAACGTCAGAGCCGGCAGGTCATCGGTAGTTCATCCTGACCTTTGATGGAAGCGGAGAAGCAGAAGGCGTCAAAGCGGTGGAGGAGGCGATGGCGTTGGCCGTAGCTGCGCACCCCCGGAGCCAAGTCCCACCCCCCGCAACCGTCGCGGGGCGTCGTGATGGGGTACTGCACGGTGCCGTCGGCCAACCAGCCGGCGTTGCACCAGTCCAGGCCTTCCTCCCACGCCGTGAAGAGCTGCTCAAACGTGGCCAGGGTGGCGTCCTGGTCCTGGCACGCCTGCTGAGCCGCCAGGAAGTTAAAGTGGTAGCGGCCTTTGTCAGAGTAGTACGGGAACACCACGCCTACAAGAAAGGAAGACCAACACATCATTAATACAACTCCAGACGACAGAGGATATAGAAAGTTTACACACCCCTCCTTAAATGAGACCAAGAACATTAACAAGAACTGGACATCCCTCCATGACGACAAAACGACAAGAAGAAAACTAAATGGTCAGTGAGGCCAACGTCAACATTGAAGGGAGTGCAGGAATTTCTGGCAAGTAATGGCGCTCAAGTTTATGTGACAAGAACCTCCCATCTTCTGTAAATGTCTGGGGTATGAGTTTCAGTAGAAAGACAGAAAGAAGCTTTATCTGTTAAAAAAAAAAAAAAATCTTTTGTATGCTTGTAGAAAAATGTCCAATTAAAACCAAGGTTGAAAATTATTGGCATAATTCCGAAAGGTCTGCGTGCTGGTCAGCAAATAACATTGCTGAAACAGCCTTACCAAATGTGAAGCGTAATAGTGGCGGCCGTTGAGGATGTTTTTCTTCAGCTGGAACTGAAGATTTTGTCAAAGTTTTAAATCGCCGGCCGCGTTGGCGCAAAAACCTTTGTGTCAGGAAAAGCTTACTAGAACATCTGAACTTTATTTGATGTGAATAAGATGGCGCTGAGTGGTATCAATCGTCATACACCACACAGGTTCAAGTAAAATGACGTCAAGAATAACCAGCCGGTCCACGTTGATCCCGAGACGGAAGTCGGTCCACTCACCTCGCAGCTCCAGTTCCACGGTGACACTCTCGTCCTCCAACCCGTCAATCACCTCGCATCGGTACCGCCCCGTGTCGTTGAGACGCAGCTCGTTGATGACCAGCGACATGTCGCCCGGCGCAGAGCGTCGCAGTCGGACACGACCCCGGAATCCGCCGTAGCTGCGGTGGCGGTTGCCCATGGCGACCATCACCTGCGTTTCCATGGCTGCCGCTGAGGAGGAAGCGGACTCGCCCACGGCGTTGGCGGGCAACCACAACCACTTGACCCGTGTGCGTCGGGGCGTGCTGAGTTCGGGTTCGTAGTGGAAGTGGCAGGGAAGGGTGACGCTGCTGCCCCTGGTGGCTGACACGGACGCCTGCGGGCACTCCACGTACAGACGAACCCCGTTGAAATAGACTGTAGGAAAACACAACTTGAAAGGTTCTTTTCACACGCCCAAAAATAAATAGATGAAATAAATTGGGTTGAATTTTAATCCAAATTTTTTCCAGGCTGCTGTAACATTATGCACATTATGAACTTTGACTTTAATAAATGATGCAAACTACAATGGGCCTGAAAACAGATTTGAAATACAAATAATTGAATGATATGATTTTTAAAAATAATAATAATAATTATTATGACACATTCACTTGCAATAAAATCCTTTTGAGTGAGTGAGTGAGTGAATGAGTGCCCACTTACTTTCTCCGTTGCCCGTGCCGTTGCTGACGTCATGATAGTAGAAACCGTTGTTGTAGTTGAAGTGGACGACGGCGACGGCGGCGGGCAGCAGCACAAGCCCGCAGGCAGCCAACAGGGGGCGCAAAAGACCACCGAGCATTACGCTGAAAGACATTAAAAACAAAAAGTCCCTGAAATACCAAGAGAGTGTTTGAATTACATCCGAGCATCTAAACCTCTCTTTAAACCCCAAAACATGAATAAATATAATTATGTATAGAGCCAAAATTGTCGTTTAAGGCGTCCTTCCGCTTATCCCCAATAAACACCAAAGTTTCAAATCTAACGATGACTTCCTCCCTCCGCGTCAAATTGCGCTTCTTCACCGTTTGCACTTGGAGCACAACAAATAAATAAGAATGACAACATAGTTGATCAAACTCACCGTCTGAGGGAAGAGAAGCCAAGCAAGATACTCGCTGACAGCCACTCACTCACTCACTGCATGCGTGTGCGCGTCATCGTGGATGGACTGAACGTATGCGCGTGTGTGCGTTGACGTCATCGTCTCCTCCCCCTCGTCGCGGTCGTAAGATGACGTCACCACGGCGAGCTTCACACTCTGACCTCAAGTGACACAGTAGTAGGAGGCAATTAAGAACATTTTAATTGATCAAAAATGTTGCATTTATTAATGAGCAAAAGTTTCAAAGTTTTAGGTAGAGGTGCACATTCAGGAGGCATAAAATTTCTTGGGTTTTTTGTCAATGAAATTGTTTAAACTATATACAGCTTTTCAAAATCAAAATGGATTAATTATCACATTAAAGATTAAGGTAGAGGTGGAATGTCAGTTTTTAAATTTCCAATTAAATTGTTGGAATTTTCTTTTTATTTATCATTAGGCATATTATTGTCTCGCAAACCGAAACGTTTCGGGAAAATCAACTGTGAGTCTAATTATTAACATATATTTTATGGATTAGTTCTCTCAAATTCTATTTTTTTAAGTACAATGTCCATTTAATTTGTAAAAAAACAAAATAAAATATTCACTAAAAAATTTACCTAATCGCTGTCAATTAAAGTATCGCTTTGATGTCGTCTAGGTGCAAAGTAAACAAATACAAGTTAATTGAGGAATTCTTTTTTTTGTTTGTTTGTTTTTGGAGCAGTTGTGCTTTACAAGCATATTTTAAAATATATTGGGAATTGAAAACCTATTTTAGGGGCACCAATTTCTTGCAGGTTTTCACCAAGGTTACAATGTTGTGTGCACTTCATTTATCATGACTTTATTTCTTCAACTTTCCCTGCTTTAAATGTTTATTTTTTGTCTTAAGAACTTCTACACCTGAGCAATATGGGGACACTGTTAGCAAAGCCTAATTTACGCTAGCACTGCAGCTCTGCTTACCTTTTTGCTTCCACAGGATGGGATTCAGACAGTGTCGTGGCACAAACCTGGCTATGGAAAATGGATCATTTCATCATTATTAGGGCGTGGTTGGTAAAAGTCAAAGAATGTTTTGTTCACCCATCTTTGATGTTTTCCACCATTTCGCTCTTGTACTAAATATTTGCGCACAATTTGAAGCAAAAAAAAAAACAAAAAGCTGTGCGATGCTTGCATCTAAAAAAATATATAAATAAATTATGTTTTAAAAAAAGTCAGGTAACAGTTAAGTCGAGGGACCACTATTGCTTTGGTGGCATCTTGGCGCCGAGGGGACGAAATCCAATTTGTCAGGCCATAGCTTTGTCTAATAAAACAAATTGCTTTGCCACCATCTTGTGGCCGCTATAAGCCATTACACACAACTTTTGATGCACAACATCACGGGGGTTCACTGTCCAAACGGTTCAAAGTCCATTGTCCGTAATATGTCCCGATAAATGCAAGCGCAAAGACAACATGAGCGGAGCATTTGTCCAGCGGGCGAGCGTCCATGTTGGGCGAAGGTCACTAATGTTTTGTTAAGACCTCGAGTCGAGCGCGCGTCGTCTCCGTCAAGTCGCATTACCGTGGTGGAAAACAAGTGCGCAGGCGGCGTGGGGGAGGCTCCGGCAGACAATGTGCGACTGAGCAAACACGGTCGCGGCTGAGTGAAGTGCAGATGTTGGCCGCCCTCCTGACACCAAGCCCCAACCTCAACCAACCTCTCGCCAGCGACAAAACCCAACAACACCTCGAAAATCCTGCAATGGCCTGCTTCCCTTGCACATTCTTGACGCGCATGCTGAAAGACGTTCTACTTTCTACCGTCAACATTATGCACTGCATGGGGAAAAGGATTTCGACTACCAGGGGAAAATGTTTATTTTTCAACCATTCTATCGTGTTTGTTTCAAATTTGACATTAGCTCTTCCCGGTCAAATTTAACCGGCGTCTACGATAATTGATTTTAGTGTCATCTGTGTTCAATGACATAAAATGGACTCTTAAAACCATAAAAGAGTACATTTCATACATATTTGTATTTTTCTGGTGTTGTCCAGAGTGAAAAAGTCCCAACACATTCCCACAAAAACATTCCGACAGAGATACTCTGAGCATCTTGTAAAGTCTTCCCAGAAAGGAAGAGCAGAATGTCTTCTTTTCTGTAGGGTGAAATGACCAAGTGTTGAAAAACATGGGACAGTGAATAATATGGTGTATATGAAGTATCTATTCAACAATTTATCACCATTCTTCACAATGGCACTTCAACATCTATCGAAAATTAAAGTCGGGGAATTTTGAATGGGGTTCCCCAAGGAAGCATTTTAGGTCTGTTCATTTTCTATAGTGGTATATAATCCCAAAAAGGATTTGGCTCAGTAACATCAGAACATCTATCCCACATAATCATCCAACCACACCTGCTTTTGTAGCAAGAAAGTCGAAATTGAATGGACCCAAAATACTTCCCTGAGGAACACCGCTTAAAATTGCGCCCGTGACTAGAAATGGAAATTGATGTTTTTCTGTGCAAAAAAAACTTCAAGTACAGTAAATTGACAAAAGCACTGGAGTCACATTCCACCCATGTGCAGTTTTGGAAATATGGATACATGGATGGACTGCTGTCACTTGATTCTTGTCAGGTTACATGAACGGCCTGCGTTTGTTCTCAATTCCTCAACAATCGAGTGCGGGAGCGTTTTAAAGCGTGCCTCGCTGAAGCCAGTGTGCTTCTCTAAGCCGTTATCTCAAACAGTCTTCCCAGGACTGCACATCAAAGCTTCCCGCCCCAGGCCACAAATACCAGCACCCCCCCCCCCCCCCCCCCCTCCTCGCTCCGTCAACGCCACCCCCATTGTCACAGAGAGCGGAGGACTATAATTTGGGCGCTGGCCTGCAACATTCAAGACCAGCCACGGTGCGGTTTTTTTTGTTTGTGTGGAGCCCAGACGTCTATTGTGTTACAATGGGTGGACACACTGTCATTACACAACATCTGAAGGTAAGTGTGTCTAGATATTAGAGAGGAAGTAAAGTGTCATCTTGATTTAACGCCACGACAGTCGAACGAGCTCTAATGACAACTAATCATGACAGTTTCCCACAGTTTTTTTTTTTTTGTTATGTGCGAGTCACAATGCATTCACTTGAAGATGTGCCAAATATAGAAAGACAAACATTGATGGGAAGGAAGATTTCAAATTCTCTTCATCACATGAGCATGGTGTGAGCAGAAATAGTCCATTTTCCCCGGGGAATGCCACTGCATGAACCGGCGGCCGACTTTTCCACGCTGATTTCCTCTTCCAAAAAAATACAAAATTTCTGCAACATCAAAGTGGAGAGAGCTGGAAAAGATGTTGGCATCACGTGATTACCTCATTAACCGCCGTGGACGCTCATGTTCGTCAAAAGGAATCCACCAATTTACTGCCACCGACATATTTTTTATGGTTTGGCATGGAGGGAGGGTCTCGTCAGCTTGCCTTTTTTCTGTTTTGTTGATTTTTAACCAAATATTTTAAACTCATTTGATCACAACCATTTTCACGAGAGGAAAGCCCTCAATTCCAGCATTTTGACTGATTCTGCGAGGCCAACAGAATATAGTGTTCTAATGCTCTAAAAACACAGAGCTATGACGCAAAAAAAAAAAAAAAAAAAAGGCTAAGACGTAAAAATACGTCTTTGGGAGGCGGGGACTACGTTTTTGAAAACGTATGTCTTATGAATTGAATGAGTTAAGCTGTGATACCACTATATTTTTGCAGATATCAGCCCACATTTAAATCCAAACCATGTTGAACTGAAAAAACTAAAAAAAAAAGCTAGAAAACCTTTTTTTCCCCTAACATGAGAGGAGTTTACCCTCGTTCGAAGGGTTTGCTTATGACATGGTCACACAACACAAGAACACGCTGTGGGTCTTCAAAGATCATCCAAAAGGCTATAAAAAGCCTCGCAATATGGGAAACTCAGCTTTGAAAGCAGCTGGAAGAGAAGGAGTTAATAATCCAGCGCAGACAAACAACACACACTTCACATGTTGTCAACTCTCATTTGATCGTTTGCGCTTGTTGATTTCGTTGAACTAAGAGCTATTTCGGGAGGAAACAGAAAAGAGCGGCACTCCTCTGCATAAGCTCATTTCTTCAAGTGAGTCATGCAAAAACGCATTTGTAAGAATAATCAAACGAAAACGGGAGCGTGTCGTATTGGGTGGTCGGCGTCTCTGCCACGCAGTAGAGATGTTGCGGGTTTGAATCTCGGTTCAAGTCTTCCTGTTTTAAATTTGCCAACGAATGTAGTGGGGAGGATGAGCGGATTAAGAAAATGGACGGATGGGGGAACTTCTAAAAGGCGCGCCAACTGGTTCGCTATCAAATCAATCTCAATCAAGCGCCATTGGACAGACGGGGTGGAGTTTTCCTCCCAAGGGTCCAGAACAGGGAATCTGCCCTGAGGGCTCCCTGGATGATGGGTCAATGAAGGTCATGCAGCAGTTGAAAAGAAGAGAAAAAAGGAGCGATCCATTCCCGCCCCCTTGCTACTTCTCATCTAATTTCACAGTTTGGCATCCGTGGACGTGTCCACACCCAAAGAATCAGAACGGCGCTGCCTGTCTGCGTGCTCATTCTCTGCTAGGCCCCACATTGCTTTTTCTACTTTTAACAGTTTAGCTTTGGCGAATGTCGGCCCGCTGAGTGACAGCGTTGAGCAGAAAGTTCAAATTTTGCATTTTTTCCCAAAAACTGATAGCGTTTGCCCCCACGTCATTTTGATACATCACGCAGAAACTCGAAACGCGGCGGGGGCCCCGCAGTGTTACATCAGCTAAAGTTTGAAAGTCTAATTTTTTTTTTTTTAAACATAACGAGGCAAAATAGTGAGCGAGACATATTTCGATGAGCCACTTTGGCAACAAATTCACAGAAGGAAGTGGTCAGCCACAAAAGTTGACTGCAGGTTGAATTCCAGCCATTAAAATTGCGAGTTGTAAAACGCTTATCATGCCAGACGATCACAATGACACAACTACCAGATCTAATACAAAGTCGAATGATGCAGTAAGATGGCTTTTAAAAAAAGATAAAAATTCCCGATTCCACCCGACAGCGACGACTAGCTCATTATGTACACAAAAAAAAAAAGGAGATGGGGTGAATATTTCCATATGTGCGCTTTCAACACTAACTTGAATGACCTTCACGGCAGCCTAATGAGCAGCGAAGACACCTTGAGCAGGACCGCGTGATGGTGGGAAGACAAGATTAGGCGTGCACGCCGCTCCCCGGGGGGCTGTGGGGGTTAAATGCTAAACAGCCAAAACGGCCCTCGGAGCTTTCTGCCTTTTGATCTTGCACCTTTTTAAATGGAAAACAGCTGCGATCAGTTCAGCGTTTGAATAAAAAGTGTTTTTGGAAACAACTGGATGGTGTACATGGCAACATTTATTGTTTGTTTTAACCATACAAAGGCCAAACATGGGGCGTCTAAGAAACACTTTACTGGAAAGCAAAGAAAACAACATCAAAATACATCGTCATATTTCAACCAAACATAGAAAAGCAGAAAAGGGAAACACGATATTTACATGAATGTGTGGTCAAATTGAAGCATCGTTAGTCTGCGGCGTTGTTCAGTGTTTGGCGACCGTCCCCCTCATGCATTTTTCACGCCGTCGCATTAATACGCATCGTTATCGGAAACCGGCACAGCACAATCGCATAATATTGCACGAGCCCATAATTCATAATTTATGGGGGCGGAAAAGACTGCGTGTGTCACGTGCAGAGCGGAGGTTTGGAAAAAAAAATAATTAGCTTTGATTTGCTCACAGGGAGTCGAGTGAATTTCTTTGTTTACATCGGCATTGTTCTTGTCCCTTCCAATTATTTGGAAGTCTTCCTTTTGACGTTTTCACACAAATATCAAAAGTGCCATCAAAGTGAACGTGGTGACCACAACAATGAATTATTAGTAGATGAAATGTCTCAGTAGCATTTAATGCAGGTTTGCTTGAATACGCTGCCAGCAGAAACAGTGGAAAGAAAGAAAAAGAAAAACAACACGGAGGGGCATGGCAAAATTCAATGACTGTCTGTGGCGATAATTTAGGTCAGCTCCCAAACTAACCATTTGGCTCAAGCATAGATGGCAAAGCAATTCTTTAGTTTGTTCTGCTCCGTTTGCCACAGACGTGGGTGCCTTTGCGATTTACTCTGTCTGCATCTTGATAAACCGCAGCAATAATCTGGCAACTCGAGAGAAAAGCGCGACGGGCGTGACGTGCTTGAACAAAAGAGTCGGCCAGTGAAACAGAGAGAAGAAAATTGTGCAGTTTCTATACCGTAGGGTCTTGGGAGGTTCAGCAGGCGGCACCCATTCATCTCCCCGGCAGGGGCGTAAGTGGTTAAAATTCAGAGGGACCAGACACCGGCCGGCCATGAGAACTCCAGTCTTTCACTCTCTTTAACCAATGGCGGAGTTTGCTGCCCTCTAGAGCCAAAAACAAGGCAGTGCAGGCACAGCAAGGGGGAACGGAGGGGAGAGAAGACGGATGGGAGAAGGACAACAGGATTGTTGGCGGAGGTCAAGAAAAGAAGGAGGGTCGGTGGGCTCCGGATTGGCCGCTACTCATCACAGCCCAGGAGCTCCAGGCGCAAGGTGATGCGCTCGTGCGACTCCCACGGCAAGATGCGCACAAAGCGGGCGAAGAGCGGCGGCTCAAACAGGTTCTTTTTGTGGACGTTGTTGTCACTGTTGCCGGGGAAGATCTGAAGGAGTCAGAGGTAAAAAAAAAAAAATTAAATAAAAATGAATTGAAAAAAACTTTTGAAAAAAGTGACCAGAATGTTCAAGGCAATTATTTTAAACTCCAGAAAAATCACAAAGAAAAAAGTTCATGCTAACACTTAAAATGAGAATAAATCAAAAAGCCACGATTTATCTGTTGTATGGCAACGTCGATAAACACGTTCATAATACACTGCCACCTAGTGGAAGAGCTTTGAATTGCCATGCCTTCCCTTGCGCAAAAGCGACTTCACGCCTTCGATAAGCTTCTAATACAAAGTCCAAAGATGAGTCATTTGTCACCTTTGCACAAAAACTGTGTTGATAGCATTCATAAAAAATGTGGAGAAATTAGATGATCGCTTCCCGAGTGTACGGAACTTGGGACGAACTTTGTCATCGTTTGTGGTCTCATCCTTGACTATGCTCCAGGTCTGTCCGTCGTCGCTGTAAGCCACTTTGAAGGCCGAGACAAACTGGACGCTGCCGAAGTCTTTGGCCCCCTGCGTGATGATGCCGGTGAGCTTTTTGGGAGATTTCAGGTCTACCTGAGCACATGAAAGATTTGCTTTTCAAAATGCGGGAGGTGGCAAAAGTACTGAGAAGCGGTTCTTAAGCAGAAGTACAGAGAGCAGTCAGAATAGGAATAAGTCAACACATGGGTCAAAGTGAAATGTACTTCAGTTCAAAGATTAAAAGCCATTTTTATTTGAAAGTTCACTTTGGGCCCTCTCCTCCTACCTGCAGCCACTCCGATTTGCTGTTGGTGGCGGCGGTCCAGGCGTTGGTCTTGCCCTGTTTGTCCAGTCGGGCGTAGTGAGGGTACCAGGTGAAGGCTTCGATGCCCCACGTGCGGAACGTGCTGGAAGCTGTGATCTGCTGGTCCGACACCAGCCGGGACTTCATGCCCATGGGCTCTGAGCAACCTGAAGCGTTTGAGTACACTGAAATTGAGGCCCAGATGGAGAGTGGAATGACAGAAAGAGAGAGAATAAAAAACAGGATGATAGATGGGGGAAGCGGCGCAGGCCAGCGTGAGATGTTAAGCAGCAGCAAACAGATGACGATGCAGAGAATGAGAAGAGCAGATGTGAAGCCCACAAGCGTGCAAGTCAGGTCACGGATGTACACTTTGAATCATCAGGTCGCTGCGAGCAAGCTTGGAAAAGGCGTGGTCTCGTCAAGAACAGCCTAACCCAACCTTACTGAGAAGGAGGGAACATGCTGGATTTTACACGAGAAAAATCCTGCCACAGACCAAATAAAAAAGTAGAATCAAGTTCATTATGCTCTGCCAGTCATTAGACTTGGCTTGCATAGATGTGCAAAGTCATTTGTTGTAGAAAATCATTTGCAAGCTCATCTAAAGAAAAAAAATGAAAACACACTATTTAGGGTGGGGGGGGGGTAAACTAACTATTTGACAGGTAACAATTCGGTAAGCACGGTGCCGTAGGGGTTAGCAGGTCCAATCAGGGTTCAAATCTTCCACAGTTTAAAAAATCTAGCGAGCTAGTTGAACTTGAAGGCTCCAGCTCGGACTCCACACAAGCAGCACAGAGAAGACACAAACAAAAAAAAGCGAGCTGCATATTCAGAAAGAAATCTGCAAAGCATCACCATTCACATTATTTATGTCGCAACTTATGATCGAGTAGCTTTGATTAATGCGGCGAGGCGGACAGTTGTGGAACTCCTGATTGCAAAGTGATGTCATCTTGCGGCCTACTCCCTTATCATGGAATGAAGGAAAATAAAGAGATCGCACATGGAGGTTGGAAAGCTAGCAAGCGGATCTGTGTGTGTGTGTGTGTGTTTACCGTTGAGCTCGCAGCCCACCAGCTCCATGCGCAGGGTGCAGGCCTTCCGACACACCACCGGGATGATGCGGATGTGCTGGGCAATGATCGGCGGGTCAAACACGTTGGTCTTTGTGCCGTCATTGTCAAAGTTTGCAGTAAAGATCTACGGGAAGGAGAAGCCAATTGTAAAAAATGTGGTGGAGTTGCATTAAAAGGAGGCAATATCTGGATACAAATTGAATGACTGATGGTGACAATGCAATGAAAATCCTTTTGTCAAGAATGGAAAAAGTCTTTCTGGATTAACGCAAAAGCAATATATGAACATCTTCACAAGTCATGATAAATATGTGCCGCGCCTCCAAGAGACCTCTGGTGGGAGGAGCTAACATGCAAAGGGAGAGGATTGAGGTGGATGCAAATCAAGAAATGAAATTTGAAAAACAGTTGAGAGGGTGGGGTCACAAAAAAAAAAAAAAAAAAAATCACGCTCATTTGATTACATTGAATCGCCCTCGCTTTGACGTGGCGTGCTTTGAATTAGCGTGAGAGGGCGATAAAGTCTGTTGTAATTATTCGATGTGTTTTGAAAAAAAATTGGGTCAGACATTTTATATAGTCACCTAGTAACTATTTAAAACTGTTAAAAAAAGCAAAAAGTATAAATGTCTCCTTCAAATATGTTCACTAAACTGCTAAAAGAATAAATAAATAAAAATATATAAAGAAATACATTTAAATAAATTAAATTAAAAGAAAAAAGAAAAAGCCACATCGCTCTCGCGTCGGGTCCTCTTACTTGATCCTTCCTCTGGTCCTCAGTCCTGTACATGTTGTACGTCTTGCCGTCCAGGCTGGAGGCCACTTTGAAGGCCTTGACGAATTCTGCGGTCCCAACGCGACTGGCGCCCTGCGTCACGATGCCGGTGAGGCGCATCTTCCTCTGCAGATTCACCTGAAATTGCGCACACACTTTTAGTCTCTGCGATTCGTTTCCCAAAATTCAGAACAGTTTCCCAACTTGGGGAACGTGACTTCCTTGCAGGTAAACATTTAAGAATCTATGTCCGAGATCAAAAACCTGTGGCATAACCAGGTCAAAAATCACAACAGCTACATGTTTTATTTATTAATTTGTATATTTATTATTATTATTATAACTGAGACAACATATTCAAATTTTATGTTTCATTTGAATTAAATAAAAGACAATGCCCAACAATTAAAAGCTCAAATTTAGTAAATTAAATATTTTTTATTTTATTTTTTTTTCATAGTTCAATTAAAATACAGATTCCCTAAACCGACTTTTAAGATGGCCATTTCCTTCCATATTCACACTTAAAAAAATGATGAAACGAGTATTTCTGACCTGCAGCCACGGATTCCTGTCGTGGGGGGCGGGGCTCCAGGCGTTCACCAGGCCTTTCATGTTGAGACGCGCCAGCTCGGGGCCCCAACGCTGCAGGCCCAGGAAGGTGTAGCGGACGGACGAGGCGGAGATCTGGGACTCGGCCACGCCACCACCCTCCATGCCCAGCAGGGAAATGCAGCCTGGGCCACAAGTGGAAGTTGGAAAAGTCGGATTAGCCACAGCCGCAGGTTCAAACTATCACCGTGGCGTTTTTAAGGAACATTTTTAACCCATGCAAGTTTAAAGAGAAGGTAATCGCATGACTCTGCCTTAGACAACACTTGTCTGGAGAGGGAAGAATTTTGGTGGAGCTTTACAGATATTGCTGGACTTCAAAATATATTGTGCAGTGTATAAAAAGTTCATTTTTGCTAACATCTGCTGTATAGCTCATCGGCTTTTAGTAGTCAAGTCAAGTCAAGTCAATTTTATTTGTATAGCCCTTAATCACAGACAGTCTCAAAGGGCTTTACATAGCCACAATCGACATCCCCGATCTTAACCCCCAGGAGGGCGAGGAAAAACTCACAAAACCTCATTAGGGGAAAAGTGAGAAACCTTGAGAAGGGACCACAGATGGGGGAATCCCCCTTCCAGGATGACCAGGCTGCAATGGATGCCAACTGGGCAACATTTGACACATACAATGATGCTATGCAATAATAGATGAATAGTACTAAACTTTGCTTTGTCTTTAAATTTCACTTTTGTTTTTTTCCACTGTAGTGGCATCACATACAAGTTGATTCGCTCGGATTTGCACACACTTACGCAGCTGACAGTGTTTGCCCACGTAAGGTGACGGACAGTGGCATTTGAAATCCCCCTGCAGGTCCCGGCAGCTGCCTCCGTTCTGGCACGGCTGTCCGGCGCAGTCGTTCACATCTACGCAACGAAGACAAATCGCATCAGCATCCGGACATAAACCGTTGGACGCTGTCGGCAGATTAGAAGTTAGTAGATGCCATGCTGACTAGACGACAGCTAGTGTGCTGTTAATGTTAAGAACATGAGACAAGAGGATTCAAAACATTGTCGTTTGCGCCTTCAAAGTGGAAAATGTGTCTCTTGTGGGGTTGTGTGGTTTTGAGATTCATGTAAAAAAAAAAAAAAAACTTGCAGAGCGGACACGACACTGCATTTTCATCGTAAATGATTCAACCAGGCCAATCACGCCAACAGAGCGCATCGGCTCTTTGCGCCACTAGATGGCGCAAACGGATATACAAACTGGTGCGCAAACATCCCCATGTGCCATTTCTCCGCAGTCAGAGGCTCCAGCGTGACTAAAGGGGCTTTAAAACATGCATGACAACAACCTCAAACTTGGGATGGACACATTTTTTCCATCCATGCATACTGCCGCATATGTCGCACACAAACAACTGTGTTGCTATCTGGCTAATTACGTGGCGCCTCTGCACAGAACTCGTCGGGGAAAAAAACAAACAAAAAAAAAACAAAGAACATACACATTCTGCACATTCAGAAGGAAAGTAGTCATTTTGGAAGCTGTGGACAACCAAGCCGGAAGTTTGACTGCCTAAAACAAAAGCGACTATTTACATTCAAATGTATATAATGGAACATGCTTGAAGTGGAAGCCAACCCTCCAATTTTCTTGACAAATTAATATTGCGTTTGTGGAACTTGAGTTAAGCAGTGTAATCCACCCGTTTGTAGTCTTGGGGGGGCTTAAAAAGGTTTCCAGATGTGAAATGCAACGCGTTTGGAGCGTTCATCAAGTCCATACAGCGCCGTCAAGCAATTGTGGATTTCAAAATAGTTTTTAAACAACCACTTGGGACGCAAAATGCAGGCTTGTAAATCTGATTGATGGATGACGGATCTCGGTCGATAGAGTTACTTCTCAAACTCCAAAAACTGCAGCATGCTTCATAAAAGGAAGCGAGGACATTCTGGCATTTCAAGGCTGCCGTCAACAAAGTGCAAGCTTTTGAACCTCCTTCCTGTGAAGCCCTCCATCAGATTAGTTGTGATGGCCATGAAGGCTTTTCACATTCGGCAGCGGCGTCAGATATGCTGCCATGACCGCGAGTCTGACATTGTCACGAAGGCAGACTTTGGTTACCGTTCCGCCTCCGCGTTCAATTTCTTCTGCCCGGCAACGGAACAGCCACTGACGCGGTAAGCGCTTAAGCATCCTTCGCTACTTCCTGTCGGCTCCGAGTCCAAGTCATCCAAATATTAATAGCACACTTTGGCTTTTCTCCACCCTCGCCATTTCAGATACATTCCAAAATATTGCAATTTTTTTTTCCTGCCATTTTCAGATG
Source organism: Idiotropiscis lumnitzeri (assembly GCF_059441095.1). Classification (NCBI taxonomy): domain Eukaryota; kingdom Metazoa; phylum Chordata; class Actinopteri; order Syngnathiformes; family Syngnathidae; genus Idiotropiscis; species Idiotropiscis lumnitzeri. The sequence goes on along the minus strand of NC_142396.1, from coordinate 2,262,677 downwards.
TCCCTGCCCCCCAATTCAGAGGTATAATGAAACCACATTAATCACATCTAATCAGTATCGGGTCTTTGTGTTCATTAAACAAGGTGTCTATTTACACAATGACCACCGTCAATTCCCGACCAACACACGTGACGTTTATTTGTGAAACATACAAAAGCAGGCGGTGGCTGCCGTCAGCCCACACGCCAACACCAACGGCACTTAAACCGTCACAACATAATGTGGTGCTGAGAAGGATGATGCCCCCCCCCCTTCCCTGATCAAGATGACGTTAAGGGTACCATACCACATCCCAAAATTCCATTCATTTCAACAGTTAAGATTTGAACGGTGGGTCACCAGAGACTCATTTCTCCCACCCCGTCGGCGGCATCTAATTATCCGATTGCGGGACACCGTGTCACGGTGCAAAAAGTGCACACACCGTTGTGGCCAAACAAAAAGGAATTGCTGCGTTAAAAAAAAAAGGCAAAGGCGTATTAAAGCGAAAGCTGAGGTGGCAATTTGGTGGGATCGGAGTGGAAAAGGAAGCTTCTCTTCTACTGGAAACGAGAGGAGATGTAGCATGCGCGAGTGTGCAAGCAGAGAGTTGCTCTCGGTACCGAAGACTCGCGAGGCAAGGCAGCACGCACGCACGCACACATCTCATCGGGTTCATTGCTACCGTTACCTGTTCTTGAGCTTAAATCGGCCCTGTCGACACCTAAAAGGATAAAAAGGCAAACATGATCAAACGCAACAAGTCCCATTTGGCTCCATGTGGAACTTTGACCCGATACGGTGGCTATCTGCCTGTGTGTGCGTGTGTGTGTTGACGAGACATTTAAAGGAAAGTCCTGCGTGAAGGCTGGCAGCTGTGTGAATGGGGCCGACCCTCATGTCAGCTGTCACTTGCCAGGTAGGCGCATTTTCAATTTACATAGGAGTAACATTCTTATGTAAATCGTTCAAAAAAAAAAATTTTGAATTTTTTAAGTTGTCGCATAGTCCACTTTAAAAATTGATCTGGATCCAGATTTTATTCTGTGCAACTACTTGACAATATTCAATTCAACACGCCATTTTATTTCGCATTGTGTGTAATGACAGTCGCCTTCCTACATGATGTGTTGAATTTACTCATTATTTATGACAAACAACACTCGGCGCTCATAATCACACTGAGAGACAATTTAGAGTGTTCAATCAACCTGCCGTGCATGTTTTTGGAATATGGGAGGAAACTAGAGTATCTGGAGAAAACCCACGCAGGCACGGGGGGGGGGGGAGAACATGCAAACGCCACGCAGGAAGGCTGGAGTTCGGAATTGAACTCTGTCATTCTGAACGTGCTAACCTGTCAATTATAATGCCGCCCTGGTTGCACAAAATAAAATCATCTGCATCCAGATGCATTTTTTAAAATCAATTTACATTCAATTCAACAAAACTCCCGCCTAGTGTATTTTAGGTTCCGAAAGCTATCGGCGGGGCACGCAACCTCACCGTTTTGACAGTGGACGCCCTCAAATCCCGGCTGACACTTGCAGACGTACTCGCTGAAGACGTCGCCGCGGCGGGAGTGACCCGTCGCGGTGCATATGCCGTCGTTCTTGCACGGGTTGGGCTTACAAGGACCTTGTGGAAGAGAAGAGAGGGCCTGCTCAACAAAAGCCACCGCACACGTAGCAAGGTCGTCATCATTCAGGTTGCAAATGGGGGGGGGGGAATTTCCAGAAAGTTTCCCATGACTTGTCGAAGGAGAATTTGGGAAAGAAGGATTCATTTTGCAATATAAAATTTTGCAGGTCATTTTTAAGTCGAATCCGAGTGCTGTATCAAAAAGGCTTAAAGACTACAAATACTGTTCACGGAGCTAAAATAAGTGAATCCAAATATCACAAAGATGGCTTCATATGAATTTGGGGGTTGTTATGAATGCGTGATCTTTTTTTTGTGGCTCACCCATCTCGGGCTCGTTGCACGTTTCTCCAGTGAAGCCGTCGGGGCAGATGCAAATGAATGGAGCTCCTCCACGTGTCACGCAGGTGCCACCGTTAGAGCAAACATTCACCCTACAGAAATCACCTGAATTGAGAGACAAAGGGGGTGGCTGAGGGAAAAAAAATAAGTAAAAAAAAAAATTAAAAAAATTATATCTTGAATAAACATGCATGTCCCCTTTTTTTTTTTTTTTTTTTAAGTTCGCTCTTCATGACATTCCCTCAGCTTGGGAGTGGTTGTTGATGGCCTTCAACAATCTGTTTTTTTTCCTCATGTTCTTTGCAATCTTTTATTTTCCCTTTCTTAACGGTTTTACAGCGACAGGCTGAACAGCTGAGTAAACGCAACCACAGCGTAAACATAAAACAAAGACTGGAAGCTTCCACGCCGGCCACACGTGACAATCTGGCAGCCTGCCACTCTCACGGTGACGACGGCAGCTCATGACTGGCGGAAATTTGTGCAGTGACGGGAAATGCGGCAGCTTTCAGAATAAAAAGATGCTGCAAAAGTTGCAGGCAGAGCTGCAAATTCAGTACAGGGAAGTACAGTAAAGTTGAAGACAAATTGAGGGTTGACTTAGAATTATGAAACTCGTTTTTTTTCCATGCGAATAATATAAGAGTGAATTAACTTGCTGCAGGGTGAGCATCCTAAAAATCCTGATTCCAGAGCACAAATCATTCATACATACGCACGCGCACACACACACACACATATACATATATATATATATATATATATATATATATATATATATATATTTATTTATTTATTTTTTTCATTTGCTTCCAGAAATCTTAACTTGAACTTCAGATTATGACACCCTGCATTCCACTCTCGAAAGAGGAAGTCCAGAAATACATTATGGGAGCTACATCCATACGTGAGGGCCCGAAAAGCCAAGTTAACAATTACAATTGACATAATTGTTATTGAGGTTGGCCCGCAACTGCAAAATTGATGGTTTTCAGCTTCGGTGCCGCCTAAACATGCAAAAAAATAAAAATAAAAAGAGTGCCATGGCGTCATTTTCACTCATCTTTTGCCGCCTCACCTTCAAGAACACAGACCTGAAGGAGTGAGTTTTTTTTAGGTTTTTTTTTTTCCCCCAAAATCCAAAAATAAAATTTCATAGACATGTCATTCTCCGGCCAATTTCAAAACATCGTCAGGTTGTCTGAGTCGTTTACGCCTTGCAAACTGCATCGCGAGATAATCTAATTACGTCGTCTGCAATTAGAAGTGCTAAGTGCAGCCCACTATTTTAATCTTATGCGTAAAATAAAGCGCAGTCAACAACACGGGTAGATTTAATTGTAATCCATTTAGTTACATGCGAGCCAGACGAGGCGACTCAAGGGTTGTTAGCGTTAATAACTGAGCTTCCATCTTGGTATTTTGTGTTTACGTCCGCCATAACCTTACGGCTGCTTCATCTCTTTCAGGAGTCTTGAGCAACTGGCCTTGTGCGCCATTTATCATCAAGACAGAACAAACCTCCCTCCCTCCCTTCCTTTCTCCCTTCCTCCAGGAAAGCAAGCTGCTGAATAGCAAGCTGCAAAGTTGAGCAAATAAGTCGAATAAAAGCCAATGCGGTGATTAGTGACACATCGGTCGAAGCTGGCGGCCATGAGACGGCGGTCAAACCACTGAAGCCTCCCGGAAAATCCCAGTTTTAATGCCAGCGCGGGGGAGAAGCGTGTCAAAGTAAACAAGATGGAGCAGATAGGGAAAGTATTTCTCCGTCTATCTTGTCCTTGAACAGAGAGCTTTCAGTGCCGTGTTCATGAGACAGAACGCCGAGCCAAAGAAATTTAGCCGTGTCGCGGTTTCCCTTCTGTTCTTTTACTTTCAGTCGGAGGCACTTGGCGGCTTTTTTTCACATTATTGCGTCAAAGCGCACGGGCGGACATTTTAAGGAGCAGGAGGGAAGTTGAGCTTTGGAAAACATAAGTATTAACGATATAACTCAATATGAACTTGTAGTGAAGAAGACGTTCAGAACATTGAGAGACTCTTATGCCATTAGAAATATTTATCAACAAAAACAAATGAGAATTTTAGGCATAGTTAAAAAAAAAAAAAAAGGGTCAAATTGTCATCCCTAAAACAAAGCCCGAGAAAAGTTTGTTCTACAATTTGATCGTTTCAAATCAGGTATGTCGGGGAGGGAAACATGCCGGGTAGCGGCCCACGAGGACCGGATTCGGACGCCCTTGATCTCCAGTAATCACTTCCTGTTTTCAGCCATCTTATCTGGTCGGCAAACTCTCATCATTCATTCTCGGTTGGATTTTAAAGCACAGCAACTTTATTTGTACTGCATAATTTTGACACATTTCGATTTTCAACTTAGAATTAGTAGATTTTCAACTGTTATGTTTCCAATGGTGATCCTTTGGTGGTTAAAAAAAAAAAAAATCTTGAAATGTATCAGTTCGGCCTGCAGCGTTGCATATTGCGGTTGGAACAACCTCAGCAAGAGCCTCGGTTGATTGGAAGTGCTGTGACAGATTGTGAAGTCATGAGAGGTTGGAGTTGGCAGAACAATTCATTCCCACAGGGCGCTGTGCTGTCCTCGCTCCCAGTGAGTCACGGTCGACGCCTCGGCCCGACACGGAGGGCCTAACAGGATTTCGCTAAACTTAATCCAGAAGGAACGAGGACAGAAATGGGCTGCGGTCATGTGATTCAGATGAAGAAGACCACATGGACATGTTTTCTTCTTGCTATTGGGGGCGCAACATCAAATAATTGAGAAGCACTGGTATAATCCATTACTACTTCACTGGAACCTAGCATCTTCCACTAAATCATGCTCGGTTAACGATTTTACCGCAGCAGACGAGTTCATACGGGTGAATAACTTTCGCAAACCGGCAAGTTTTGGGGGAGGGTGGAGGGCTTTATGGGGGGGTTGCACAGTGCTCACCACAAATTGTGCAGAGCGGGCTTCGAACGTGGTCTGTTTTTTTTTTTACTCGTTTAGCAAGCTTGTGGGTTTAATATTGGCGTCATGTGACCTAGATAATTAGCATCTTGACATGCGTCAAGAGTCCGATGTAACAAAAAGAAGCCGGTCATTTTCAAAATAAAATATTTTTCAGCCTCGGATAAAAAAAAAATAAATGGGCAGTACTGCAAGTTTTGTTTCCTTTTTCCTTCATCTGTGCAGCCCGGTCCAAAGTAGTAGTGGTTGAGGACCACTGCATTCAAGGAAGAATTTTTTTTAAAAAAAGTGCACATTTGGTGAAGGAAATAGCTGATGAAATTAATGAAAGTGCGCATTTTGGGTCCAAATTTCCTGTCAAAATGGAGATGAGAACAGAGAGCCACAAAGTGATGCGGCACTTCTGATCTGCCCCGCCGTGCCTTGGGGGACGCCCGTGATTTTAAATACTCGGGGAACATCAAGTCTCGCGGGAGATGCCAAAGATGTGATTTGAACTCCAAGAGTGGGACGTTTTACATGCCAACGTTCTTGGTTCTGCCAAACTGCACCTCTGGCGAGGCGGAAGCGCGGGTCGACACGGATCAGCGGAAGCGGCAGGGAGCCTCAAGTAACCTAAGCCTGTCTATTAGCAGGCTCAGCGGGGCTCCAGCTGCAGGTGAGCTTTGTGTAATCTGGAAGTGCTGCTCAAGAGCCACAAAGCCATCTGCTACATGGCGCTAAAATAAATAAATAAATCAAACAAACACCAGTGCAAGCTGCTAAAAATACATGCGAGCGTCACGCATCATCAACAAAACAAGCCTTTAAGTACACGCGCGCTGAATGGCGCCAACGACTGCTGTCAGCAATTGGAAATGTCGTCTCTTTTTCTAGGATGGAACGGATACTTCTTGCTATGCTACGAGATAGCAGAGTGTAAAATATTTAACACGACAGATTGGAAAATGGGTTGCCAGGCATTAAGAAATCAGAATTAGATGCTATTCCATATTCCAATGAAACATTGATTAAGGGAGCTATTTTAAATTTAAAAGTCCTGGTGCAGAAATTGATCATGTCCATGTCTCTGTGATTACAGTATTGAGGTTAAAAAAAAATAAAAAAAATTGGGGGAGATATATATATATATATATATATATATATATATATATATATATATATATATATATATATATATATATATATATATATATATATATATCTATATATATATATCTATATATATATCTATATATATATATCTATATATATATATCTATATATATATCTATATATATATCTATATATATATCTATATATATATCTATATATATATCTATATATATCTATCTATCTATCTATCTATCTATCTATCTATATATATATATATATATATATATATATATAGATAGATATAGATATAGATATCTATATAGATAGATATATAGATATATATCTAGATATCTATCTATATCTATATATCTATATCTATATCTAGATATCTATCTATATCTAGATATCTATCTATATCTAGATATCTATATATCTATATATCTATATCTATATATATATCTATATATATATATAAAATTTTATTATCCTTAATTAATTTATTTATTTATACACACAATCCCCTGACATGGAATGAAACCAGACGCAGCGAAACCTCGAACTTCAGTCGTAGCAAGTTACAAAAAGAGTGGATTCCCCCTCCAAACGATAATCTTTCCTCTGCCTGCTGGTCGGCATTGTTCGGTAAAAAAGGTGAGAGTTATGTTTATTATTCATTTATTGCTTTAATTTGTCACATTTTTTCTGTTGGACTACAGTCAGTCATTCACAAGAATATGTTTTCCTGTTCTTAATTTTTGGGCATCCGGAACTGATTCATTTGATTTATATTATTTCCAATGAGACGTATTGCTTCATTTTTTTTTGTACAGTTCGGGTTTAGTCAGACTATTTTCTATGCCCAAAAAAAGTTCCATGTCTTGTGGATGAAACATTACAGGAAAATCCATCGCTTTTGCACAGCGCTGGTCCTCTTTATAAGTTTTGCCGGCGAGCTGGAGCAATTTAAACTCTTTAATGAGCCTAATGTACAAATTCAATGAAGCTGAAACGACAAAATGTTCACTTCGGGCAGCTCTGGCATAAGATATGTATTGAAAGGTGGTCGAATACATTAGACACATTCTGAATTGCTAATTCAGAGTGTGCACTGAGTAGAAGATGTGACGTTCCCCATGAGCCAGGCGTGCGACTATATTTAGCTTCAGTTCACTCGACTGCCTGATGAGGTCTTTTTGAGGAAAAAGAACGAACTAAAAAGGCGGCCATCCTCCACCTCATCCGTTAGATAACGTGCTACGTCACGTTCAGCCACAGTCGCTCATGACACACACACACACACAGTAAACATTTCGCAGCTAGCAGAGGCCACAACAAAGTGCTCCAACAGAGTCTGTTGGGCATGCTCCAGAGAGTGCGACGGGTTCGCTGACATGTCTGTGTTGGCTTCGGCCTGAAAAGTGACTCAGCGTCGAGGTCAGTCAGCGGGGCCACACCTACACCGTGTCTCCATGCGATGTGAGGGACAAACGTGTTTGGATTGGCTCTCTCAAAGCCCGTCGCAAGAGGCATGGCTCTGTTTCGCCAAAGGAAATAACTTGAAGGCTATTCATCTGGTCCGTGTTATACATTTCGCCATGTAATGTTTGAATTAACACTTTAAAATGGCATTTTTCCCCATACTTCTGGTTAGAAAGTGTGCTGTCTTGTACATTGAGCTGGAGTAACTGGAGGAAAAACTACTCCACACAAGAAAGCTTGAGAGACTATTCGAACCCTGAAACTCTGAACATTAGGGAAGACAGCAGTTGTTTGTTTACATTCAAACTTCATTTCAACAGCATGTCATAACATGATAAGGTCATCAATTGGACACGAAATTGCAAATGCTGTTGAAATGAGTCCAAGGTTTAAGTCACCACTGGCATGTATCCGTTTTCCTCACTCCGTGACACGAGTTTGTGTCCGGTGTGTGAGGAGGAAAAGGAACAGGCCATTTTATTCCATCGGCCTACATGTGTTTGATGCATTCAAATGCAAACAAAGCCAGGACGCCAGTGGCATGATGTTAACGCTGGTCAAGTATAATGGCTAATCACGTGACTCAAAATGGGGTCACAATCCACGACCACTGCCTTTGGGTTCACACTAAAGCCGCACAATAACATGGGAGCCTGGAATTACAACTATTGTTTGATTATTTTTATTTTTATTTCAAAAGACTAAATTGACAACTGGTTATTCCGAGCAGAAAAACGTCACGTAAACCTTACATACCCACATCACGCTCACACAATCGTTGCTTGAATTTCATCACCAAAGTGTTGAATTAGCCGCGTCACTAGGGCCAAAGGGGGCATTAAACCACCACTAACGCCTCCGTCTCAACGTTCTTTTAGCAAGACGACACAACAAAAGTAGTTTGACGAGTCAGAGAGCAATCGACCCTCGTTGGCCGTTTAAACTCTCATCTACCCGCAATAAAAACAAAAACAGGAGGAGGGGGATGTACTTACCGCTCACCCCGGGCAAGAGTCGAGCTGTGAAAAGTTGCAGCGAGAGGAAGAAAAGCGCCTGCTCCTTCATTTTTGCCAAAAGATCAGACTGCTGAGATACACCGTGTTGTGATGGTGCTTGGTTTACTTGAACACTAAAAGGACAGTCGAATGCTCGTTAACGTCAGTGTTGTTTTCACACATGAAGCTCGCGCCAGTGAACTGTCGGGCACCTGGTTATATAGAGCGGGGCACGTGCGTATCAGCGCTCAGCCAATCAAGAGGCACCCTTTACATGGTAACCGCACCCCCAAAGCAGCTCTCCAATGTTGTTGGGGAAAAAGCAACTGTACAGTTTAGAATCACGTGTTTAGGCCATTTTTAAAGACCATCCAAGCGCTCATTTAAATTTTAGAGATACAGTACCCCCGATCTGTTTTGTTTACTAACACATTATTTTTACAGTGTCGCGCTTTATTTTTTGCTGCGTTTATAGTTCAATCGTGTTGCTAGGTTGGAATTGGCGGATTTTATTTCTAGCCAGTGAACGTTACATATAGTAGAAAGAAACAAGACAATGCAATAACACGCGTTAATATTAGAACCAAAGTGACGCTAGTGATTAGCAAACTATTTTGTGCGTACAAGCAGTCGGTCAATGAATTATAAAAACAATGATATATATAAAATTATCAAGTTAACTTAAAACAATTCACACACCAACGCTGACAACCACAAGTGACCTCTACGCCTTCGCAACTGAATGAAAAAGCAAAACACGTGCATTCTTCCTTGTGACACCTTGTCAACTGAACTCCCGTGAGCTCGTGCATGCTGAGGTCTGAAAGCATTGCGTTGGCTGGCGGGCTTGCTGCATCCACGTGACTGTTTAAAAGGGGATCGATGCGTGGATTGATATGTTTTTATGCAACTAGGTCATCTCTAATAGGCTTGTTGATCAACATGTTTCAAATATGACCCAGGACGAGATGTGTTGTACAGTATATGACCACACCACAAAATATCATGATCCTTTGGGGATAAAAAAAAAAAAGATGCTATCTACGGAATTTCCTTTAGTTTTTAACATTTAAGTATAGAACAAGAATCATCTTTACTCGTCATGTATGAGAAATTCCAACTCTTGGCCACATAGGACCTATTTAAATTCTTCTTGATCTTTTCTCGTGGACGAGTACAGCAGCAAATGTTTCATTGTGCATGGCGACATTTTGAGATTTGTGGTTTTACGCCCTCTCTTTTGTGGTTACCGTAAGGACATACAGTACATCTCGCAACACCAGAAGTAGTGTGAACGTTATCTGCACGCATGATTTTGTAGCCTAGTAACAAGCCCAAGACCGCAGTTTTAAAGCATCCCTTTGAGTCTCGACCACAGGTCCAACCTCACAAGAAGAAAAAACTGATGATAGTCATTTTTTTTTTCAATCACATTTTACTGTCTTGCATTTTTCCTCACAGGTTGTTTGGAACTAGAATGTCATGGCCAAGAGGAATATACACTAAAACATGCAAAAAATGGCTCATTTCAAGAGAAAAAAACAAGTTAACCTAGTGTTTCTCAATTATTTTCTGTTACGCCCACTTAGCAAGAAGAAAAAAATTTGAAATAAATGTTAAAAACACACACACACACATCAGGAATGAACTCTTTGGTGTTTGCTGAGCGGATATAATGGCTGAGGTCCAAATGTGACCTCAGTAATCTCAAGTAGAGATGGACGCAAACATTTCCTCGCGTTAGCATCACAGACAAGTACAAGATTTTTTTCCTAATAACCACATGTCATAGCCAGAGTAAGAGTTTCAATATTAAGAAAAAAACAAGATGATGCATTGCAAATTCAAGGAGACAGAACCCCGTTTGATCCTAATCCTTGGTGGGAAACATAATCCCATCAACCCAAAACCTTGTGACACTGCTGGTTTTCCCACATAATGCAGATTCATCGCTTTAGCGACTCCCACGTTTAGTCTTGTTTGGACAACATGTGCCCCCAATTATTGACATTCTAAATTAATTTATTGCATTTACTTTGGTACCTCGACTTACTACCTCAAACCCGTTTTTGAAGATACGAGCCATTGCTGTGATGTTTTTACTTTTTGTCTTGAGTTGCGTGCAGAAATTTGAGCTATGCGCTTTAGATGGACGAAACATTGGAATGAGCATTCATTTAGAGTTCATTTGAATGACTAGATTGTACTTTTGAAGTGTCAACTGAGTTATTATCAAATGAGAATTATAAAATGTTATCAAAAATGACCCACTATTTTAAGAGTGTTGCAGAAAATAAAATGGGGGGAGGGGTATCAGGGAGTACAATGAAAAAAAAAATGTCAATATATATTGTCAATAACATATAGACTCCATCATAAAACAGTGTACAGTAGTGGAGCTGTTGAGCTGGAGGCTGGCTCCCCCTAGTGGTTACGTGACTTTCAACAATTCCAAGACTTGGGAAAAGCGAATATCACAATACTCAACTCATGTTCAATCATCATGCAATACAAAGGTACTGATTAACACATTTTTTTTTCATAAAAAATAAATTAATTAATAACTAAATAATAAAAAGCCCATGACATGTATTTATTTCATGCATGCTAAATTTGCGTTCGGAATACTTAGTCTGCGTGACGTGACAACTGAAAACATCGTAAGGGATCAAAATACCACACTTTAACAAGAAAAATAACAACAAATAAAAAAATAAATAAACCACGAATACTCAACATGAAGTTGGATCTGTTTGTATTGCGTTCAAGCGCTGTAGGATATTCCGTAAAAGCAAGTGAAAGTTTTTTGGGGTGTCGATTATAGCATGATTGAAAAAAGAGTAACAATGATTCACATTGGGAAGGGTGTGGTGGAGAATAAGCGTCATCGTTTGACATATTTTACCAGATAGCTAAGGGCGTGGGCGGGGTAAAACCCCGAGCCGGGGTTTTTTTTTCTTTTCTTTTTTTTTTCCTTCTTCTTTCGCGTGGGCTTGAACGCATCCGGAGCTGGTCACTCCACTCGACCCAGGCTGTAAACACAAGCAGCGAGTGAGGGTGGAACCGAATTTACTCGGGACACACGCTTACGAAAGCCACTCCGGGGCCGGAAAACGTCCTTTAAAATGCGCCTTCTTGGCTAAAGTCAAGTGTTGTGTTGAAGGCCCGTGACGTTGAGCCGAGTGACGAGATAAAGAAGGACGAAGACCGTAGAACTTGTGATGTAATTGTTATTGCCTGCTGAACAACCAACAAGTCATCCGGGAAGCCAGCAACAGGTACGATGCCACTTCTTCAGCCAATTTAAGATCTGTACGAGCAAAATACTCCTATTATTTTACTCCGTGCAATCAAGCACGAAGCTCATGTAAAAGTGAGTGGGCCACTCCAGAAACAACAAAACTCGTGATTTCTGGCTTCATTTTTTTTTCATGCTAACGCTCCACGATGTCAATGATCGTGAGTTGTTCAACGATCAGTTCCCAATAGGCACAAGCACCAAAGTCTTTTTGTTTGACTTCTAAAATGTTTTTACCCCAAAGGAAATAACGACAATTCGAAATAATAACGTCCTAAATCCCAAAAGTCCCAGTAAAGTAAAAGTAAATGTCTTCTGAATTTGAGACACCCCAGAGAAGTGTGGACAATTGCAAATTTGAATGATTTAAAACAAATGCCACCAATATAAAATTGGGCTTCAAAATTGTGAAAAAAATCAAGCCCTTATCACTGCTCTCATGTGGGCGTGTCTGCTGGATTTTTATTTTTTTATGCCCACACAACTACATGTTTGAACTGCAAAACTATATCCACATTAAAGCCTCCGGTGACCGGAAAAAGAAAAAAAAATTGTACAATATTTGTCTTTGGAGGCTCCACACGATTTGGTGACATTCATGCAACGTGTCGCATGAAGGTCTTATTGTGCACGGTCAGGAGACTTTAACAGGATAAACTCAAAAGTCATGTGGGCGACTGATTTAATCGAGAGAAAAATCCCTTGGCTCCAACGCTGGACTAGACAATTTACTTGTATGAGCGACTCAATGTTTTTTAGCCATTTCGGCAACTCAAAATCTGACAACACACATTCTTAATTAAATAATTAATTACTCCAAAATTCTATTGTATTGTAATCCCCGAATTAATATGTTGACTCATTCACCTGTAACACAGTTCAGTTGAAGGAAGTAAAATTCACGCCTGTCACCACGCACGTTGACAACACCCTCACGCAATGACGACATCCATGTTTTTGGAAGACATAAACGCACTTCAAATGAACTGTCGACGGTTCTTGTTAAAAAAAAAAGCATTTTTTTAACTTATTTGGAGTGGCAACATGAAAAGATGTCCCAAAAATGACACTCTGTTCAAATTATTTGCAGTGGATACATTTTTAGAATCATTTGAAGTACTCATTCCGTGGTTTTTAGAAAAGCACTTGTCATGTTGCTATTTTGAGATCTCTGTTGTAGTGGCGACTTGAGTTGAAATCTTTCATGGCGTCTCTAAGCAATCTAGTCAGATAGGGTTGTGCTTAAATGTGGTGAACATTTAATCTGCTTCCTATTTTATCTGAATGACCCAATTGTTTTTTTAACCTAATTTGGTCCTGGCTTCTTGCCAGACCCACCGGGGCTGGAGGGATTCTAAAGCAATGTCTGCCATCCAGTGGCGAACACTGATATTACAACTTAAAACTCCTCTTGGTTCTATATATATGTATATATAGAGCTGTCATGGACTGGGAGAAAAGATATTGAACACAACATTTTCCATGGTCAAGAGCACTCATGTTTGTCTCCAGCGTCTACGATGGCCTCGCTGGCGGATGGCGGCGGCGGCGGCGGCATCCTCGGCTCGGAGCTGCCGGCTATGTTTGACGGCGTGAAGTTGGCGGCCCTGGCCACCGTCCTCTACGTCATCGTGCGCTCTCTCAACCTCAAGAGTCCACCGTCGCCACCCGAGATCAGCCACCAGGACACGCCGCTTACCCGCTACCTGCTCAAATGCTGCCCCCTGTTGACCAAAGAGTGAGTGGAAGACATTTTCAGATTGTGTCATCTGGATGGGTTTGTTTTCTCTGTCATTGCTTTCACTTTTGCCATCCACAAGTACGTTTGACGTCATGGTGAAAAGGTCGACTGACATGGCGCGCTGGTACAGGAGGACAATATTTATACAGGAACAAATCAAGAAGGCCTACTAGAGGTTCACAATGACTTTTGATCAAAACTGATTAACAACAATGCAGACCTCCACCAAGGACAAAAAAAATTTGGATTAGCACCAGATTTAGTTTGTGAGGCGTACCTTTTTATCCGCATGTGCTTAGAACATCTCCATCAACATGGTAAGCAATGGAGTTTATTTTTCTCCCTGCTGAGAAACAAACAAAATTCTGAATTTGCAACACTGCCGCTAAAATGAAGTCCAAATTTTCGATCCGCACTTTTATCTGCATCTACGCTCAAATTCTAAAGGCTTGCTTCCAAAACTACAATCCCTCCCACAGCCCCTCCACGAGTTGTTTTTGCGTAATCCAGCCCAGTAAACAAACGCGGCTAAACTGGATCCGCACCATTCTTTGGAACCGCACCAAAAATTCCTAAGACCATCATGCGCCTCCCTTGCTACAAAGTTTAGCCAAGTTTGGTTTTACGTCATCCCGCTAAAAGAAATCCAACAGCAAAGGTCAAACAACTTGTTCTTGGCTGTATTGCTATTTGCGGGCCACTCCTTTCAATCTGAGGGGCCAAAAAGAGCCGAGTCAGCATCGCGTCGGCCCTTTCAGATGTGTCATGTAATCCGACGCCGGTGCCACTCCTCCGCAGATACATTCCACCTCTGCTGTGGGGGAAGAGCGGCCACATCCAGACGGCGCTCTACGGCAAGGTGGGCCGCGTGAGCACCCCAACGCCCCGCGGGGTCCGCAAGCTCCTCCCCATGCACGACGGGGCCACGGCCAGCTTTGACCTCTTTGAGGCGCTGGTCGAACACTGCACAGGAGGTCAGATTGGAATTGGGTTTGATATAACAACACTTATCACATTATTTAGGGGGTCTTTGGATCTGTTTCTAATTATAAAAATGCTAAAAATATATTTTAACAAACTAAAATGTACCCTGAAGAGGATAAGCTTCATGTAAAATTAATTGGTTAATTATTTCTAAAAGAGTATTTATGGTGTGTGTGTGTGTGTGTGTGTATATATATATATATATATATATATATATATATATATATATATATATATAGGTGTAATATAATATTCTTATCTTGAGGAAGTGTGAGTGTTAAACTTCAATAAAGGCTGATCATTTATTGATCAAAATCTTCAACAACAACAAAAAAATCAGCAGAATAATTCAAATGTGTTAATAAAAAAAATATATTGGAAATTGCTAACTATTGTTTGTCTCAAAATGAAAAAAATCCTGTAAATTGCCAAATATTTTTAAGAATTACTGGAAACTGTAAATTATTATGATGTAATTATTAAACTGCCAAATTTTTTATAATATTAATTGAGAAATAACATGAATGATTTACAAGAGTAAAATGTCCAAAGTGAATGCTGAAATGATCAGGATTTTTCTCTTTCTGTCATAATATTTGTGAATATAATTGCTAAATAAATAACAAATGGTCAAAAAAATCATTTTTTTTAACAATGGATAAAAACAATCAAACACATTTTAAAGTAACGTTTGTGTGGTCAGATGACATCACCATGGTCATCTGCCCCGGCATCTGTAACCACAGCGAGAAGAACTACATTCGCACTTTTGTGGATCACTCCCAGCGGCAAGGCTACCGCTGTGCCGTCCTCAACCACTTGGGGGCCTTGCCCGACATGGAGCTGACGGCACCGCGAATGTTCACCTACGGTAAGCAAAAGCAAACTCGTCAACAGCAGATGGAGGACGCTACAAATAGTAAAGCAAGATTTCTTTCTTGATTTATGTTATGAATTAACAGCAAACGTACACGTTTATTTAACCAAACCACATAACTTTGTAATTACAGGTATATATTCTTTATCCTCCGCCCCCCCAAAAAAACTATGACATTTTATTGCGGCTTACTGAACAGTTGTGACAGTCTTCTTCACGAACATACTGGACACTATGTGGTGGCAAGTCGGAAAGTACACTTTGTTACTGTACTTGAGTTGTTTTTCTGGAGTACGTACTTTATTTTTCCGATTTCTTTTTAGTTAAAAACACCTTTGCCAGAATAGGCTCGTTATTTCACCTTGCGTACGGTGTGTGAGTACATGTTGCGATTTGCACGGCCAGGTTGCACGTGGGAGTTTGCGGCGATGGTGAGCTACGTGAAGCAAGCGCTCCCCCGCACGCTGCTGGTGGCGGTGGGCTTCAGTCTCGGGGGCAACATTGTGTGCAAATACCTGGGCGAGAACCCGGCCAATCAGGAGCGAGTGCTGTGCTGCGTCAGCGTCTGTCAGGGTTACAGCGCCCTCAGGTCAGTATAAAAACGCGGGGAATATTCAAGGAAGACAAGTTCATCATTAGAGATGTTTTATTTATAACATGACAAATAATTCCTGTAAGGTTTCATTATCTAAGTATTGCTCAGTTAATGTTTATTCTGATGAAAAGGTTTTAGTACAATTATTTTATCAACTCTTAAGTTATTATATTTGAAACTTATTAAACTAATAGAGCACTTGAATGTGCAGTTTAGAATTCTTATTTCTACAAGATTTTTGAACACATTTTAGAGGAAGCTTCTCGCTTATCTTTCTATTTAAAAAATATATCTAATAATTATAGCTATGAAAAAAATTCCAAATCTGTTTTTATTCAAATTATTTCTTTTTGGGGTGGCGAGTTTGACAAAAAAAAATAATTACAGGAATGACATTTTTAATTCAATTTACATGAGAAGTTAATTTGCAAAAACACCCCTGTTTGTCTAATATTTTTACAATATTAATATCATCAACTAACTTAAAATTCTCAACAAACCCACAAACTTGCGATTCAGAACCCGCGTAGTCGCAAAACCTTTTGCAATTTGAAAACATGTCATTTCCTCTTGTCTTTTCACGTCAACATCATTTATAATTATTTTACAGAATTATACAAAATTGATTATACAAACGCCCCCTTGTGCTGTTGCATCAAGAAATCGGCATCATTTAGAATCATTTTGTAAAATTATAATAAACTATTGCTATAACATTTGGTACCCAAAAATAAATAAATTAATCAGACAAACTTGTGAATGTTGAAGTGGTTTTCAAACTTCTGCAAAAGCAATTTCAATCATTTTATAAGGTGAAAATTTGTATGCATGACAGTTATGACATTAAAAATAAATATTTTGAAGGCCTTAGCAGAGCATTCCAGTGCACGTTTGTGTGTTTTTAGAGCCCAGGAAACGTTTCTTCAATGGGACCAATGCCGACGGCTGTACAACTTCTTTCTGGCTGAAAGGCTGAAGAAGCTCATCTTGTCGCACAGGTGGGCTCATCGCGCACGACCTCCATTTTGTTAGTCATGACATGTCACGTCTGGAGCGGACGTTAGCGTGGGTCTTGCATGACGGTGTCGCGCAGGGACAGTTTTCTGGGAGTGACCTCCAGCAATATCAACGACGCCGACCTGAGCCGACTGTGCGCCGCCACGTCTCTCACACAGATCGACGACAGCATCATGAGGTGACGCCGCCGCCGCTTTGACATAACGCATCACACGTAGAGATGAGATTCTGCCGCTGCGCTTGAGAATTGCCGAAAGGTTCGGATCGGATTATGGTGTCTTAAAATTGGCCGTAGGGTTTGGTTTGGCGAAGGTGGGAACTCGTTTTACAGCATTTACATTGATGTAAGAAAATGATCAATTCATGAATATTAACTTTCATTTCATTTTAATGTAACATTAAATGCAAAGGTAAAATTTGTTTTAATTTATAAAATATATCATGCTTGTTTTTCTTTTTCATTTATTTATAACTTCAATTATTTCCATACACATGCAGTTTATACCATTTTTATTGAGTGTATTTCTAAATATGTATCCAATTGTTTCATAAAATACCAAAGAATAAATTCAATGAGAAATTAATACAAAAATAGAAATATATTAATGAACAAAATTTAGGAAGAATTGCTTATTAATGCAACAAACTTTACATTACATTGTTTTACATATTGCAAACATTTTTTTAAGTTAAATGCATCTATAAATTGTTATTTTTTTAAATAATGAAAGCCCTTTTTTTTAAAGATAGTTTTTAGGCAATGTCATTTTAATTCATTGAGTGTCAAATGCTTGAGTACAATTGTTAGAAATAAAAGAACATTTTGAACAATTATGAAATAAATAAAAAAAAAAAAACAATGCAATTTATTTTAAGAAGAAATAAAAACGGTTAAATGACGGCAACAACTATCACAGGACTGAATGTAAATGCTCGGTGAAGTGAAACCGCTCTGATGTTTCAACTTTGAAGCCCGTTTGTTTGTGCGCGTTCATCCGCCATGATTTGCGACGACTTGGGACATGCTTTATTGCTATTGAGTTTTCTTATCATGTTTTATTGCGCGCAGGAAGTTCCACGGGTACAGCTCGCTGGATGAGTACTACAAGCAGGAGAGCTGCGTGCGCTACATGCACAAGGTGAGCAGCGGCACCATCTTTTTTTTTTTTTTAACTGAGAACGTTCGCTCACGCCACCGTCACCTCGTCCAGGTCACCGTGCCGCTTCTCCTGATGAACTCGTCCGACGACCCGCTCGTGCACCGCTCACTGCTCGCCATCCCGCGCACACTCTCAGGTTAGTGTTGAATTGGGCTTCAGCAACGACGCAAATGTCACCGCTCGATTCTCTCAACCTGTCTTGCTGATTTTCGTCTTGACACATTAAAAAAAAAAAAAAAAAGTCCTTTAATTTCTTGAGAATTTTTTTGACAAATACATTATTTTAGATAGCACTGTAAGTGTGGGTTTTCATACAACAGTGCATATTGTAATCGTGTTTCAATGCATGCAAGGACAGCTCCTGCAAGATGCAACATTGCCCCGCGGTCGGCCTCACACGGAAGCAAGAGACGTTTGTTTGCATTAAAGATGAAGCTTGAAGATCACCTTCCAAAACAAAATGCGGCTCTTCATGCTTTGGTTGCCGTGCGCAGATGACCCCTGGAGGCTCACAAGCGCGATCGCTCTCTCTGGGATGATCGTGCGCCTTAATTGCTCTTGGTAAACTGGCCTCATGTGGTTTTGTCATTTAAAAGAAGCAGTATTTGTCTTCTCGTATGTCATGAAACCGAAAACCAAACGTGTGCTGGTCTGCGCTTGTCGTACGCGCACAGACGTCACGTGCAACTGACCCAATTTCATAGGCGGTGGACTCTTTTTACTTTTACGCTGACGAACACTTAACACGTTTGCTTTGACAAAAAAAATTACTAAATCAACATTTAACACCAGATTGGTAAGTGTGGCTAATTAACCCGGTGTATGTTTTGTCAATAGATATAAACATTCATTGGGAAACATTGTTTTGATATAATTAAAATAAATGCTCGATGAAGTTTATCTCCCTTTTATTGTACAGGGTTCGCGGTTAACCGCTTCTTGATTGCCCGGGGCAAGTGAAATTTGGCCACGGGCAAGGTAAAATTATGGGCAACTTGCCCGACCGGGCAAGCATTTTTTAAAGCAGCCAAATATCTTTAATTTCAACGAAAACTGTGGCGTGATCTGTTTGTGTGCACTGTATGGTGATGGTTTAACCCAGACACCCCCTTGTGTTGTGGTATGGCCCATTGGCCTTATCGGGGGCAATGGGCGGGCGCTACGGAGATCAGTTAGTTCAGTGAATGTCGAGTTAAAGTGAACGTCAATAAATGCCGCAGTATTGGAACTCGCTGTAGTTGCATCCTCATTTAAAGTTTGAAAAACACAACAAAAACCTACGATATTGATAATCTGGATTGCTGTAATATCATTTTCCCAATTTAACATGCACATTTGTTAATTATTAAAACTACAATTAACATTTTCAATAACTGCACAGGATGATACATGCTGTTGTGAGCAGGGTTTCATGGTTGATGATGAAAACAAGATTAATTTATGCTTATCAGATTATATGTTTATTTACATTTGTGGCACACATTTTACAACCATAAACATTTTATTCTTCGAGAAAAAAAATTGTCACTTGCCCAAGTCGGGCAAGTAATTTGGCCACTCGGGCAAGGCAAATTTTAGTGGCACTTGCCCGATGGGCAAGCAGTTTTTAAAGTTAACCGCGAACCCTGATTGTACCTGTATTTTATTTATAATTTTTCTGTATTTTGATGTCAATTTGACCTTCAATAAGAGACAATATTCCTTCTAAAATAATTAATAAAATAACTAAAAAAAATATTAGAATTTTTACTTATTTTATTTTATTGTGAAACAAGAGGCGGACCCTGCTTGCGTGTGAAATACATATTAACTTCAAAAGTAGTTGTGCAAAATATTGTGTCAAAGAAAAACTGACAAATCAATAAAATCAATAGTCAAATCCTACTATTTGGGGTTATTTACAGTGTTAAAATTAGTCACTTTGACCTGCAATATAACATAAAAGTGCTGCGGTATAAAATTATATTGGGGAATCCAAATTCATTCTTGGGATTGAAATGATAAATGAACAGTAAAGATTTTTTTTCCGTACAGAGAAGATGCCCAACGTGATCTTTGCTCTCACGCAACACGGCGGCCACCTGGGATTCTTTGAGGGGGCCGTGCTGTTCCCTCAGCCCCTCACATGGATGGACAAGGTCATTGTGGAGTTTGCCGACGCCATCTGCCACTGGAAGAGTGGCCGGCCACCCCGCCATGACACAGGCCCGCCCGACTTGAGCCAGGGGCCCACGGGGAGAGCGGGAGGACCGGCCGCCACCTGGCCCTCGATTTCGGCCTTATTTCACTGTGAGTGGTTATAGTTGGACCGGGGTCTGAAAATTTTGTTTTGTCTTTTTCTGGATCGTAAGACCTCAGGTGGTTCTACTGTACTGTCGCTGCTGTATGGGAGGACCTGAGTATTTTTACTACTGCTGCAATTTCCTTGTGTTTAAGTGTGTGAATATGACGACGTTTACACGGGAGCTTTACGGCGTTTTCACAAAATGACGTCAATATTGTTACGTGGCCTTGCAGTGGTTTTGAATACTCCCGAATCTGGATTGGGGCCGACGGTATTTATTGCAGGACAACATTTTCACGATGCACTTTAGACTCTTGCCCAACTGTTTTGACTTTTTCAATTGTTAATGATCTTAATAAACTACTTGATCGAATGACATTTCGTCTTTCACTCTCCTTCAGCCCGATGTTTTAGTGGTTAGCAGGTCTACCTCACAGTTCTGAGATTCTGGGTTCGAATAAGCGCCAAGACCAGTAGAACAGCCTCTTGGATTTACAAATGAAAGTTTCAAGCAGGTGTCAATAATTTTCTCTCTCAACGGGCACAACACTGACAAGCAACTTTAACATCACACATGCACAGTGAAAGCTACAGAATAAAGAAGGAAAAATACAAATTATTGCATTGCAGTTTTACAAACAGCTCACGTATTATTTTTACACACAAACATGTTTACCCAATGCAAATAATGAATGTTTGTCAGGATATTCCTACGTGCCACAAAGATTATGTCGCTTCCTCCTTAATGACTTTGCGCTACTTATAACAAAAGCAATGACGTTCTGTCTTTCTTTAATATATAACCATATCATTATGACGCACTTAACATTTCCATACCTCAATGAGCTCTCCAACGACGCTAGTTCGAGAGTTTCAGCCATCAGCTAGCATGCATTACGGCTAACATCTAGTAGTACACATCACAATTCGGAGCTACGGACAAAAAATAAGAAGGAAAACCACAATGTTTAAACTTTTATAACAGAACTCAAATGAATACGCTCGTAGACATTTTTTTTACCGTTCCTATAGAGCTATGTGAGCACTCGACGCGTCCCGATGAGAAGCAAACCGGAAGTTAAAAAAAACAGAAGAAAAACGCGCGCTTGAAAAAAAACGCGGTAAAGCCACAAGGTGACGCTGTAGCATCACAGTGACATTTACGAGGCGTCGTTTTCACGAGTAAAAAAAAACCCGTAATATTTGTACATATATGTATATTGTCATTTCAAAATGGGATGACATGACTTTTAATTTTTTCATGTATATTTTAATGGAGCAGTGGATCAAGATGTGCTTGGTGCTCGTTCACGAGCTACACACCCAGGGAAAATCCTGGAAGTAATATGTCCTACCTTGTGTGCATAAATTGAAAGAGCAATGCTTTGTTCGGTGTCTCGACGGTTTAACGTATGAGTGAATTGTTTATCTATACTGTGTGACGAGACTGACATTGACAGTTTGTCCGTTGTATGTAATCCAGAGAAGAAGAAAAAACACGACAAATTCACGTTTTATATACACTTTACTGTACAATAAATTGACAGCGTTGGTACAACAGGTAGCACAAAGAGTGACATTTCATAGTTGTAAACAGTGGAGAGCAGCAGGCACTAAGGGACAAGGACTTGCTGCTTCAAAATAAAATGTTTTGGAGGCTCACCGGGGGTCCCAACAAAGCCCAAGAACAAGTTTCAAGGAGACATGACAACACCTTCCCCATCTGCAACTGAGCAGGTAAAAGCCCACTTCCAACAAAAGAATCTTTTTTTTTCGGCCATGAACTTTAAAGGACTCAATGAAGCCTTCTGCAATGTTTGGAAATAAATATGACATGACACTGATTTGTCCGATGGACCCAAAATTTGGTGGATGTCTATAATGCACAAAAAAGTCTCAAAATTGCCAATGCCTAAAAGTGAACAGGAAAATGGCCATTTTGGTTCAAGGCGGCCATTTGGGGTAAATTTCATGAAAATGCGGCCTAGATAGTTAGAAAAAAAAAACGCAGTTTAGCCCCTGACACCAGTTTGTCCGACTCACACGAAATTGGGTGGACATGTCTATTATGACAGGATGCACAAACACATTTTGGACAGACATTTTGGTTTGAAGAAACCATTTTGTGGGTGATTTGTAGGCTTTGCTTGGACCTCCGCCCCCTAAAAAAACAACAAGATGACATCCTCTCGGCAGTCTGGAATGTAAACACGGTTTGTGCTTTTAGTCGAACAACATGGCTGCCGTGGCTTTGCCGTCGTATTTGGCCGCTTTCCCATCAAACTCGGTGGGGAGGATGTCGGCGTCAAACTCCTTGTAGTAGTTTTCCAGTTCATCTCCGTGCACAAACACCTAAGAGAAGAGAAGACACGTGGACCGTTGGTGGCTGGGGGGGCAAGCGTGGAGAGCATTTGAATGTTACCCTCTCCAGAAGCTTGCTCTTCATGAGGGGCTTGACCACGTTGTAGGTGGTGGTGAAATACCACGGCTGGTGGATGAAGTGCACGGCTTTGAAACGAGCTGGGAAGGAGTCCTGCACGGTCATGGGGAAGGGGGGCAAGGGGGACTTCATCAGTGCTGACCGCATACTGCAAGCATGGACGACTACTGTGTTGTTACGTCAGTGATGGGCGGTTCTCACAAAATCAAGAAATCGTGTTCATATTCTTCACATTGATGTCATATTATATCCCAGTGTTGTATTTTTAGGTGAGAGTTTTTATCCAATCGGAATTCAGCTAGTTCGTGTTGCCGGGCAGATTTCATAATTCAGTAACAGGCGAGGCCTTCAGATACAATCGTGCGGGCGTCTCCTCTGTCAAAGTCAATGAGCTTTCAGATTTGATAGGCAGTTGCGATAGCCAATCAGATCACGCGTTGGTGACAGTGAGCCTTCTCGCTGGCCTTACGCTGAAAGCGATGAACGCGTTTTGTGATTGGATAATCACTCGTGAGGGGGCAGCGCTATGCGGAATCAACACACCCGAAAGTTGTAACGGGCGACCGTTCAAAAATCTAATTTTCTTTTAGCCACAATAGCCAAAAAAATGGCAATCAATAAATAACCCAAGCGTGAAGGTATTCCACCTGCAACATGTCCACCATCTTCTTGAGCTCGGTGGGTTTGATGCCCGACGCCTGCTGCATGGTGAAGCCCTTAAAGTTCTCGATGATGCAGAAGCCGTTGATTTGAGTCTCCTCATTCTCCAGAAGCTTCTCCAGGATCACGCAGTAGGCCCGCAGGATCTGGGGGGAAAAAAAAATAAATAGCCGCTCTCGTCAGAGGAAGGCTCGAAGTGGACGGACTTAGAACGTACGCACGCCGGGTACCTCGTCGAAGGTGATCTCCTCGTAGTCCCAGTTCTCGATGTTGAAGAGCAGAACCACACGGCCGTACTTGTCGCGGCTCTGGAGGATTCCCGGGTAGCCTGCCTCGATGGTGCTGCGCACCGCTTCGGGCGTCAGGTTCTCAAACAACTCGGGGTACTCCTTCCTGAAGCGCACGTAACCTTGGAAAGGAAGTCCAGACGAGGACCTCAACGTAACCTCAAGAATTGGCGATGCCGCAACTCTAAATCATAGCATTTTTGTTGCAAAACAAACCTCCACTGTAGAGCTAATATTCGCTGCGCACAATAGGGCAACGAGAGCACCACTGCCAACTAGTGGAGTGAATGTGCAATTACACTTTATTGTAGCATCGCACGGAGGGCCCGCCCAGGGTGGCCCGGCCCACTATTTGACAAGCACTGGTTTGTTTAAGAAAAACTTTTTTTTTTTAATTATTTTTTTAACAAAAATATATTAGACTTGCTAAAGACTTAAAATCATTCATAAGGAAGGTTGAAGAGCGAATTTTCTGTTGACGTAAAAACGCACCGTAGCCTCATTGACGCGAAGAAAATTTTGTTGACAAAACAAGATTTATTTAACACTATTCTATTATTATTTGGTTAATTGAAGATTGTTTTATTTTTTTAGATTTAGATTTTTGCTTTTGAAGACTATATTGTGAAAACAAATGTGTACGTTAGTTCGGTTGACGACTCAAAATTTCAAAAGAAATACACATTTGCTGAATTGAAGCCGTTAACTCAATCTCGCGTGTTGGTTTTACAAAAAAGTATCCACAAAGTTTTTTGGAAGGACTCTTGAGAGTGTAAACGGATGTGAACGTACCCTTCATGAGCTCAAAGGATCTGGGAACGTCGTACTTCCTGGCCCGGATGAAGCGGACCAGCAAGCTGTCCGACTTCTCCCCAAAAGTATCCTGCACGCCCTTGGCCAGCTCGTCTCCCGCATCCGCCTTCTCCTTGATCATCCCTCGCAGCTCCTTGACGGCAGACGCGCGCTTCTCGTCCGTCTCGTTCAGCTCGTCTTTGGCCTGCGTGTTTGCGTGACAACGTGACCTTCTTTTGTTTCCGAACGTGAAGTCGGCCTCAACGACGGCAAGTCACGGAAATGTGTCTACCTTCTGCCGGGTGTGGTCCGGCAGGCTTGGGCTGGGTCCGAACACCGGCCCGTGGTCCTTGACGGTGAGGCGTTCCAGCTTAGCCCGGAGAGCCTGCTCCTCCTCGGACACCATGCGGTAAGTTCCACTCTGAGGATCGAGGATCAAGGAATGAAATGGAGATGTGTTGCTGGTGTTGGAGTGAAATATTGGAATGACGCAAATATATACTGGGCAACTTTTTTCTTTTTTTTTAAGAATGACTTGAAAAACAATAAATTGTCTATTTTTATTTTTTTGCTTTTTTTGTATTTGTTTAGAATTAAATTGAATTAAAAGAAATAAATTGGTCGGTTTCCTCCATCATTTTGGCAAATCCGCTTTCGATTCACACCGGGATGTAGTCTCGCGAGTTTTGATCAAGTCGCAATCGTTTAAAGGTGATTCTTTCTTTGAATTTTCTTGACACATTTTTCCATAAAAGCCCTTGCACGTCATGCAAGTCTTTCGCTATGCTTAGTTGAGCGATGTTTTTTTTTTTTTTAAGAAACCTAATCCACACGAGAGCAAGCGTTAATCAATATGGCCTCAGTGTTGCCGTAATCTGCATCACATGAGGGCCGTAAAACCCCACAAACGCCGCGTGATGCCGATTAATGGCTGCATCCTAACAATGAGATTATTTCCCCCCAAACCCCCCACCACAAGCGGCCATTTTGTTGCCAGGTTGCTGCATGGCTATACTCACAACAACAGCCATGTCCGCTGAGCGTCTTGTGTCGGTTCAGTCTGAAAGGCAAAAGTAACAAAATCAGGAGCAAGAAGTGACCAAGATTTGGAAGTATTCAGGTACAAATACTTTGTGAATATACTTACCGAGATTTTTTATTTATTATATTTTTTATTTATTTATTTTTACATTGTTCCGTGAAGGGAGGGTGGCAAATGTAACAAGCCTTTGTTTTTTGTTTTTTGGGGGGGGGGGTTGGCAAAGGAAGAAGTAGAAAGTACAGATTACTTTTGTTGACTTCTATTTAAATTACTAACAGAAGGGAAATTTTTTGGTGCATTATAAAAATATGCACTGAATATAAAGGACAGTAAAAGTTTATTTTTTAATTTTTGTAATCGAGTACATTTCCGAGTCTGTACTTGTATTAATGTACCTCGACTATTACCGGTATTTGTACTTTTGCCACTACTATTGTACTTAAATACTTCATTTGTATCAGTGCTCTTCCAGACCCCTTTTTTTTTTTTATTTAAATTATCCAACACCTTCGGTTAAATCAAATTTTTGAAGACATGTTTTGAATTGTATAGCTGAATTTTGGTTGCAAACTTTAAAACTCGATCATTGAATAGAATGAATCCAGCTTCATCCCACTGCGGCCCTGTTAATGATTTGGATGGATGATGCTAAATTTAGCTCTTGCATTTTTTTTTATCAGGCAGATTTAAGATCAACTCTTACATCAGCAGCACAGGTCAAACTCAGGCTAGAACAAAAGCTTGTAGGGTTATGATTGATTTTTTTGGCAATTAATCTTTTATTAAAAACAACTTTCTTTTTACCCTCTCGTTTGTTCTGCTTATCTTAAATTATGTTTTAAATTCAATGAGAAATTAACATGACCACAACAATCATTTCAAAACACTCAATTTAATTTGAAATGTAAAAACAGAACACGTTCAGAAAAAGGTTGCTCTTTACTGCCCTCTAGTTGAAGAGCTGGCATTGCGAGATGAGCTGCAATACATGATTTGATGTGAAATGGACTCATTTTCTCTTGAAAAGTAAACAAACATCATGCCACATTGATGGAAGCCAAAATCAACGCAAAAGAAAAATGCAACAATTGAACGTACGTAAACCAAAGCTATCTGAAGAAAAAAAATCCAAATCACACTACATGAATGCATGAAAAGTGCGGCGTGGGATGAGGCCTACCTGCTTTGCGGCGAATGAGAAGCGTCACACGTCCGTGTGTAGGACGGGGGCGGCGAGCTGTGACTTTTGAAGTGTAGGGATTAATGACGTCACCGCAGATTACAGCCCGACATGTTTCCCCCCCCTCGCTCTGCCCATTCAATCTCCATTGTGGTCGTGTGTGATGTAATGTTGGGGATACAGTGTTTGGGATTTGATTGCATTCCTCCAAGACTGTGAAAAGTGACCATTGTGACTGTGAGCTTCTGCAACGTGTTCTGGGCTGCTCAACGTTTCTTAAGGCAAGAACTCAATGTGGCTTTGAAATGTCTCCAGCTATTTTATATCAAGCGGGCGCACGACGAGATCATCTGGAGCCAGGTGTTGTTTTTTTCCATTGTAGGCACCAGGGTACTTTTGAGCGGCAGAGAGTTAGCGAAATGTAAAACGAAAATAAAGTCTGTCTTTTGATTGCGCCACATTTCCTTTAAAAAAAAAAAAAAGTCAGTGCTTTTCCCCCACCAAACGACATTTAAGTGTAATTGCACATGCACTCCAGTAGGTGGCAGTGGAGCTCTCCTTGCCCATTGTGCGCTGCAATTATTAACTCTACGGTGTAGGTTTGCTTTGCAACGAAAATGCTATTATTTATAGTTGCTGGGGGGGATAACAGAAAAAAATTGAGAAGCACTGACATGAAGACGCTTTTTGTTTGCACTAACATGAAATCAGACTAAAAATTCTGTTTGCTCAACGCCAGAATAACCATAATTTTGTTTTTTTTAAACAGTCTAGAAGTTATTTTTGCTTTGGAACTACCTGGACTCTGTCACCCATGTACTCTTCCTCCCTCCCACCGCTCACAGCACCGCACACGTTTCCCCCTGACGGATGGCGAGAAGTAATCTGCTAAATCTGCTAAAGAAAGAAAGCGATTTGAGGAGCAAAGTTATGCGGATTGGCGCAACAATGCGGCCTCTGTGCTTTGGCTCAATCATCTTGCATCAGGGCCTCAGCTTGACCAAGTGGCCACAAAATTAGGTACAGCACCACAATCCCACCACATTCTTATGAAGGGAAAGTGGATATATAAAAGTCGACAGTTTTTGTGATGTAAAAATTTTTTTTTTTTAAATGAGGCCAGAAAAATTCAGCTCAATCCTTTTGCACCATGTGAATGAAAAACTTTACGATTCAATAAGCGCGCATATCCTCTAATGCAGAATGTGGGTGCGTTCACAATCAGTCACCTTCAAATTCTTGTTCATCGATTAACCCCAAATAAAGTTCAGAAGCTCTACTAGGGTTTTGCTAATATTTCGTGGTGGCATCGTACATTCCGAATCTCTTTACCGTTTTTGGATCCACAGTAGAAATACGGTAGCGGGCCCGAAATAATCGAAAGAGCTGTCAATCAGTCAGTGTGAATCAACAATAAAAATTGGAAGATAATTTTTTTTTTAATTATTATTCGCAACTTTTAATTGAAACATCACAAGAGCAGCAGCACAGTAAGTCAAACGCAACCAGGAAGATAATGACAACTTTAGGATGACACTAACGCTCCCGAGCTTTTCACAGAGGTACTTCCAGGTGTTAGAAAGAAGGCAAAAATCATTCCAGCCTCTTTTCTTAGTCACATGACATTTTCAATAATCGTGTGCAATCGACGTTTCTGCCACGTGGAAGTACGGCACGTTTGACGTCACGGTGACAGGAAAGAGGAACTCAAGAATAAATTAGGAAGCGTTTGCCTCTGAGTTGTCGTCGTCTCCAATAGGCCAGTACTCGTCCTGCATGTATCGCGCTGCCGAGTGGTGTTCCATCAGCGGGGTTTGCAGCTCGCACTCCCACTCGCACGCCACCAGCTTGTAGAGGTCCAGCGCGGCTTGGGCATCCTCCACCGAGCAGTGGCCCCTCCTCCCCACCTGGCGCGTTGGAATACGCACTCGTTCGTGACGCTCAAAGAGAAGCTCAGTCCATAATCGGAACCGCACGCTTACCTGGATGCGTCTGTTGAGGAGCTTGTCGGCCAGGATCTTCAGAGAGACGCGCCGCCGGCGGGGAAAGCCAGCGGCGTGTCGTAGGAGGTGCGTGGCCCCCGTGTCACGGACCAAGTGACGCGGATAGCGGATGCGCAGCGCGCGGAAGTCATTGCAGAGTGAGTGTCCCACCACCACCTTGTCTTCAAGAACGGCCAAAATCTACACGGGATGAGCGAAGAGCAGAGGTTATTTCATTTCATCAGAATCAGCCCAGGATCAGTTAGGAAATGATCTATTGCATGATCATTTTAATTTGACATCCACCCTTCCCACACAAAAAAAAGGGATGTAGTTGCGGTTCACTTGAACATATTTCCTTAGCACTCGGGTTGGTAATAAAATGCAACTTTTGTCGAATAAAACTCTTACACTAACTTCACTTTAGTTCCTTGGCACCAATATGCCACTAGGTGGCAGCAAAGGTTTCTACAAAAACGAACCCCCTCAATTCAGTACCTTAACATAGTTCCTTGGGACCGAGTTGGCACCAAAGCACTACTTTTGTCTAAAATGAGTCTCCTCAACTCAAACTAACTTAGAAATTTTGATTGAGTAGATGTCTGCCAACTCACCTCCTTCCTGGCCTGGGCGAAGGGCGTGGCGTCTTGTAAGTGTTGTGGCCGGATACCGCTCCAGCGTGTCCTGTAGTCAGTGACAGGATCGCACGGCCGGATGTACTTGTCGTAGAGAATGTTGCCATGGTAATCCAGGATGCTGCAGCGGCCCAGCTCACTGCAGCGCCCGTGGGGTCCCGTGCCCACCATTTCACAGTCCAATGCCACCAGAAAGTTGACAGCGACGGAAGAGCTCGGGCACGGCGAACTCCTGCCGCTGGTCGGGGGGCTTCCCTCTGAGAAGCCACTGTCCACCTCCCAGGTGTCCCTCAGGGTCGAATCTTTGTTTCGAACATCTGCACTGCTGTTGGACTTCTTGGCGAGTTCATCACTGTGGCTGTCAGTCCTTTCCCGCTTCGCCTGCTGCCTGCGTTTCTTGCTCGCACACTCCATGGCACGAAACAACATGGCCTTTTTGCACAATAATCGGTAATTGCTCAAAAGCCCTCGTGACGAGGCCTTAGTCCTTTGACGGGTCCCTGCCATCAACTGTTGACCAAAGTATCAGCGCTGTCATGCTGTGCAATGAGAAAAATTTATTCAGCAGCAGCAGTTGTGAAATGCGCTCTACAAATCAAGTTGTATTAAAGAGGTCTGGTCATATTTAATATTTGTATATATATATATATATATATATATATATTCCAACGTTTGAAGCTTTCCCATTCGACTTAACAAGTAATTAAGTAATAAAGCAAGAATTTACACAATTTAAATTTGTCTCTTCATCTTGGCTAAAACAACCAGATTTCATACATATCCACAATTCCTACCCCAAAGAATGTTTTTATTTACGGTGGTTTAACAGCATTATATTAAAACAAAAACTACGTCTTTGTGACTTGTTCTGTTGATTTAAATACGTGACGTCACGCAGTCCATAAGTATGCTCAAGATAGCCAAGAATCCTGTTTCGTATTTTGAGCGTCATTTCATACTGTCGTTCATACATACATATAAACATGTATTAAGGTAGCACGGCTTGATTTTGATTTTATCCGTACATTCTAAACTGACGAGATAATCTTAATGTGGCGTCCGGCCACCTGCTTTTAAAGATAGCCAGGGAACACGAGTCACTCCAGACATTTATACACGTTTTGTCATAAAAAAAACAATTATAACACCACAGCCACCTCGTTACTTACAGTTAGACGATGCCAAAAAAGAACGACGCAGGTAAATAATAATGTTATTAAATAAGATTAGTTTGGTTACAAGTAACCTGTGCTGCTGCCGCACGTGGTCAGAAAGGATCGATCCTGACTGCGTTTGCGCGAGGTTGCACGCGATTGGTTTGTTGACTTCCTCGTCGTTGCTAAACAGGAAGTGCTCACAACTAAAGTTTGGCGCGCCATCTATCGGTCTGGAGTAGACACTTCAGCGGCGGAAGTATTCATTTGTCGTAAAAAATATATTCGAATACATCGGCAATTTTAAATGTAATCTTATTGACAGAGAGCAGGCATTTTCTTCTTGCACGAGCGTTACATCTCCTAGACTTTAGACAGTATGTGGCAAAAACATATAAAGTTCCAAACTAACTGATATTAATATCACTTATTTTATTTTAGGTCGAATTTATTCATTTCAACCCTGATCAAAATTTAAATGGTGTTCAGGATTTTGAAACCCTTTTAAACGTCAGGTTAATTTTCATCCCTAAAACATTATTTAAAAGAAATAAGTCATATTCTGCATAATAAATAGTAGAGGCGGGGCTTGGTGTTTATTTGCATGAACACTTTTTCTTTTTTTTATTGCTTACCCATTGCATAACTGCTAAAAATTTAAGAATTTAATGAAACAGCTGACAATTAGTCATGTGGAACACTAACAATGTTAAAGATCACTATTTGTCTTCGGAATGACATGCTGGCCTTAAATAATGGATTTATATGGTTTTATACGGGCAGAGCGATTATAATCTGTCCAAAAAGAATTTGGCCCTACATACAATACATCCACAAAATAGCAGTCAAATCACTTCGTTGCTAATCTTGGACATATCTAAGACTCTAACCCCCTTATTTATAATAGGTGGGAAAACTAATAAAAAAAATCAGTAATTCAAACAACAAAACTGACATTTAAAGGGTGAAAATAAAGCCGCATTATTTGGTAGTTTTGAGTCTGAAGTTATTTATGGGGAGGAGAAAAAGTGGAAACAAACATCGATTTAACCACGCTTTGTGTGAAAGTGTCCACAGCCACCCCAAACATTCAAACAACAAATGCTTGTGTATATAACCATTTATTTGATATTTGCATGATATATTTTTGTTTAGTATGGCCCTAAGAAAACTAAAATGGTCCCTGACAGAACAGGTTACCCACCTCGATTTAAGAATAGAAAAAAAAAAAAGCCTTCTACATGGGAATATTGTTTCTTCACATCCTTATGAAGTCGTCTCATCCAACGATTTCTTTCCATCATAGGCTAGCACAAAAAAAAACAAACAAAAAAAAAAACATGACATACATGACATGTTAAGAACACGGGAGACAACCAACTGACTAGATTGTACGTGCTAATGAAGCGGCGGAGTTACATTCACCTTTGTGGCCTGCCTGCCTTTCTACTAGTGCAAAGAGTCCCATGTGAACAACTAAAATTGCAGTGTCGGCTTTGCATTAAGACGTCAAAAGTTCAGTGCTTTCACCGGCCAGTTGAGGTAATTTGAGCACAAAAATTAAGTAAAACATTTTGCTCCTTTTCTTCAGTCAAACAAAAAAAAAAAAAACCAGCGGAACTTCCAAAGTCAAAACAGTTTGAACTTGAACAAAAATATGCCTCACAAAGTCTAGCACATTTCAAAGTATCAAGATGAACTCCTTGTTTCTATTTTTCTTTGGATGTTTTTAGAGTTTGTGTTTACACGAAAAAAATAACGCACCAGAACCACAAATGGACCTTACTGCTTCAAATGGACCTTACTTTAAATATCACAAGGTGACAGTGCACAGTTAACTTCTCTTTATATTTTAATGTTGCTTAAAACAGTTGGACTTTTGATGACTTCCGCTGAAGAGGAAAAAAAAAAAAAAGCTTTCACTCTGAATACTCAAAGATACCAAGTACTGATACCGCGAGTACTTATGATATATAAAATTTTGGACACGGATAGTTCACTGATGTGTCAAAGTGCCACTCCATAGCGCCAACTACTTACTGCCTAGGAGGACATGATGTCAGATTTTATTTTTTTTTTAACTTTGAGTATTGGTGGCTGGTATCAGCAGCCTCCGCGACAACACGATACCTTAAAATAAATTCTGATAGCTGGTATCGGCACTTGCCCATCCCGAGTTTTGAAACAAAACCAACCGGGAAGGCAACCTGGAACAGATTATGTTCCACTTTGGACGGTCATAGAAATATTTGTTTGTAATTTGCATCTTCAATGCAGAAGCAACTGTTTGGGGTCGGGGTTAAAAAAAAAAACAAAAACAAAAAAAAACTCCAGGACCTATTTTCTCTCCAAAAAATTCATGTCATTTTTTGGACATAAAATGCAACAAACTAAGAAAAACATGACAGACATTCTACAAGCAAAAATGTTAAGTCACGTTCCATTTAAATGTGAAGGCCATGTCCACACATACCTTCATTATGATCCTATTTCCAAATATGTACAGTGCATCCACATATAAACACATTTTCAGGTTGTTGTGCACATGACAAAACACCAGATGGCGCTATGGCCTGCCTGGAAATGTTTGGCCAATCGGAAGCATTTGCATTAAATCCAAGCAAGATTGGCTAATTCTAATTCTATAGATCCTGTCCTCAGAGGTCAAGCCTATCCCATCTGATTCTGGGCGAGAGACTGGGTACACCCTGGATTGGTCGCCAGTCAATCGCAGGGCACACAAAGACAACAATTTACACCTATAGATGACATGCTTTTTTTTGGAATGTGGAAGTTGGAGTACTTGGAGGAAACCCAAAAGCAACATGGAGAGAAGGTGGGAACTCATTTCAAATCATTGTCAGTGCCACTACAAAAATCAAGAAAATACGATTAAATGTTGTCCACCAATTAGGGACATGGGAGGTCACCTCACGGTTGACGTAATTACGACGGGTATCGGAGGATTTACTGTACGGTGGAGAAGACGAATAAAGTGGGACGAGAAGGTGAAGTTGTCAGACTCATTTGAAGCAGAACAACTCTGGCAGAGTCCAGTTAATCTCATCCGATAAAGGTTTCTAGCCGGTGGTGGGTGACTTACTGCTTCATGTACTTTCAGTTCTATTTGCTCCCCTTGCCAGGACACATTTCATACATGCACACAAAAAAACAAAATAATACATGGGTGTGTGAGTGTGTGGACATAGCCTTTGTGACTTTTGCCGTTTGGCTCTGAAATGTGAATGTCTGTGACTTATCACAAGGTACACCTATGGTTGCAAAATTTCAAGAAAAGTTGGAAACTTTCCATGGGAATAAAGGGCAATGAACCACAAATTGACAATATACTGTATTTAAAAAAGTTAATTATGTTAGCCTCAATTTTCGATTAATTTCCATTAACCCCTATTGGAAGGTTTCCAATTTGGAATACAGGGAACCTCGGTTCTCGACCATAATCCGTTCCAGAACCCTTTTCGAAAAGCGATTTGTTCGAACACCGAATTAAATGCAATAGTTGTACGCACTACTTTTCTTTTTTCGCTAGTAGCAGCTTTGTTGCTTGCACTGACCTTCTTTGGAGGCATGATTAGGGGCTAAAACACTTGGCAGCACGTAGCACGTCCGCACGCGACAACAATTGGTCAATTGGCCGCTCAGCATCCCACCCTCGCGTGCGCACTCACGCGTCATACCGGCGTTCGAACTGCAAAGCAAGAATTTCTCTTTTTTTTTGTTCGAACTCCGATTTGTTCGACCTCAGAGTCGTTCGAGAACCGAGGTTCCACTGTACAATGAACCCCTGCGATTTGCGACACCGGAAAATTTATGTGCAACTGATGCCCCTCTAAAATAATGAAAAAAAAACGCTTCTATTTCCCTCATGGTTGTCACAAGATGGTGGGAAAGCAAAACCAATGTCTAAATGAACAAGCTTGTCAACTGACCTCAAGATACTTCCTTGACATAAAGATGCCACTAGAAGGTAAAAGCAATGCGGTTATTGCTGACGGTACTTTTTGCATTAAGTTTGGGCTCGATTCCCGGCAGGGGCCCCGATACTCAGACACCAAGTAAGCTATTTAAAAAAAATAAAAAATAAAATAAAAAGAAACATTAGGGTGTGCATCAGGAGCCAAACACCTAAATCCTCACACAACACAAATTGACAAAGGCTGATGCGCAAATATGCAGGACTTGACTGTATTTCCATAATTCCTCATCTTAACTTCTGATGGCCACTTACCGGATATTTCCCCATTCTTTTGCAACCCGAGGCACACCATACTTGAAGATATTGGAGCCCTTCAAATTAAAGATGACAGGATGCCGACGCCTTCCCCATGCATAGAATCCAACCACGGTCGATAGCGGAGGCAGGTGACGTGTCCATAGGCAGGATCTTCAGTGTCGAGCGGAAGACGCAGCAGCACCTGTGCGCTCACAAGCCCTGCTGGTTCTTGAACTCCGAGTAAACGAGTCCCTCTGCCGAGATGGCATCGCCCAACCCGACCGTCCGAAGCGGCTGCTTGCACACCAGCACCGGCGTCATGTGGAAAGAGACGTTTCCCCGGCGCCACGCCGTCACGGGAGCCGCCGGGTCGAGGGTGAGCGCCACCCGCGGCTCAGAGTCCGAACTGTGAAACTGGAGCGGCGCCTTCAGCTCCACCTTGGCGGCGTCGACGGTGCGGGTGCCGCACGCCTGGCTGCTGGCCACGCGCGCCCCCGCCATCACCGCCGCCGCTTGGTTGGCCCAGTAGCCGTCCACCGTGGCCAGCACGTGGTAGGCCAGCGTGTGGAAGTGGATGCGGGTCAGGTCGGCCTCCGACGAGGGGTCGCTGCGGCCGTGGTGCTGCAGGATCCACAGGAGGATGTCGCTGACCTGGCCCACGTCGGGGACGCCCTTCCACGCGGCCAGGTGAGCGTGGGGTCCGCCGCCCGCCTGCGAGAGGAACAGCAGCTCCTGCTCGTTCAGCCCGATGGAACTTACGATGGGCATGACCTGCTAACAGGAAGACACAAAGACGGCACGGAACACAGTCGGTCAACACAATCTTGTACTCATTCAATGCCAGTGGTTTCGTTCGATAAAATCAGATAATTCAACATTTAGAAATACTTTTGATTGATCCGTTTCATGAAATACAAGCAGAGTTCTTTTAAACGCGTTCATGAATTAACTTCCTTTTTGCGCTTCAAAAACATCTCGTGAGATGCATCTGCAACTGCCTGGACACTCAATAAAACTTTTATGACAGAACGGCTTATTTCCATTGTTTTCGGCGTCGTTTCCAACCTGTACCTCCTGCATGATGCTGTTCATGTAGTCCCTGTCCGTCATGCTCGCCAGCTCCAAGTGGATGGGGATATCCTTACGAATATCCGATATGGCTGCCACCGCCTGCCAAGAGGGGACACAGTCATTTTTTTTTTTTTTTTAACCTGTTCAATGTAGCATGTTGACTCTGAAGGTGGAGGTGTACCTGCACCACCAAAAATTCAGGTTAATGTAAACAAAACGGGTCCAATGCTAGTTACACCTGCAACATTTTAATGTGAGCTAATTCACGAGCTGTATCAAACAAGTATTTATTCAGCAACATTGGTGTAAAAAAATAAAATAAAACCGATGCAATGATGCAAATCTAAAGTAAAGAACGTACAGACTTTTCAACTTTCAATTATAGACAATACCACTATTGCTAACTGGGCAAGAGAATGCAAGTACTAAATGGTCCGAAAAAGACAGATGCCTTAGAGAGGAAAAAAAAAAAAAAAAGATCGACTGAAGTACAGAAACAAATGATTTGCACCAGGTGACTTTGTCACTTGTGGTGTACAATACGCACCTCTTTGAGCCGCTCCTCCCACAGCTGCCGGCCCTGGCCCTCCATCATGTGCAGCCCGGACAGGACCACCAAGTCGGGCTGAAACTCCTCTAGGCTGGCCACGAATGTCTCCAGTGAACTCATCTCCCCGTTGGACAAGTCGTGCGAGAAGATGAAGCGGTTGGCTTGAGGCGCCTGCGTTGAACCCCACTGCTCGCCTGGTGACCGAAATGATGTCATAGCGTGAAAAGAAAAAGGCCTCGTAACCAGTCCAGAGTGTACCCCGCCTCTTTCCCAAAGCCACATCGAATAGGCTTCAGCTCACCGGCAAACCGAGCGTAAGCCATTTTATTCTTGTAACATGACATGACATTTCATTATAAGCGGGTGTGCACACTTGTGCAACTACATTATTTTTTACTTTTTACTTCCCTTGTAGCAAGATTTTTTTTTCACCTGTAGGTCCATTCATGTGAGGAAAAAAGTTTAAAGTGATTCATCTTGGTCTCCTTTTTAATGCATCACCAAAAGCCTGTCCTTCAAACCGTGGTGTGTCAACTTTTTGTACCCACTGCACTGCGCTTACAAACAAACAAACCAAGACTATGATAGCAGCTTTCCGGAGGAATTTGTCCAACAAGTGTATGTTACCTGCTTTGTATTCAAGGATGAGGTGGTACTCATCGGTTTCCTGCAGGGAGCCTGGTGGAACAACAATTTGCTCATCGAGCATCTCATGCAGTTTAGGTCCCACTGGGCCACATAACAAAACCTGCAGTGTTTAAAAAAAAAAGGGGGGACATTTCATCAAGATCCAGTTTGAGAGTCTATATTCTACAAGTCACATAATTTCGCTATTTCCAGTTAGTCTTGGTCGCTAAAGCCCAAAACGAAAGATTGCACACAATTGACGCTCACTGAAAAGTACGTGCGGGGTTTCAATGCGTTTTCTGTGATAATATAGAAAAACACATCTGCAAATACGTGATTCCGCTTGTGCCAAACCACAAGTATGCGTGGGCCCATTGTACAAAGGTCTTACTCCTGGAGTTGGAGCCCCCAATTGTTTCTTCCTGCTTACCATGAGCTCAGGATATGTGGCGAGCTTTTGACCGATGAGGGCGGCGTTCCCTCCGACATACAACTGTAGGACAGAAAGGGTTCACGTTTCAGGTGTGAGTGACGCGCCAAGGAGTAGAGCGCCGAAGGACCGTCCGCCGGGCATCACCTTGGCGCCGGGATACTCGGCAGCGGCCCGTGCGATCCTCCCAAAGACCTCCTTGTTGCTGAAGAAGCGCTCGGCGGCCGCCCCGCGCTCCATGTAATGGACGAACGCCTCCCTCAGGTCCTCTTTGGAGTGCAGAACCTCGTGATCCAGGCCGCTCCCGGGGTCCATGGCCAGTGCCTGCAGCAGACCCACCCCCGACACCACCACATCCACGCAGGCATTCACCCTGAATCGGGGATAGGAAACATTCAATCAATGGTGTCCAAACTGCGACTCGGGAGCCATTTGGTGCCCGTCATCTGTTTTTAGTGGCTGTCGGTGGACTTAGTTCAACTCACTCCACAACACACAACTATTTGACAAATTCATAACAATTCTTCAAAAAAAAAGGCGTTATTTCCACTCCCAGTTTAAATTCACAGTCAAACCAGCCATAAAAAATTACATTTTAAGAATTGAATTAAAACTAATATGACTGGCTTAGTAAGACTGGTTCCATGGATTGTATGTCAATGTTTGAATTATACCAAGGAATAGCACAATGTCCACTGATTTGTAGCAAAAAAGAAATGTGGCAAAAACAATTATTTCATCACATTAAATTTCACTACGTCATTACAGTTTGTTTTATAACACACAAAAATATAATTGAGTGCTATTTTCTTCGCTGGAACAGCTTCATGCCATTTCCACTCATTTCAATGAGGAAAGGTAATTTGAACTTAGATTTAAAAAAAAAAAAAAAAAAACTCAAAAACATTTCATTAGATATCCCGCAAACAAAAGAAATTCTTAAGTGCAACAAATCAGCAAAACCCCATCCATCAACAAATCCTGATGTTTCAGCTAAATCTGAGCCCCACGTTTCCAGTTCTCAAAGAGAACACTTTGGGGAAAACGAGTATGCAGCAACAAGCGCTGGTGCTCAGGACACATTCCTCATTTTAAGAAGCGTTTACGTCAAGCCGCAACATGCCTGAGTGGTCAGAGGACCCCCTGGCTGGTGAGCCCGCCGTTCATCATCCAGTAAGCGGAGGTCAAACCTACCCGACAGCCACTCTGCTCCACTGCCGCGTGGGCAATGTGATCAGCGAGTCCCAGGTGTCGGAAATAACCTGCTCCAAGCGCCTCTGGCTCTGCGGAGACGACTCAAGGCCGTCTGGGCTGATGTACTGGAGGAGCTGCTCGGGCAGCTCGGGGCAGCCATGGTAGAGGTACCCGACCGCCAGGGCCAGCAGGGCCGCCACCGACGCCTTTCTCCACATGATGACCTGACAATAAATAAACCAAGTAAATTCTCTTCCGGAGAAACAATTCATTCATCCATCCATTTTGGAGAATGAAACAAACAACCATAAAACTTTAAATAGCAATCTGTGCTATTTAGCACTCATTTTTTACAGAGGATAAAGAATACGTGTGTGTCGGTAAGGTTTCTGTTGTCCGTCTACATGTGTTCACATACGTGTCATTTGTGTTCAAATAGATACACAGCAGCTTTACTTTTCTATTTTCATATTGTTTGTTACCATTAGGATAACCAGAGTTTCATAAAGCAACGCTATGTGATTGTTTTAAATAGGTAACGGGTTTAACTGTTTTGATTAGTTTGGCAACAAAATGTTATTAAATCAATTAATAAATTTAAAAAAAAAAATGTCTGATAAAAATTGTATTTTGCATTCAAGTTACAGAACTTTTTTTTCTTGATTACTGTTTATACAGTCACCCAATTATTGTTATTTATTTG
Organism: Idiotropiscis lumnitzeri; assembly: GCF_059441095.1. Lineage (NCBI taxonomy): Eukaryota > Metazoa > Chordata > Actinopteri > Syngnathiformes > Syngnathidae > Idiotropiscis > Idiotropiscis lumnitzeri. The sequence continues at coordinate 2,223,235 of NC_142396.1, read as the reverse complement.
GTATGATTTAGTGATTTAAAAAATAACTAAGCAACAATTAAGCAATTAGCACACAAGATAGATTGATGTCGGACTCACCAACCTTTTTAAACTGATTCAGTTAGTGGTTCGGTCATTGTTTTCTCAAAGTTAAAGCAGATGTTTGCAAATGCCTTGTTTTGATTAAACACAAAAAGATAATCAGTCTGCTTTCAGGATGGACTACAGAAATCAGAGAATAATTATTGTTGAGAGCCAGAAATCAGAATTTGGACAATTTCAAATTTATGGCTCTAAAAACTGGAAAAGATTGCTCATTTATTAAAATAGCTGTCTATTAATAAGATAATCGATTAGCAATTAATCGATTGATTTTGACACCTCTACTGCTGCCTGTTTTTGTGAGTTGACTTCACTGCTGCCAACAAGTGCTTGGATCTAAAAAAAAAAAGCCCGCAAATCACAGCAAAAATTTGTCCAACAGCTCCTATCATAAAAAAAATTCACGCGTCAGGTCACTCGTATCTCAGGGCACCATTGACTTCGCCCGTGGAGGTTTTTGAACTCCCCAGTTTTCCCACAACATTTTTGTTGTTTGGATTACAAATTACGCGACTTTTGGGTTGTTGGATTTAACAAACTTTGCGACTTGAACTAAGTCACTCGGGCACTTTTAGCGTGATGCTTCTGCTAATGCTAGCTAGCATACTGCTTTCTCTTTTGGAGTGAAGTTCGACCGAAACTAGCGTGACACCAGCAAGAAGCGTTAAAGCCGCCGAGTGGCGCGACTAATCTCATTACGAGACAGATTTCCCATTTATATTCCTCCACGACGAGTTTCAATCACTCAAACCGCGGGAACTAAAAGGCTTAATGGCTGACAGGAGCCGTGGTCGAACCTACCAGTGGTCCTTCAAACGTGTCGCCGAGGAACGTACTGTCGTTTCACGGAGAACTGCATCAAGGGCGATAAACTCGCTCGACGGTGCCCGTGGAGTGGGAGGCGAAGGTCGGCGTCATTGAACGAACGCGAGGCGGTGGAGAAGGCAAGCGGCAGTAGGGAGCAAGAGGTGACCGCCGACCGCCAGCGTCAGCGTCAGCGTCAGCTTCAGCCAGCAGCAAAACGAGTTCCGCCTTTCCGGCTGACGCATGCGCAAACGCTGCAGGCAAAACATATTTATTAATACAATATGAAAGAACAAATACAATCAACAACACACAATACAATACCATACATTTTTATTTATATAGCGCATTTCACAACAGCTCGAGCTGTAACAAAGCGCTTTCCATATGCCGTCATATAAATTGGCAGGTAATTAGAACACAAATTAAAACACAAAAACACGATTACAATAGATACCAGAAGAACAGTGACAGCATCATGTTGAATAGAAAGCTAAAGAAAAGGTGGCAGTTGATGTTGGTCCTAAGTGTCTTGGGCGCCATTGTGTCAAGAAGTTGCGATCAAATGACGTCCTCCAATGAGAAATGAAAAGTGTGTAGTACCACATGCCCCCAGTAGAGGTCGCAGTCACCGTATGTTGAGGTTAGTATTTGGGTTTCAGTGAGTTGATATCTTTTTTAAACGTGAAATGACGTGTTTCATAAAAAAACGGACGTAATAGGTCGTTGTTTAACACACCAAAAAAGAAGGCACTTAGACGTCGAGAATTCGCGTGGGCGGAGTCAAATGTTCATCTTGAGCCACGCATGCAAGAGTTTGACTGAGGACAAAGCACAATCTGTTGCTTTATTACCTAAATTATTTGACAAGAGACATTCAAGAACAAATGAACATTTACAAAAACAGAAACCAGCCTCAGAAAATGAAAATATAAAACTACAAGTATTCTTTATGTTGTATGTACACTACGAGACACTAAATCAAATAAAGAGCCATACTGAGAACAACATACAAAAAAGCTGCGATGCTGATTCAATATTGGGTGTGTTTGGTAACCGGCGGATTGTAAATTTTAAAAGGACTCTCTAAAAAACTTCACTTTTCATTCCGATTCCACTCATTTGAGGACTTTTGTGTCAGACTTGTTGGGAGCTGTGAAGCTTACGTGGACGTCCCGTCGGTAGAAGCCCTGAAGGACTCCCCCAAGGACAACATCAGGCAGACCTGCAACACAGCGAGAGCGACAGTTGGCACGAGATGACTGATGCATGGATGCAGACGTGGTGGTGTAGCAACACAGGCCTCATAATGAACTGTTTCACAACCCCAAACTCAAGAATTTTGTCATCATTTTCAGTTCAAGTTTGGGAGTAACTCAAAGTACTGCACCTTGCAACCTACTGTTTACAAACATTTTGAAAACGGGGATACCTGATGTACGTTCCGACACGTACGGATCCTGGAAGAATCCCATCACTCGCTGGTGTGGGAATTGAAAACTGTAGGAAATATAAACATTATTCAGTTGACCTAGAGCAGGCTTCTCCAAGCTTTTCTATTTAGAAATAAATGATGTGGAAAGAAAAAAGGGCTCCTCAACCCTTTTCAATTACCTCCCAAAATCATAAATATAATTAATTTTGAACCCTTTTCCACCATAAATGTGACATCTAACGAGTAGAAAAATCCTAATAGAACATCTGAGCTTTATTTCTTTATATTTGCGGTTAATCGGGGGTACTTTCAATGGCGGCAGGTTTGTGCTGACTCCCATTTAACAGGAATTTGAATGACAATTCATTTAGAAATTAGCCACATCCACATCTAGAAGCGCGCGGGTAACTTATGCAACCGCATTGTCTCAGTTGTATATTTTTGACTTCCCTTATCTGAAATATATATATGTTTTTTTCAATCTGGCATATGGTGAACACCATGTGACCAAAACCGGAAAACAGGTTAGTTATCCTCGCCTTTTGTTTGCACTTATGACTTGGATTCAAATAAAGCATGTGTTAAGAGGAATGAAGAGTACACAGAGGAATCATTTTTGACAGTTTTCATGTCATTTAATTTTCATATTTACCTGTAATCCTGATTGTCCAAGTCATCAAGTGATCTGAAACCAAAGTGATTCATTCATCATTAATATGCAAAATGATCACTCAGACATGCGTCAAGCATCATTCAAACTCAGTTGGAGTGCTGCTATCATTTTATTATATGAAGCCAATTATTGAATATTTAGTGAAGATGACAAACTTTGTATTATATTGTGCATTTGTTGAAATATAACTAAAGTAAATTGGTTTAATTCATGACAAATATATTTTGTATTTTCATTCATTTGAATGGAATTTGTAAGTGTTTATATCTTACACTGTTAAATCGAACTTTAAATAATATAATTTTTTTTTGCCTTTTTAAATATTTAATTTCATTTTACATGTATTTTATAATTGAAACTTGTATGGTATTATTATTTATATATATATTTCTTTTTTTTTTTTTATTTCATGACCTTAATTATTTTCTATTCATACTTATTGACAGTGGACATCAAAAGTCTAAACACTCCTGCTGAAAATTCCAGATTTTTCTACCATAAAAAAAATGAGATGAAGAAAAATTATTTCACAACTTTTTCTGCCATTAATGTGACCTATAACTTAAAAAAAAAACTCAAAGAGGGAAAGTAAAAATTGCTGACAGCTGTTCAAGTAAGCTTTTCTTGAAATTTACATAGTCACATCTTACAGAAAATAAATAGCATTTAGACAGGGGTGTGTAGACTTTTTATATCCACTGAATAATAAAGTAATTAATGAAATACTGCATTTACCAGTTAAATGATGACAAAAGCTTAAATATCTATATTTAGAGGCTGGGAGCAAATTGTGAACGGCGCTGAGCTGCTTTTGTGGGCAGAATGTTTTCAGCCTAAAAGTGATGAAAATGGAGTAAGTAGCCTACTGTGCTGTACTAGTGTCCTAAGTGTTCTCACTCCATGCTGTTGATCTTGTTGCCTGTGTGATAATGCTTGACATGGAGGAAGTCCAGCAGCTCCTGTGGCACATCCTCACATTGATAGATGATCTCCTGGACAGCACACAACACAAAGATACTGAAGCATCAGCTCAATACAAACCTCGCATGCGTTGAATAATTTCAGGCTGCCTCTGGCTCTAAAACCTCTGACATCATGAAAATGATTAGCATATTATCTGAAGAGCATTTCTTTTCCAAGGCGATTTTAAAATAAAGTGCATGGAAAGTTGTATCTTTCATTCTTTTTTGTTATTTTCCCTTTTGTTTACGTACAGACTTACAAACGGAAATCCGGCCATAGTCACAAAACACAAGCTATGAACACCCTTGTTTGTTTACCTGGATGTAATCCTCCAACTCCTGTCTCCTCTGCTCCAGAGGTTTGGTCCTCAGATGAGGATTTCGTTTACTTGGGAAATCGGGAGTCTGGATGATCTTCCTGAGCTGGAATCACATATATGACTGGACTTTTGGAGGACAGCATGTCAAAAGCCTAATGAAGAGCGTGTGACGGAGTTGGAACGGTCACATGAACTCACTTTTCTGTGCAAAGTCTGGAATTCGCTGCTCCTCCTCAGCACAAAATGTTTCCTCTCATTGAACAGCACTTCAACTCGGAAGAGCTGCACCAAAAGACACGCAACGCAGAGTGTTTGCAATCAAATTCCTGTGAGTAACAATGCGGAATGTGGAGCATTTTAAACTTGATATAATAGCAAACAAATACATGATTCAGCTGGTTGCTTACACATGGATACCGGGTGTCCACCAGGAGTCATTGTAGATTTGTTGAATTCATATTATCATCACCAACTTTTTGGGGTTCTGATTAATGCAAAGGTCTAGCAGTTTGACACACTTCAAGTAACAAAATTGTTCAAGATACATTTCATTATACAATACAAATAATGATATTCACCGTAATGGCCCCGTTTATTTACATCTCTGCAAGAGTCTACTTTTTCATAAACACAGTCCTCTCCAAAAGTATTGAAATGGCAAGGTCCAATGGTTATTGGAGGTTACTCCCAGTTTTTAATTGTTGCCCGCCGTATTGTGAAATAAGCGTTTTTTTCTGAGGTTCTGTGAACGCATCACGACATGAGACAACCTGCTCGCCCAGCCCAGCCACCAGGTGCTTCTCACCTTTCGTTTCCGTCTTTACTCCCGAACGCAAACACATGCGGAATAACCGACAAAATACACTAATTGAAGCAATAAACAAAAAAAAAAGTATGTGGATTGAAAGTGCTCACCTTTTTGGACTTCCCCACGTCGTCCACTTCCCTCTGCGTGGATGGAATGGTCACGCGTATCATTGCTATTCCTGTTGTCACACCAGAAACATTTGGAACGACTGTGGGTTCGCTTTTTCTGTTCGGTCCAGATTGCTCGGGCGAGTATTTTTTTATTTTTTTTGCAGGATCGGCAGTCCCCGCGGATGTGTCCGCCGTCCGGTTTGTGAGCGCTCAAATCGGGCGTAAACTGCAGACGACTGGCCGCTTGGAGCTCCACCTCCACGCTAATGGGGCAGTTTGGCACATCCGGGACATTCAAGGTGCAGTCCACAATACAGGAAACTAACTAACTAACTGACTGACTGACTAACCAACGCAGCGTTAAAAAAAACATTTAATAAGGGTTCAACTGTTGTTTTCTTATGTTTTAAATGAAAATAAGAGGGAAAAAAAGACAACAGTTTCAGTTAGAGTACATACTGTCCATAAAGAATAAATTCATGAATCAGTCACAAAGGAACATGTCAGTGGGTCACTCGGGTGTAACAATTGCATTCTAAGTGAGTAACAATTTAAAAGTGATGTAGTCCGAGGTGGAGGCTTTCACTTCCCAGCGAAACACAACCACGTTTGGTTCTGAAATGGGATGTAAACCCAGAAACACTTCAAACTGTTCAAACTATTTCAACGCTGCTGGAAATCAACTTCTAAAATTTTCACCTCAACAACTCAAATAACACTCATTTGTTAGAAACAAACACCGAAGTTGAAGTGAGTGAAAAATAATAAAGAAATATATTGAAATAACAGATCAATAATACATTTCCAAAACAACTCTCTTAAATGGAAGGACGAATGAGGAGGGGAAATTAAGACAATAGCTATTGAACACCCACACAGGTGGGCTAAGCAACAGTATAAATTTGTGAAAAATGTGAAATTGACCAAATTGGTAAGTGAAAGGTTCCAGCCCAATAAACTTTTTTTTTCTTTCCGAAAATCAATCAATCATCTTACTTCAAATGAACTTCCCGTGACTGTTGATCTCTTCTCACTTTGTTCTCCTTTAGAAAACAGTGCTAGTGACCAACGCTGACATGGCGGCTTTTTGAAACATGTCGTTATGAGACTTCAGTGGTCGGGAAGGACAAGCGCAAAGTGCGGGCAGCTAGCATGAGCAGGTGTGGCTATTTTGGCTTTGGACATGTGGCTGCTTGTGAAATGCAGGAATGTGAGGATACACATTCACATGCCGCCAGTTTGCCGGGAGTGGACATAGCAGCTGCGGTCCGAGTGAAAGGAAACGCTGTCATCCATGAATAACAACGTTAGCCAACACATTCCTGGACTGTGTGCATTTAACACCTGACAAGTGGTTCACAAATGGTGGTCATAATAATAATAAGTGAGTTATTAAATAAATACCTTTTCGACAGTGTCCATCACAAGTGAGCTCTGGTGTATTTGTAAAGGCAGAATTTGTAAAACAGCTCTGTACTTGGATTTCAAAAAAGAAAACTTGACTCAAGTGGAAACATGAAAGACAAGTCAGGTAAAAACAAAAAGATGACGATCCAAGAGAAAAAAAGACATGACTGAAGTATAAATGTGAAACGTTTAGTAGAACGACGATGACCCAATTAACGCCACAAAACAAAGACTCAAGTAGAAACACGACTTAAGAAGAAACACGACAAAAAGTAGAAACCTAAAATATGGCTTCAGTACAAACGGCTAATATGACTCACTTCAGAAACATTGTTGAAACATCACACATGATCCCAGTAGAAACATGGCTCAAATTAAAATCGGAAAAACGACTCCAATAGAAACGCGACTCAAGTATTAAAATGAAATGTCTCTGAAGTTGAGGACAGCACACATCCAAGTCAAAATGTGACTCAAGCTAAAACGTGAAGCAGGAGTCAAGTAGAAACAGGCCCTGAATAGAAACAGGACTCAAATGCAAATATGACTCAAGTAGAATCATGAATCATGACTCCGACAGAAACCCAAAAACAAACTCTAGCAGTGGCGAGTCGTGCATTTCACACACGTTGGCCTTCAGTGATGTCCTACTTCGTCCGACTTGAATAAATCTCCGTCATATTAGCATCATTTATGGCACCACGGCTGGACAAATGATTTACAGAAACACACTTACGCACTACTGAGTGAGTGTTGGAGGACTTAGCTTCTCTTGAAAGGTCCGACTTGAAAATGGCCTCGCAGGTGAAGCGTTACAATTAATTTTTTTTTGGTGAAAACTACAAAGCACTGACGGGAAAGTGAACGAGTTCCTCCAAAGTTGGCACCTGGAATTAGAACAAAAAAAAGGATAGTTAATGATAGGGTAAGGGAGATTTCTGCGACAACACAATCCAGGAAAACATGTGTGAGATAGCGTGGGAACACGGCACAATGACGGGTAACGTCGGTGTTACCGTCTTGCCCGGTCCGACGCTGAGGTCGTTGATCCTGTAGAAGTTCACTTGTCCGCTGGAGTCCCCGACCAAGATGCAATCGGAGCCCCTGGCGAACAGCATGGACGTCAACTTAGTGCCCCGTGCGGCCGGCGCCACGATGACGGGGTCCAGCCTGAGAGAAAAAATTTGAACATCCATCAAGACCACTGAAAAATCAAACGAAAATAAGATCAAACGGCTCACTCGCTGAGACAAAATGGCGGAGGGAACGTTGTCTGCAGAGCGAGCACCATCCCTTCGTAACGTTACATAACTATATGGCTTCAATCAAAAAGTCTTTTGTCGTCAATACCGCGTGTTATTCCTCGCGTAAGTTCATTTAATCACCTGAGACGTAACTCAAATAGAAACGCGAAAACATGAATGCAGTCAAAACAAGACTTAGGTAGAAACACCGCACACGCGACTCAAATAGAAACATGACTCTGGAAACACCGAAGGACTCAAGTCGTAACATGAAACATCGACTTAGTAAGTAGAATCATGACTTACGTACAAAAATAAAAATTGACTTGTTAAATCACTAAACATAGTTGTCGAATTTAAGTCGTTGCATATTGAAAGTGTGCATGAGAGAGCGAGTGAGAGAGAGATGACAGTATACCACACATGAGGCCCGTGGCCATGACGATGCATTTGATTTTGTCCGAGATGCAATCAGAATCAAAATAACTCCGAACTTTTGCTATTATGCTGATTAATTTTTTTATACCCATGAGCGCAAGTTGTCACTTCGCATGTCGAGGTGCCATTCGACTGTCATAAATCCTCCTGCGCCATGTTTTACATTTTAAATGATCACAAAAAACCTGCAAAGATGAAAACGAAGGATATTTTGTAAACAAATATTATCGTTCGTTTTAGTTAGTTTTGTGAGCACACTATCATAGTTTTCGTTATTTTGTTTGTTTTCATTTACGAAAATAACCTTGGACTCAACCAGCAACATGAAACACACAACTAACCTTAACTTTATTATTTATTCAATTTCATTTGTATTTTTATTTAATTATTCAATCTTTAATTAAATTAATTGATATATTGAATTATATTATTTGTTATATTGCACTGAAGAGGGGAGCTCTCCGATCTCGTTCTACACTGAGTACAATGACAATAAAGCGCATTGTGATTCTGATTCTGAAAGTTATGCAAGTGGAAACCTGACTCAAGTAGACATGAAACTATGTCATGCAGACTCACAAGGAAGCGTTCAGGTCCCAGATCTCCAGCTGTTCGCTTTTGACGGCGGAAAACACCGAAGGCCAGAGCGGGGACCACCTGACGGACAGCACGGGACTCTGGATGGTGGTGAAGCCCATCGCCGGCGTCAGGCAGTCCTCCTTCCACAGCTGGACGGTCCAGTCGGCAGAGCCACTCAGGAAGACGTCGTGGCTGAACGGGGACCATTCCACTTGATTGACGGGGCACTGCAGCGGCAGGAGAAGGAACTGAGACGCCGCGTAACCGTCGTCTGCGACGTGGTGACGATGATGATGGTGACGAGTGCCCGACTTACAAGGTGTTTCTGATAAAGGGCCAGGTAATGATGATGGTTAGACACGGAGCACTTGTGGATGACGCCCTCTGAGGTGCCGGCCAAGTAGATACCGGGATCCTAAAGACAGGATTAATGACATTTTGTCATCAGATCAGAAAGCATGACTGGATAAAATTTCAACGTACTGTGGGATGAAAATCCAAGCAAAGACCAGGCGTAGCCGTGGAAACCAGAATGCCCTCTCTCTTGGTTTTGTTGCCTTCGGCCTTCTTGATGCCGTCTTGGATTCGCCTCAGCTCTAGCATGCCTGATGATTGACGGGGAAAAATGTGTGTGAACGCTGACAAATAGAGATCCTGTCTGCCAGTTCAAATCATCAATACTTGCCTCAAGCTAATTATTTCCACTGCTTTGACATTTACTGTCAAACTAACGTAAAACAAAAAGAATTAAAACATTGTGTATTTTAAAACAAGCCCATAATTTGCCTTGGTAATACACAATGCGAAACACCGGAAGTGTGCCAACATTTAGCGTTGGTGTTACGGTGTTATAACGTCTAACCCAGTGCTTTTCAAATAGTGGGGCGGGCGGACCCTGGGGGGCGCGGTGCGAAGCTGAGGGGGATGCGTGTGACCATGGGGAACATGCTTTTTTTCCCTCCATATTACAATAACGTGTAATTGGACCTCCACTCCAGTAGATGGCAGTGGCGCTCTCCTTGCCCATTGCACGCAGCGAGTATTAACGCGACGGAGTACTTTTTTTTTTTTTAGCAACGAAAATGCTATTATTTATAGTTGTGGCGGAGAGTGGGTGGTGGTGGTGGTGGGGGCGCGAAGTGTTTTCTTCATGCTCAGGGGGCGGGGCGTAACAGAAAATAATTGAAGCACTGGTATAACCCAACAGATACTGTATCACAAATGGAGCTGCAACACATCAAGACAAACAATACAAAACGCATATGGATTCTTTATCCTCTATGAAGAGAATATAAGATTACTGCAGCTGACTTGTGAAACTATTCTTTGGGCGTGTATGTCTGCATTATACTGCCCCCTGGTGGCCAAGGCGTTTAGGAGCACAACATGGGGCCCCATCAAATACAATTACAATGTGTTTAAAAAGTGTGGATGAATCAGCTTATAACGCAAAAGGGGTGAACGTTTTTTGTTTTTTTTTTAATTGAATTTGTTCATGCTTTATTGCAGATTAGCAGCTATTTAGCATTGTCTCCTACCGACACCCTCCAGGCCATGGCTGCACAGCAGCCACTTGAGGACATGTCCATCCTCCGACACAGACACGACAGATTCAACCATGTCCTCCTCGGAAAGGGACATCTCCTGCCTGGCCCAGGTGATGTGCCACACGGGGTGAACGTGCCTCCTTCTGGAATTCCTACACAGGAGCAAAGAAGTTGCCAAATGGATGTTTTGAGATTGTCACAAGTGTTGGTAATTATCCAATTTCATTCAATTTTCTACAGAAATGTCACTGTGCGGTAGAAACTGGCGTTGGTGACAAGCCTCACATGCTGCTGGCGAGGAAGGTGCGGCTTTCTCGATTGTGCACGCTGAAGATGGCGACCGTGCCGTCGTGCATCCCCACCGCTAACTTGTCGGGGTTAGTGGAGGAGAAATCCAGCGCCGTGATGCCGCTGTGACAGTGGTAGAGACGCTCTGGCCACTGCACACAGAACAACGGATTGGAATCAGTCATCCTGGGTTGAGTGCAATCTTGTAAATGTCTATGTGAAGACTTCAGAATCAGAATCCGAATCAGAAATCCCTTTATTGTCATTGTACAGTGTGCAACGAGATTAGAGAGCTCCCCTCTCCAGTGCAATACAACAATTAGGGATTAATTAGGGAAAAAAAGTCTTAAGTAGAAGCACGACTTAAAAAATGACACAAGGAGGGAAAAAAACTCAAGTAGAAAGAAGTGTCAAATAGAAACGAAAAACTATGACTCTTGAAACATGACTCAGATAGAAACATTATTCTACTAACATGACTCAAGATTCAAATAGAAACACGACTCAAGCATAACAAGACTCACATAGAAACACAACTCAAGTGGACTCATGAGACTAGAAAAGACTCTGGTAGGAACTTCGAAACACTGAGTCGAAATGTGACTCCAGAAATGTGATTTAGCTAGAAAAATGACGACACAAGAAGAAAAATAACTCTAGAAAAATCAATCAAGAATAAAAACAACATGAAAAATAACCCAAGTAAAACAAGAAACATGACTTCAAGTCAAAAACAACTCTGAAAAAAAATGAATCAAGTAGAAATAAAAAAAGATAATTCAGGTAAAAAAATGAAACAAACAAAAAAAAAAAGAAACAAAACGAAAGCCCAAACATGACTCTAGAATCATGACTCAAGTGGAACAACGACTCCAGAAACGGGACTGAATCAGAAACACGACTCACAGAAACATGAAACATACCTTGTGTTTTAGAAATATGAATCAAGTACCCAAGTAGAAACACAACCAAAGTAGAAATATGACTCAATTAAAACTTTATTTTAGATTTGAGAGTCTACAAACATAAGTGATGCAGAAACCTGATTGGAGTAGAAACATGCCTGAGCAAGGCATCACAAAATGGAATATGAATGACATACGCTCAGGTTCTTTATGGACCAGCAGCAGATCAGGCCTTTTTTCCCAGGGCTGAAGGCACCGTAGCCCACTGCCAGCAGATCCTGACACGGCAAGAACACACACACAAACACACACACAAACACACACACACACACAATGAACCGCGGTATAGCTGGGCAAAAAAGTGAAGTTGTCATGGATGTGTCTACAAAACCAGTACCAAAAGATGAAGAATCAAAACAGATTTGTCAGCAGAAATCTTACAAACCCCAATTCCAATAAGGTCGGGATGTTGTGTAAAATGTAAAGTAAAAAAACAATTCAATGCACTTCAAAGACAAGCTATTGAATGTTCAAACTGATCAGTGGCGGGCCGTGCATTTCACACGTCGGCCTTCAGTGAAGTCCTACTTAGTCCGACTTGAAGAAATACTCCTCGTAATACCATCATTTATGACACAATGGCTGGAGAAGTAACAAACAGAAACACATTTTTGCGAGTGTTGGATGACTTAGCTTCTCTTGAAAAGTCAGACTGTCACGATCCGTGCTTTCTCGTTGCAGCAGAGTGGGCGTGGTCGACGGCACGTTGCCCGGAGACGCGGCCGCGAGCGGGACGCGCTCACGAGACTCTCAGCTGCAACCCATCATCGCTTGATTACAGACTATTTAAGCCTTCGACACGCACAATTGCGTGTCGGATTAGTGACCCAATTTGCTCTCGCCTCTGTGCCTTTTGCTATAGTCTTTGCCCAACTTTGCTCCGTGTGTTAATCGTGATTGTTTGTTGCTCTGCTTTGTTTTCTACAGCTACGTTTCGGCTCGCTTTATGTTTTCGATGATTGGACTTAACCTTACCCTTTTGAGGAAGGACATTCTCGTTTTCGGTTTTCTTGCGTTGCAAGCTCCTTTTGTTACTCGTTTTGGTTTTCCTGGGGGAAGATTGTTCCCCCAGCGTTTTTCGTTCTCGTCTCCCGACGCCTGTAAGTATAGACCCACTATTATTATTGATAGCAACTTATCTTGCCTATTGCCGGTCACAATAAATATTGTTTCCACCTCATTTTCCCTTGTCCGCGATTTAAGAATCCACCCACACCGCTTTCCAGCCCCGGCTGGGAAGCGGTCCTCACACAGACTTGAAAATGGTCTGGACTGCTGGCATGTTCAACTGTGGAATGTTCCAAATAGCTATTCATCAGTTTGAGCATTAAATATCTTGTCTTTGTAGTGTATTTGATTAAATACACGTTGGGTGTGAAAGGATTTGCATATCATTGCATTCTGTTTTTATTTTCATTTTACTCAACGTCCAAACTTCATTTGTTGTTCCTGACGTCTTTCCTACCTGGTTCTGTTTGTTCCAAGCCATGCAGGTGATGTTCCATCCTTTGGTGAGCTCGCAACTGAAGGTCCAAAGAAGTTCCAGAGATGGACTGGCCTCTTTCTCTTCCTCCTCCTCTTCTTCGTCAACCTTTTCCTCCTCCTCCTCCTCTTTAATCTGCTCCTCCTTTACCTCCTGCACCTCGGCCCCCATCTCACCAACTTCCTCCTCCTCCTCCTCCTCTTCCTCGTTGAGCTTCTCAGAGTTAGGCATGGTGACGGAGGGGAGTTCTGAAAACAATGTTGACTGGTCATTAATCTGAAACAAACGTCTCCATTCGTCGGGGACGCCAGAAAGCGTGCGCCACCTTTTATCTCGGGGAGGTTTCTGTACGCGGCCAGCTTGGGTTGAAAGATATTGGCGACGAGGCAGCGTTCCATGATGAGCAAGTTGCGCTTGAACGTGTCCGACTGTAAGATCAGTTGAAGCTCTGGCTCGTCGCTCAGATCGCCTCCTTGGAGCTTGATAGCGAACAGGGAGCTACCGGTACTGGCTGAGCACACGTGAGACAAAATCAACAGAAGCTTCTTTCACTTAGTGTACATTCATTCATTCACGTGTGCCGCCGTGTGAAATCACAGGTGTCAAACTCAAGGCCCGGGGGCCAGATCTGGCCCACGACCTCTTTTCATGTGGCCTGTTTCGAGAACAATTTCTTCATTTTTATCAACATTGAGCTCTGAGATATTGCCATTTATTTGTTACCTATCATCCCCTTTTAAAATAAATTGAATAATTACTGAACAAATAATTACTTACCGGCTTCTGATTTCAAAACTGGCTTTCCATCAATTTGTAACATACGGTGATCATACATTTTATATGGGTTGACAGTCATAACCAGAACGACGATGAGGCCAGTCCACAAAAAGCAGTTTGACACCCCTGATCTAGATACTGAATGACGGCCATGAAATGAAGCAGAAACATGACTAAAGAAGAAACAGAATCCAAGTTGGAACGTGAAAATTAAATTCATTCACTTTGTGGGTCAGTGACAATGAGAATAAAACAAGCTGTTTTATTTATTTATTCCTTCATTTATTTATTTATTACCGGTGCCGACTGTGCTGATACTACTGAAGCTTCCCATCCGCTTCGGAACTTTGGTAATGTCCAGCGTGCTTTCCGCATTGCCGGCCTGCTCCGCTTTCAAAGCTTCGTTTTGGAACGAGTCGTAAATTTCCCAGATGGTGGCGATGGTGCCTGTCAAAGAATTCCATCTTGAACAAACTGAGCGGACAGCAGATCTTGTGTCGATCTTACCTTGATCGTGCATGACAATCTTTTCGCTCTGGACTTTTTTGTGTTTGGCCGCGCCCACAAATGTCTGCATGGCTCGCTCGACGTACTTGTCGTTGCCCAATCTGTTGTTGCACAGCTCAATATAGAGGACGTTACTCTCCCTGAAAATACATATGACATTATATGATGATATAGCAGTGCTTCTCAAATAATGGAGTGATCCCATCCATCCATCCATTATCTATACCGCTTCTCCTCACTAGGGTCGCGGGGGGGGGGGCTGGAGCCTATCCCAGCTATCTTCGGGCAGGAGGCGGGGGACACCCTGAACTGGTTGCCAGCCAATTGCAGGGCACACAGAGACGAACGACCATCCGCGCTCACACTCATACCTAGGGGCAATTTAGAGTGTTCAATCGGCCTACAATGCATGTTTTTGGAATGTGGGAGGAAACCGGAGTACCTGGAGGAAACCCACGCAAGCACGGGAAGAACATGCAAACTCCACACAGGATGGCCGGAGCCGGGATCGAACCCACGACCGCTGATGTGTCTCACTGTGAGGCCATCGTGCTAACCATTAGGCCACCGTGCCGCCCATGGATGGATGAATGAATGAATAATTAGTGGCAGAGTATCAAGCGGTAGAACTTTGCAGCCATGTGAAAATGAAAATGGCGGAATAGTCAGATGGAGAAAAATCTTTTTCTCAAGGGTGGGGCTGGCCCGAGAGTGAAAAGTGGTGGACATGGCCACCACATAGTACTCCTTTAAAAGAACACAACCTCAAGTGACATTAGACGGGTGTAAGACTGACAATATTTTTCATGTCAAAGTCCTTTGCTTACTTAATGGCCTGAGCATTTTCAGCCTCCTCGGACATGCAAGTGCTGGGCACATCCAGAAGAGTGATGGTGTCCGTCTCAGTCAGGTAGATGTTCAACACCTCATCCAAAGGAATCTCCTCCACTGTCTGTTGACTCCCAGTTTGTCTCGCGGAATCTAGGAAGGGAGCAAAGAACGTAACATGCAGATATAGACACGTTTGCCATCCGGGGATGGCGCCAAATTGGGAGGAACTAGCAACCGAGTGACTGGCTGGTGTCCAACTTGCTAAAGCCCATGTCACTTTGAGAGGCCAAAGAGGCTCTGGTCGACATGCTAGGCAGGCTGCTGCTCCACCGACATGACCTGGAAAGTAGGAAAATATGTTACGCATGAGCACAGACGATATATATTTTTTAGTTCAAAATACTGGCATTGTAGAATTTTTATTTCAGGAAATAAAATCATAGGATAGCAGCCTTTTTCTCATTTCATCAAATAATGTGGTAGTAGATTTGGATTTGCTGAAATATTTTAAATATTTACTATTCTGTGGAATCAAGTAACCGTGTTTTTTACTTCATGTAATAAAGGTTTTTCATTTCCCCAAATAATGTGATTTTAGCTGTATTTATTTTCTCAAATAATTATGAAGTATACCTGAATTTCCTTGTATGGTAAAGTCATAGTATGTCTATTATTTCCTCAAATAATTATGTAATGCAACTTTTTAAGTTTTCACAAATTATGCCATAGTAATTTTTATAATAATTTGGTCGTATATTATTTTCCTCAATTATGTAAAAGTACTTTTACTTTTTCAAATTACACCATGATAGTTTTTTATTCCCACAAATGAATTATTACAACTTTTCAAAGTTATTCTACTTTTTAGTAGCTCAAATTAAAAGTGATATTATTTTTAATTACATTAAATAAAGATGATTTATACTTCCTCAAATAACAATGTTATAGTAATTTTTTTCTATTAATTTGACTGTAGACTTTTATTTGGTCAAATGATAAAGCAAACTTTTCATTTCTTTAAAACATTACATGGGAGTATATTTTCCTCTCAAATAATATGAATAATATAATTGCATTTTTTTTTATTCAATCAAAAAGACTATTCTATTCGAATTCGCAGGCCAGTGAGACCCCTTTTTACCCGGAAGAGGGTAAAAGAGAGAATGAGGAGGATTTGGAAGTGTCCCATCTGGAGTAATAGTCATCAAAGAAGGATCTCTGAGGTTTGGAGTGTGGGTCCTTGGGCTCGGGTTCATAAAGGGGTCGAGGTGTGACATCATTGCCATCCTCATCCAGCACCTGCAGAGACAAAGACATAAAATGAGCCACTAGCCGGGGAGAAACGTGCTCTGGTGGGCCTCAAACACATTGTAACTTGTGAGCAACGTTATGCCTGACTCTTGTTTATTGTACTTAGAACAATTGTGAACTTCTTTTTACACTTGTTGGACAATTGAGAATGTTAAAGTTGCGTAATAACAAAGTGATAGTAGTTACTTTTTATTTCTCCAAATAAAATGTGATAGTATATTTTAACTGCGCAATTCATGTCAACATAGTCCCTCAAATAATAAACGTGACAGCAGTTTTTGGGGGAGAAAATTGCAGTATTATCGTTTTCAAATGTATTGGACCTCGATAGTGAATGTGTACCTAATAAAGAGTCCAATGAAGTTACCCGGATGGCTTTCCTCTGCGCGAAGCTTCGACCCATTTTGCTGTCCGAAAGCATCCTGGAGCCTTTCCGGCTATGGAAACCCGTGAAGCTCCCTGTGTATCTCGAACTGTGGAGGACTCGTTGCATCCCCGAGGTGGATCTTTTCATCGCCCGAGAGGAGCTAGGAGACAAAAAGAAAAAAAGAAACAGAAACGGCCAGGTTGGCATTAGCATTAGCATTAGCCGCAAGTTTGTTCAGACCAAAACAGATGGTCGCCACTCAAGACTATCTATGTACATACGCGGTTAGTGTTGAACTATTTCGCTTCATCTTTTCGCCTTTTGGTATTTACAACAAACACCTTCAACCTGGATTTCAGATGTCTCGTAACTTGACGCTCAGTATTTTTGCTGCGTTTTTAAAACGCTTGTTACTCTTGTTACCATGACAACAAAACGAATGCGCATGCGTACTACGTGCAGCAGCAATACTTAATTGTGATCGTTTTTATTTTAATTTTATTTTTTTAGCAAACGCAAAAATTCGCTCTGCTGTGATTAAATACTAATGCTAGGATAACAAAACAAATAAATAAATAATACATATTGAATAAATAACGTGTTTCTTTTTTTTCAGCGGGAGACAGACCATTTAAAAAAATCATTCTCAAAAGTTATTATGTAGGGGTTGAATCTTTTTTCGATAAATAGTCTAGAGTCCAGATTATATACATAAATATGTGGACAATTTAACATATTACAATTTATATATGTGTAATATTCCTGGTTGGCAGGATGAATGGACACTCTAAATCGGATGTGTTATATTCTATTTTTATTTTGGGATAAGATATTTAAAAATCGAATACAACTGATATTTTGTCCTTGTATTTTTGTTTATAGCTGTACAAAAAAAACACAGCCACATTCGAGACGTTTGCAAATTGGCATTTGCGGTACAAAAGCAATTTTGTCACAATGGTTCGACCTAAAATTGACGAGCCAATCTGTATCGAGCACTTCCGGGTTCTTCACCTTCCTCCCTCACGTGATCTGCGCATCACCACCCCCCTCTCTCCTCTTCCATTATCAATGTCAGCGAAGATAAGTCAAATTGTTATTTAAAAGCATCCAAATGATTGATGAAAATGCTGTGCTTTTCCCTCAAAGTTTTTTTTAAAGAAATAATGCATTGTAGAAAAAAAAGCATTTCAATCATTACTTTTGATGAATAACGGCTTATAATGTTGGCTTAGATTGTAATAAAAAATACTCATACAATTTAAATTTTATTTCTCAAAAAATGTCTTGAAATTTTGTAGATTGTTCAAAATGTTGACACAGAAGAGAGCTGCACTATTTCTGCGGGCAGGAGACACATGGGGAAAATATTGAAGATTGCGTCATAATGCAATACTTTGCAATATATTGCAATTGTTAATGCAAAAAAACACAATACTATTGCGTTATATTGAAATACTAATTTCGTTATAACGCAATACTATTACAATATAACGCAATAGCGTTGCGTTATATTGCAATGCGTTTCTTTAATATTGCAAAATAATGCCAATCATTTGTGACCGAACGAGAGATTCCACTTCCGGGTTGCCTTGGCAATCATCAACACTACGATATATTGCAAATTATTGCATTATAACGCAGATATGCATTACTTTGCAATATATTGCAATAGTTAAGGCAAAAAATAAAACCGCAATACTATTGCATTGTAATGGTAATGCAATACTAATTGCAATATAACGCAATGTTATTTTACGAGGGAAAAGAAGTACACTTCCGGGTCCTAGACTTGTACAGTGGCGATGTCGGGAGCATGGATGCCGGTGTTGTGCCAAAGTACTTACCCTCCTAAAAATCTGTATCCCCTGACGCGGGAGCGCGCACACATTGACTGAAGGCAGCGCGATGTTAGTACGTTTGTTTTCATTGAAAGGCACGAAGAATGCCGAATTTTGTGTTTTTGATTTGCTGTCATTTAAACTAGGTTTTGCATAAAAGTGGTCGTATCCGTCGGTGTGGTTTTCAGCGCACCATTCGCTACAATTTAACACGTAAAGTAAGCGTTTGACTCCGCCGAAATTGGGGGGAAATTACCTGCATTTGCATTCGTTTGGCCAAAGAAGTTTTGCAATCAATGAAGCGACTATAATGAATTTCAGTGATCGAACACAATAAAAAAGGGGAGAGGATAAGTGAAGTGGGCGATCATGTTTCCAAATTGATCAAATTTAAGTGGGAAGATACAGGTGGTCTCCTGGTCGAGAACACATAATTATATTCCAATTGACAGTTTGATTTTTTGGTAACCATCGACAGCCGCTGGACACAGTATCGAACTGTGCGTCAAGCTGCGCTGCCATCTAGCGGCTGAACAAGTGAACCGCACACCACGAATGAAACGTGACAACGTCGACTACATGCAGCAACACGCGTACACAGAGTGACGCGCCCTAAGGTTTCGTGACTGGTGAGGCACTAATGACTCCTCAGTAATAGAAGCTTCTATATTTTAATTTTCACCTTAACTGCAACGTTTGTTTTTGAAGCTTCGACTTATGGTTCAATCAATTCCACACTACAGCAATGTGATAGCAAGAAAAACAGAAGAGTTTTCATGCTGGTTTTTCCACAACTCTATTTTTAAAGCATTTGAACGTATTTTTATAATTCACGCTATCAAAGTATCGATTATGAAATCACCCACGAGTTATAATTAATGTACTTGAGCCAAACACAGCTCCCTCAAATACAGGTGAATGGAAGGGGTGGCGACTTGCAGTGGTGCTGCACGTCCTCAAACAGCTGGTGCTCCCCCTAGTGGTTATGTATGTTTATGGGAGGAGCGCCGCGAGTCTCAATTTCACACCCAATTTCGGTAGGGAGCGCTTACGGACGAGTGAAAGTGACCAAATTAAATAAATACACCATAAAATGTTTCATGTAATTAATTAATTTCATTGTTTCATTCATTCATAAAATATGACATTAAATAATTCTGATGAATAAATAAAGGCACCATTAAATCATGAAATAAAAGTGTCATTCATTAGATGTTTCATGTATTAATTAAATATGCAATTAAATACAGCAATGTTAGTAATTAATATATGCATGTATACATACATACACACTAGGGCTGGGCGATATGACCTAAAATCCATATTGCGAGAAATTGAGCAATTTTACCTCGATAACGATAAATGCACGATAAATTCCCCCCGTGGACTAAAATCAAAATAAATGCAGGAAATGCATATTGACCTTTTTTTTTTTATTGACCAACTGATACACATTACTTTCAATGAAAAATAAAAGTACAAAAATCATTTGTATAAACATTCCAAATAGCTTGCTTTGCATGACTTGAACAATGTCACAAAGAAAAAGGGTCCCTCTTGCAAAATCTTTTTCTGCAAATAGATTGCGCCAAGATGCTGTCATTATGTAAATAATGACAAACAAAAAAATGCGAAATAAAATGAAAGAAAATGTCAATGCAAGACAAATAAACAAGTGTGCATCATCGGGGAAAATGTGCCGTCTCGAGTACTCTGGTGCGCAGTCGCCACTTGTCGTCTATGAAATGCACAGTCAGGCTCAATCAGGGATCCATGTTGCGACCCGACCACAAGTCGGATGTGTTGTGTCGAAATTACTCTCAGACTACAACGTGATGATCAACTCGTTTATTTCCATCACGGACCACAACAACGCCACGTCACCTCCAAAACACACCCACTTCCGGGGTCCACTCTACCCAACCCTCTTCACGGGCTGTCCCCGCATATGCCCGTACATAACAGGATGTAGATGCAAAATGCTTGACATGTTTAAGCTCCCGGCCCGATGTAATCCATATCGGGAAATACGACTTTCATGAAGCATTTAAATCCTGTGCGAGCCACTGTAACTAGTGAAGCTATATCTTTAGCTATGTGCTAGGCTATCGCGTCCACCTCTGAGACATTCTCTTGTATGGTGTTGCCTCCGTTAATGGGCTGTTGTCACTTGTCGAACCTTGCTTCTCACTTTGAACGTTCAGCACAGCATGGTTGTGTTGTGGGCGGTGAAAAAGCTTCTGGATATGAATCGCCAGCTACGACAGCGACGTCTGTTTTCTTCCTCGATCAGGCGGGTGGAGTCACGTGACTAGAGGCGCTGTAGCGGTCTTAAAGGGGCATGAACATTGCTGCAGACAGAAAAGGCTTTTCTTTTTTTTTTTAAACACCGAATTTACCGACATGGGCAAAATTATTTCGGTCATACGAAAGAGGATTAGGGCCATGAATGAAAAAAAAAGATTGGAAGGATTCTGACTTTAATCTCAGAATTCTGACTTTAATCTCAGAATTCTGACTTTTTGTCATGGAGCAATGCATTGTGGGATGAAAATGTCAGAGCATGGTGTGTATGCCTTTGGAAAGTCCTAATATGTCGTCACCAAGCGACTTTTTGCGTGGCCGAGGAGTGTCGGAGGACATCGTTGCACTTTTGGAGGAGCAGAGGGTGAGTAAACAGTGCGTCGTTCATTTGGTGGCTGTCGCGTCCGTAACTCTCAGGCTACGTGTAGCTAGTTGCTCTGTTGCAAATTAGCATATCATGAAGGGATGCGCTCCATTTGCATACGCAGTTTATGAGTCTTTCGGTCCTTCAATAACCAGTTTAGATAAAGCAATTCTGGTGGCGTCATCGTGTCGTCACAGCGTCGGTAAAACACGCGCATCACATCGAAGCCTTTTGCCAAGCTCATAGTGGCCGGCTGGAACAAAATCAGTGAACTGAACACACTGATCACACGGTCGTGTAGTACGATGTGATTCTGCGTTCCACAACTCAAGGGTGCATCACGAATGAAGTCTACAAGTGACTGAATGTATGAATAAGAACTTTATTGTGATCGTTTAGTATTTTCCTTCTGGACACTAAAAAAAAACAAATTTTAGACCTTTTCAGCATGTTTAAATTGTAGTGACAAGGATTATTGCATTTCTGAGCTCTTCACGAGCATCTGGATGCTCGCTTTGAACATATGTGAGAGCGTATAGATTCCCAAAGGTAGTCACGTCAGGATGCGATATTATTCATTAGGGATGTAACGATTCACTCAAGCCCCGATTCGCTTCCATCTTCAATTTTCAGTTCCCAATTTCGATTCGATATTTTATTTTATTACTTTTTTTAATTGCTACCACGCTCATCTCATGGTTGAGTTGTTCGGCTGGTATCGCCGTTGAAAGACGTTTTATAAGACAAGAGCCTCTTTGTCATCATTTACAGACACGAGGGCTGATTCTGATTGGCTCTTTACCGTCCAATCGCGTTTTACAACAGTATACGTCCAGGACTCAAACACAAACAGTCGATTGAAGGGTCTTCTGCATTCGAACACGCTGTTCTTTTTTGTTTTAAAAAATAGGGTTTGTTTTTTTGTTTGTTTGTTTTTTCAAATATTGTCTGCTTCAACAATATTGTCTCTTTAGTTCTATATGTTTCTGTAGCCGGGGATCCGAGCGCCAAGGTCCCTGCCTCTTGCCGCCGCCCGACTCACACTGCACCCGACCCCTTTGGCCCCTCCCACAAGTGGTGAGCCCATGGGAAGGGGGACCCACGTTGCCTTTTCGGGCTGTGCCTGGCCGAGCCCCATGGGTGCAGGCCCGGCCACCAGGCGCTCGCCGACGAGCCCCATCTCCAGGCTCAGCTGACAGGTACCGACTGGCCAAGCGGAATACGGCTTCGGTGGTTGCCGAAGCAAAAACTCGGGCGTGGGAGGAGTTCGATGAGGACATGAAAAACGACTTCCAGACGGCTTCGAAGAAATTCTGGTCCACCATCCGTCGTCTCAGGAAAGGGAAGCAGTGCACCACCAACACTATTTATAGTGGGGATGGGTTGCTGTTGACCTCGACTCGGGACGTTGTGAGTCGGTGGGGAGAATACTTCGAAGACCTCCTCAATTCTCTAATCTCGTTGCACACTTGAGTACAATAACAATAAAGGGATTTCTGATTTCTGATCACCTCTCTGAGTTGTGCATCATCAGATGGGGCCATGTTTTTTTTTTAAATAAATGTCAAAATATCCATATTCCAACAATTAAGGCACATATTGAATACAAAAACTGCACAGTTGAACAACAAGGATTAGGAAAGGAAGAAAATCTAGATAAAAAAGGTAGAAAAAAACAAGAACAATGTGAGGATCTCAATCAAGAAGAGCAACAAGGTTCCATTAAAGAAAATAGTCTGTGGTCATTCATCCAACTGTTGATGTTGGACTTCGCTTTGAGGTATTTACATCTATGGATAAAATGTTTTGCAAGTGAAATTAAATTGTTGCCAAAAAGTCCAAGTCCTTCTCCTTTAACTTTACAGTGGAACCTCAGTTCTCGAACGACTCTGAGTTCGAACAAAAAAATAGAGAAATTCTTGCTTCGCAGTTCGAACAAACCTCGTAGTTCGAACGCCGGTACGACGCGTGAGTGCGTACGCGAGGGTGGGATGCTGAGCGGCGTACGGGTGTAGATCGCTCTCTTTCTCTCTTTATGACCAACTGTTGTCGCGTGCGGACGTGCTGCGTTTTGCTCTCGCGTTTTATATAAGTGTATGAAGTGTTTTAGCCCCTAATCATGCCTCCAAAGAAAGTCAGTGCAAGCAGCAACGGAATGGTTTCGGTGTTCGAACAATTCGCTTTTCGAACAGGGTTCAGGAACGGATTATGGTCGAGAACCGAGGTTCCACTGTACTTCAACTTTCATGGACAACATGTTAGTTGTTCCCTATAGGATTCGATTCAGTTTTTTTTTCACCCCAGCTCTGAGTTATGATTGGACAGTAAACAGCCAATCAGAATCAGCCCTAGTGTGCGACTCCTGATTGGTTAATAATTGTGGCACAATTATCACGCTTGCATCGTAATTGTAAATCTACGTTTTGCACCTGAGAGGAGAGAGAAGCCGTAAGCGTAAGACCTAGTTTGTGTTTGTGCGTACGCGTGGTGGGTCTTGTACACGCGAAACACATTTTGGTACGTACAAAACTTGTTTTCGGACGCGGTATTTGACATTACGCTCATGTCATTGGGACTTCTATGCGGTATTTCACATTACGTACACGCAAAACTTATTTTTGTACACCGTATTTCATATTACGCTTACGTAATTGTGGGATAAATCAAACGCCATACAAATGCAACTCATCGGGCACTCACACTCTAAATCCTGATTGTACTGTATTCAAATTATTGTTTTTTTTTCAAACACATTTTACAACCTATTTTGATTTTTGGTTTCATTCTATAGTACAGTATGGCATTGTAAAATAATAATAGCAGACTACTTCATGGATTTCACATATCACGGGTTATTTTTTTGGAACTCAACTCCCACAATAAAAGAGGGATCACTGTAATATTAATTTTGTCATCATGTCCCTACATATTAATAGTATTGAATGGATACATACAACTGCTTATTTTGTCATTATTTACATGTACTTAAAAAACAAATGGTTTAATGAGACCAGTGATATGAAAAAAAATGTGATTAACCAATGGCAAATGGGCTGTCACTTGTACAGCGCTTTTCTACCTTTGGTACTCAAAGCGCTTCACACTATCACCTCACCTCACCTACTGATGACATGCCATCAAGAGCAACTGGGGGTTCGGTATCTTGCTCAAGGATACTTCGACATGGACACAATGGCCAGGGATCGAACCCACAACCGCTTGGTCGGGAAACGACCACTGAGCCATGCTGCCCCCAATCCACCGTGGGGTGAACATACTAAACGAATGGACTCACGATAAGGTAAATGCTGAGTTGGCCAGGTTAAGTACAGAGTTCTTGTTTCTCACAGAGACAGTGGTGAACAAAAGCAATTGTTTTTAGTGACAAGAGCACATTTATTCATACCGTACTTACACGTGTTATTCATAATATCAGACACGGTGTGAAATGCATGGCTGCGTGGCTAACACTTGACTCGCCCGCTTCTAAACATATACTGTAGGCTTTGCTGATGTGTGTGGTGTCCAAGATCTTCAATATATTTTTGTCTTCTGCAACATTTATAATAAAGCCCCGTTGGTTGGATTTCATTCAAGTGTGGTGAAGAGCTCTCTAATATCTCGTTGCACACCAAGTAAAATGACAATAAAGATCTTTCTGATTCCGATTCTGAGTCGCACATAGCGTCGGTCAGATGCCCATGTAGGTGTTCATCTTGCCAAGAGCGTCGCACACGGTGGTCAGGTCATTGCGGAGGTCCTGCACCACCTCCTCGATGCTATGCGTGTCTTTGAGGAGGTCCACGCGCTGCGTGTATGGGTTGTAGTACACCGAAAACGGACGCTTGATGGTTTTGGCGAACTCTCTGAAAAACGAGAGTGCGCATTCCTTTGTAAATTGATTTCAGGCCAACAATTCAGTGCTGGGCCAGAAGGCATGGTGGCCTACTGGGCTCCATCCTTGGACCACTACTGTATTTGAACTATACCATGTGTCGCGCTCGTTTGCAATATCGGTGATGGAACAAGTTTGTTCTGAGGTGGTCAGCAATATGCGTGAAGTCATTTGGATGTACACATTTGGACTTTAGCAAAGTAACAAACGTAAATTTACCGCATCTTCTGTTTGGCCTCATCAAAGCTGTCAGAGACAAAGTAAACATCCTGGAATGTGGTGATGAGACATTCTTGTTTGCAGGTGGTCTTGGGGTCAAAGGGCCTCACGCAGGCCTGATCTGACAAGGCATGCTTTAAAAAGAAAATAAATAAGTAAAAAAAACAAAAAACAGAGGCTAAGCCACGCCGATCGTTGTGTTTTCAGACTTCTTGGAAAGAAACCGCTTCATCTGGAATCAAAGCTCAGCGAAGAGGGCTGTCATGTCATTGAGATGTTTGGAATCGACTGATTGCTTTTTTTCTCCATCCATTATATGTGTGCGCGTGTGTTTGTGTTGTATTACCCTGAGTTCTCCAATGGATGACAGCAAACCTGCACCATAGGCTCTCAGCTGACCTTCTTGCTTGCAGAGGCCAAACTCAATGGTGAAGAAGTAACACTGACAACGCACACACACACTGGTCGTCACAAAGACACAAGAGTGGACTGCAACACATTCACATGACTCACTGTGGCCAGTTTCTGCACATCGTCATCCGAAGCTCCGAGAGATGCCAGACCAATCTCTTGCGAAAACTGAGCAAACTTTGGATCGGCCAGCAGAGGAACGTGACCCAGAAGCTCGTGACACGTGTCCCTGAAATATAACGCAGCTCATAAAAACACTCATTGTCCCGATTTCATTGAATACCCTGAAATCATTCAGGTATCGCAAAGTGGTTTAGTATTGCTCAAGAGTTTGAGGAATGGCGAGGAGCAGGCCGGCTCACGGTTCGGGCGTGTAGAGCGGATCGGTGCTGTGCCGGATATATTGCGTACAGTTGAAGACTCGGTAGGCCAAACCCGCCAGGAAGTCTCGGGGTGACAGGTAACCTGCGACCGGTCGCACGGTGAAACCGGACCTCTCTGCAACACAGAATACGTGGCTGACTTTGACTTTGAAAGCTATTTCCCGTCAGATGAAGTCCGATCAGGAAGTAGTGACTGCGAGCAAGGTGGCTGAAGCAACGGGAATTGATGTGAGTGGACGAGACACAACTGGGGGCGGGGGGGGGGGGGCGAAGGGCTCGCGCGACCTCTGAGGAAGTGCGAGACGTCCTCCAGCTGCGGAATGTTGTCGTGTCGATAGCCGCAGTGCTTGCTGAGCAGGGGCAGGTTCTTGAGGTACTCTTTGCAGGCGTGAGTGGGGTACAGCTTGTTGAGCTCCATGAAGATCACGCCCCATGTGCGCACCTCCTCCGGGGTATACTCGATGCGGGGGATGGGCTGGCCGCTGCAAACAAACAATGAGCCAAACGTGAGCGCAAAAGACGTTTGCCACAGAGACTCTTTGTGCCAAATGAAGAGGACGAGCTCTTACAACTTGTACTTCATGGCCACCTCCACAAAATACTTGCGCCGCTGGCGGTAGAGTTCATCTTTGAAGCCCTGAAGAACAAAAAAAAATAAAATAAAATAGCTTCAAGTCTACAATTCTTCTCCATCCACGACAAAACCGGGAAAAGCTGGTGCAGTGGTTTGAATCCTCATTCTCCACACTTCTACACAGACTGTACCGGGTGGTCAGCGTCCAGCTCAGATCCGTACATCAACACTCTGTGGGAGCATTGATCCAGTTCGGAGATCTTCATGGGAAACCAGGGAACTTCTTCCTCATCTGCAGCACACAAATACACAATGTGGTTTTGCAATGTGCTCATCGCCTGTAGAGCGCGTGAGGCGCACGGACCGGCCTGTGCAGCCCAGACGTGGGCTGGCGTGTTGAAGGAAAGGATGTTGACATGATCTTTCAGAACCTCCAGGAGCTCGTTGAAGTCCTTCTTGCTGCAAATGCAGTCGGCGAAGATCTCCACCTCATTGGCCGCGCGCTTGGACGAGCGCGATTCGATGTGGTTCAGGTTGACCCGCTTCTCCTGTGAATAGGGACTGTCACGTGACATGTCAGCTGACCTGCCCGGAGGACCGGGAAGCCCTTCGATCACATGACTGGACTCCAGCCAAACTTTTTGGACTTGGTACTTTCTTACCTAAAATTGATCAATAACTCCACATGACTTTGAAGCCAACTACCGGACTTGACAAGTCTTGCGCATTTTAATTTGAAAAATGTGCCACTTTTTTTGTTTTGGAAAGAAAACTAGTGCCCAATAGTATTCCTTGTGAATTGAAGGATTTATTTATTTGTGGAATTGGAAAAAAAGAAAAGCACCATACAGGATTTGCCATAGACGCCGACAACCTCATTTAACGTCACGTTAGATGTCGCTTTAAAAACGGCAAAAAACATTACCAACAGCTGGTCCAAGTCAAAAATGAATTGAGCTTTGTACGGGCTTTTCGTTTCATTGAGAAGACGGGCAAGTCATGGACAATGCAGAATCTGCCTTTGGAACTATGGGTTGTGAACGTGAACGCTGGTGTCTGAGAAAGACATGTAGGCAAGCATAGAGTGTGAAGAAAGAAAGACTGTCTGACTTCACACTGAATTGTGACTTGCTTGACCCAAGTCATGACTTGACTCGACTTGCTCGAAATTTAGTGGGGACTCTGTTAGATTTGTTGGATGTTTTGGACCAGTCGCTCGCAAATTAGGAGTGGCTCCATCGCATTGACACACAGAGCAGCCAGTCATAGACTTGTTGCATGCTACACCGCGCGTGCACAAACAAGGGCGCTAACTAGCTAAATTGTCAGTTTCCATTTTGTTTCTGTTTCTACGCTACGCTTTTTGGGAGGCAAACAAACTAACCAAAAAAAAAAAAAAGCAGCACCGTTGTATTCGCCAGTAATCTTAAAATATGAAAACAATGTAGGAACATGGAAGCTAGGTAAGCAGGCGGGCCAGGGGGGGGGGGGCGATGCGATTCGGCACAAGTGTCAAACTCAGGTGTTGTGCCAAAGTACTTACCCTCAAAAAAATCTTTATCCCCTGACGTGGGAGCGCACACACATTAATTGACTCAAGGCGGCAAGATGTGAGTACGTTTGTTTTCATTGAAAGGCATGAAGAATAAATAGTTTTTTTGTTTTTGATTAGCTGTAATTTAAACAAGGTTTTGCATAAAAGTGGTAGTATCCGTCCATGTGTCGAAATTGGGGAAAAAATACCTGCTTTTGCATTTGTTTGGCCAAAATAGTTTTGCAATCAATGAAGCGAGTACAGTGACTTTCAGTAATCGAACACAATAAAAAAATAAATAAATAAAAAAGCAGGGAGAGGATATTAGGGAAGTGGGCTATCATGTTTCTAGCGGGATCAAATTAAACCGGGAAGATACTTACAGGTGGACTCCCGTTAGAGAACACGTAATTGTATTCCAATAGACAGTTTGATTTGTTTGTAACCATCGATAGCCGCGTCAAGAGTAGCAAAAGAAAAACAAAATAAAGTCACTCGCGTTCCGCGTCGGACTCGAGATGCATTCAATGACCACTGACACAGTAGGACATCCATATACTTCTTCAAAGCTTCAAACAACTACACGACTCAAAACAATAGGAATATTATGGCAGGCAGTAACCGCAGAGGTGATCAAACAGGCGAGCCCCAACAAACAAATGACTAACTGTTTATTACTGAGATCATTTTGAGGAACTTCAGCAAGTATGAGCAGGATCCCTTTTTCCTAGCCACCGTTGACTAATAGTCATTACCAGTGATACTGATCCTGGCAGGTGCTGCCAGAATAAGTACCCCGACTCCACTCACAAAAATAATAACCCCAAACACCAAGTGATGTATTCTGTGGGCTTATTGGATCATTTTGCGTATGTGTAGCAAATTTGATCAGAGTCCCTCTTTCCTAAGCAAAGTTACTGGGGGGGGGGGGGGGGGGGGTCCTGATTTAAATGAGCATACTTATCAGGCTTCTTCAGAGCTTGCTGATGAGCTGATCATTTGAATCAGGTGTGTTGCAACCGGCTACAGAGATTGAAAGCATGCAGGAAAGCAGCCCTCCGGTCCCGGCGTTTGACACCTATGCGCTAAGGCATATATGTCAAAGTCAGGGGCTGCGGGCCAGATCCGGCTGCGAGAGGAATTTATTTGGCCCTCGGGATGATATTCATTTACTATTAGAACCGGCCCGCAGGTCGCTGGTGTTTCACATGCGCCAAAACTACATTTCCCATAATGCAACGGTGGCGTGCAGAGCAGTAGACGGGAGCATGGTGCGCCACATTTCATTATTCATCAGCAGTGATTATCGTCACAGCTAGTGTTAACTTTCAGATGCCCCTCAAAAATGGCGAAACGAAAGGTGGACACTGAGAAGAGTTAAAAACTCACTTAAGGTTGAACAGTTGAAGTAAAATATCTGTTTTCATTGCACGTGTGACTTTTCTTTGAAGAAGGTGTTGTTTTTCTCTTATTAGTGGATGTTTTATTTTGTTTCAATCCAATTGTTTTATATTTGAATATTTCATTTGAGTGACTGATAAAAAGTAAATTGAGCCTACTTGTGACTTTTTACGTCCCTGCTTTGAATAATACCGCTTCATTCATTTAATGTGCATGTTGTAAGGATTTTATAAAGTTTTGTCTTTTGTGCCTGTTGAAAATTAAAAATTATTGACGGAACCAAATATTGCTTTATTGGTCCGCTCCGATACATGTTAGGTTTTCAGTACGTTCAATTAGGTTCTCTCCATTATGTGTAATAATTGTTTTTTTTTTCAATAAACATTCAATCAGTCCGGCCCTCGGCTTCTTGGCAATTTTTCAATTTGCCCCCCTGTCTATTTGACTAAGGCATGCGCTCGCATTTTCCCCGGTGCTGGCGAATGACCCGCAGGAAGGATGAAGTCCAAGCTCCCGTTTCAACGTGCCTAATGTTCACTGGGAAGTGTGTCTGGCGCAAGGCTCGCTATCAGCAGCTCCTGTCCGGACCCATTCCATTGCGTGTAAGTCATCAATAAAGTAAGGACTGAAAACGTGCACTCCTTGTGTTGTGCAATATATTCAAATAAATATATAAATAAAGCCGATAGATCACTGGGAGTTGGTTATTTTATCAGTAGCTTGCATGCTGAAAAAGAGTGGGGACCACTGCTCCAGAGTGTTTTCATTTATGGCACACATTTCTGGCGACTTTCTCCCGCTCTGCGAGGATGTCTCACCTGGAAGAGTCGCAGAGCTCGAACCAGACAGCCAACCTCATTCTTCAGTGAGAACACCACCGGCCGACTCGGTCCTCCATCAGTCTCACTGATGGGACTGAAGGACGGGCGACGTGACTGGACACACAGACACACATTCGTGAAATGTCAACGTACCTTGAATGTCGTTCGCATGTTTTGAGCCTCGTGAGGAGGAAGGTGATGATGGGAGTCACCATCTGGCCACCGGTGTGGCGTAGCGGTGGGCGCCGGTCCAGCATGGCCGAGTCAAAGGAGAGTCCACGACGGCTCCAGTACTTGCTGGAGAACATCATCATAGCAGGCTGCATGGCAGGCAGCGGCTCCTGCTGGTCGTCCTTCATCACGTGAGAGGACGCCATGGGGAACCAGTGAGTGTACGAGTACCACGACCGCTCCAGTCTGAATGTTCGGACGTCCGCACCTGACACCGACCGCCACGCTTAAATAGGTAGAAGGCGGGGGGAGCGCAGTTTGATCCTATGAGTCTTTGGATCCCATTCTACATGAATGATTGTTCATTCCAATTATGATATTCTTATATTTGCAGGGCATTTTGAAATAGTGTTCTCGTAAATGACATTGTTGCAGTGTTTTGATGATTATAATAGTGTTACATGTAATGATATGTTTGTTTCTCAGCGGATGTTGCGTGTTGTCATCCATCTTTGAATGCCGTGTGTGTGGGTGTGTGTGTGCGTGTGCGTTGAGAAGCACAAAAAGCACGGCCAACACGTCAGCTGATAATGGCAGCAAGCACCTGCTGCTCTGTGCCAATTTCCTGTCAGTCAGGAAATGAAAGCGTTGCCTCTCAGATGTGCTGCCGCCGCCTTATGAGCTGATGCGCTGATAGCGAGCTGCATTCAACATCTCACATCCAACATTGAGCATCCTGATGATCTAGTTGTGACGCTGAGAAAATGGATGCTTGTTGATTTCGGAAAAAATATTCAATCAACATGATGGCAGCTTATGCTAAAGCCAAAGGTGGAGGACTTCTGTCTCATTAGTTGACTCCAGGCAGACTCAACCAATGCTTGGCAGTTTTGCGCAGTCATGTGTAATACAGGTTGACATCTTGTCAAAATTTCTATCGCGGTTAGCGTGCGCATTGGTGAGTAAGTTCACATTTTGTATCATGATAAATGGAGGCGGGTTGTTCAAATGACCCTGTCCCATTTAATCATCTCTCTCACTTATGTCACTTCAATGTTCGAGATCTGGGAAAAATAAGTCAGAAGGAAGGCCCTTGTTAAGATGATACATAAGAAAGCCTGCATATCATTCCCCGAGGTCAAACAAGACTAAGGACATGGATGACCATGACCTGTGATCAACTTATTTGGAGTCAAGTAAGTTTCGCGCCTCTATTCAAATATGGTCTGTGGGAGGGCCGTGGTCTGGGGCTGACACTCTTGTCCAGCGCTCATCTGCCTCTACTTCTGGGAGGTGGTTGTTTCTGAAGGCTGACTCTTTGTGATGAGGTCTACTAAATGCAAGTTTTGCGGTGAAGGTAAAATTTAAGAACCTCGGCTAACGCTTATATGTGAGACAGAAATGGGATGAAGTCAGATCAAATCTAGACCGACCTTTCTTGGCTGGTGGCACATTGTTATTTATTGATACAAGTTTTTTTTTCGTCAGATTTTGACTTTCCATATAGCACTTTGTGTTGTCCGCCGCGCCGGATCATCACGTTGTCGTCGTGCGGTGGCAGAGTACCCATACGGGGAAACCAAGAATGATCCAAAAACCCGGCGTCCGAACCGAAACTCTGTTTCGCTCCCGGACCCACACCTCTCTGAATAGAGGGGTGTGGCCATACGAAACTACTACTACTACTTTGAGTTGTTTTTTGATGGCGCTCCAAAAATGTTTTCTAGCACACTAGGTTTTTCAGGTGCTTCCGAAATACTGATTTTGCTTTGGAATTTGATAGCTACGTTTCGGAAAAGAAATTCCACCCGTTACTGAAACGAATCATAAATATTATGATTACTATGATCACAAAACAGGTCAATACAGACTCAGAGTCAATGCAAAAAGTTCATCTCGAAGTGCACCTCAAAATGTTGGCCATCTCTGTTCATTTACGTCAGTGTCCCTGTGGCGACAAGCAGGACAATTAAATCATCTGCCACTAAATGCCAGAAGGTACAAACCCGTGTTGCCCTTCATACAACTGAATGATCTGGAACCATATTTCACCTGAAATTCATTTATGACTATGCCTGAATGATTTCACAACATTTCATTTTGTTTGGTGGTGGCCTGTATTTATTTCTTTCAGGCAAAATATGCATGCGCCTAGGCTCAAAGGTTGGGACTCACTGACCCATTTGACAAAGTATGCCAACGGGGGTCACTGTTCCAGTACCTGAAACATAAATGCATGTTTAATCATGGAAGAAAAAGACATTTATTCACAACAAGTAGGAGAAAAGTTTTTAATGCATCAAACCGATCATCGAGGATATCGTGAACGTTTACATCTGCTGCATACACGAGCATGACGGCCCGCGTGTTAAACACTGTTCTTTCCTTTGCAAAACGTGTCCAGGCACAACTTCCTGTCCAGCGTCACATCGGACAAAAGTGCACGTGGTAGAAAAATATGAATCTTGGCTACGACATGAAGGCACCGTTGCTGAGATGCTGAGAGTCCATGGCTCTCAAGTGTTCGTTGGAGTTGGCGCAGGCGCGTTCGCCTCGACGCGACGCAGCCGCCACAGGCGCAGACGCCGACTCCATGCGCTCGTCTGAGTCGCAGTGACTGCCAGGTTCACAGTCCAACGCCAGGATGGCGACCACGGACTGAGGCAGGCCCTGAGGACACACAGGCCAGCGTGTGTCACAGACGCTAGCCGACGATAGGATATAACCGGGTGCGGTCATAATGGAGTGAAATCCTCAAAGACGACGACACATGCTCTCTATGCGCACGCTGTCACATTCCGTGTGCGTTTGGCAATAGCTCTTGGAAAAACTTTGAACTGTGTTTGTGAACTGAGGCGCTCTTTTTGAGTTATCTGTTTGTTGATTTTTCAAACGCTTCAGACGTTCATTTCACTGAGTGCATTTTTTGAGAAAGGATCAAGTCTTGTTTTCGGTCTTGATCATCTACTGGATTTTTCCGGATGGATCCTAGAGTTGTGTTTGTCTTGTTGTGACGTTGAGTTCTACCTGACACGTCTTGATCTGCAGCCAGATGCTTTCTGCCTTCTGAAGGATTTCTTCCACGTCCAGCTTCATGGAGAGCTCGTTCACATGCTACCCAAACCGCAACACACACGCAAACTTGCTCATTAGCGCACAGAACCACAAACATCACAACAAACTGAGGAGCGTGCTTACTTGGAGGATCTCATTGAAGCCAAAGTTCTCCTCGATAATTTTGCTCTTCTCCGAGTCCAGGATTGCACAGCAGAGCAAGAGATGGAAGTTTTGACAGGGCAGGCCCGTCCACATCACCTGAAACATAGCGAGGTCAGCCGGGTCACCGCCACCTGGTTGGGGTCCGACTGGCGCACTGACCTCCCAGAGCCTGAGTATGCTGTGGAAGGAGAACTCCCTCTTGAAGCGGATGAGCAGCCAGCGGAAGCAGAAATAAAGATAACCGGATTCTTGAGACTCTGCGGGCGCACCGGGGACAGTTCAAAGGTCGGGAGCGGCACGCAATAGAGGCCCTGGGAGAAATCGCTCCCTTGCCACAATGTACACGTGTGCACAATACAGTGGAAGGGTGTCACACTCATTTTAATCAAGGGCCACATCGTAGTTATGCTTTGCCTCTGCGGGGCTCTGACGAGCACACAAATGAATAATCGCCTCATATCATTGATATTACTTGAGAGACATGTCGTGATCTGTATTTTAACAACAAATTGAATTTGAGTCATGGAAAATCGTCACAACCAACTTTAAGGTGACAAGGGATTTGGTGCATCGAATATGTTCAAAAAGGTGCACGGAACAAACAAATCTCTAATCTCGTTGCACACTTGAGTGCAATGACAATAAAGGGATTTCTGATTTCTGAAATTTAGCGAGGAACAGGAAGTCGACACACTATTTGCTTTAGTGGGCCACAAAAATGGGATCTGGATGCCCTGTCTCGAATTTGATCCAGTGAGTTGGCCACTTATGTTTTATGAAGTGATCCCGGACAAACGTATCCCACAACGCATCTCGACAAGTGCTGTAGTAAACAACCCAAGCCACTAAAATGCGAGTTAATCCGATGATGATTGACGGATTTATTTCCATACTGAAACAGTGTTTCACTTTCTGAGGCACTGTCTGATTTTGGGCATGACACCAATTCATGGAAATATCCTTAATGTAACGGAATCTTCACGTCTCCAAAATAATGACATCTCAGGAAATTGAAAAAGAAATCAGTTCAATGTCCACGTTATACCTCCTACTCCCTTCATAGAACGTTGCCCAGTGGCAACGCACAGCACAACCACCAAAATCATGCTCAATGACAAATGCAGCCATCCGTCCATCCATTGTCTGACCAACAACCACCACTTACACTCACTTTGACACTTCAGGGCCGTTTTGAGCAGGGGGTGCCTGCTCTTTTCCAGCATGCGGGCCACTTAACAAAATAACCAAGTCCAAGTCATCTATCAATTTTATATTGGCACCCCAGATTTAGAGTCTTTAAACAACCTAATCTCATAGCCCCAACATTTACGCCCCCTCCCAAGATCTTTGTATAATGAACGCAGTCGCTGTTATCATTCGTCATTCCCTTGTCCCGAATCAATACAAAGGCATTTTTAGTGGAGGCCCTCGCTCGGTCCAGTACACAGAAGCTCATGCATACCCAGATAGTTGCAGAAGGTCGGATCCAGCAACCTGAGCAGCGTACTGAGCTGGATCAGCTCAGTCTTCATCCCCTGCATCTGCTCCTCAAAGTTCTCGTGCTAGGAAAGACGTCGGGAATGTCAGTCGGAAGCTGAGCCCGCTTTAATTTCCGGGACAAAAAAACTCACCATGTGCTCCATGAAGCAGACGAAACACCAGAAAGCGTCCACCTCGTTCTCCATGACGAAGACAATCGGCGACAGCAGATCGCTCATGCCCTGCACGTAACCTACGCACACACGCACCGACGCGCACGGTGAGCAGCCACGCCGGTGACGGAGCGGAAAGCAGACGCGCTCTCACCCAGGTCAAAGTCGTACATGCAGTATGTCATGAGGATGTCGTGCAGGAGGACCAGACCCGGATTATCTATCCCCTCATAGAATCGATTGCTTCTGTCCGTCCGGTTGACATCTTTCTCTGTAAAGGGCAGCGGGGGCGAGCCGTGAGGCTAATCCACACCAGCAGTAGAGGCCGAGGGTTTAGCGTGATCCTCACCAATCAAACTCCTGTAGTCCCGAAGTCGGGAATTCCTTCTCTCCTGCTCCTCACTCACCGACTTCCACTGCAGCTTCATGCGGAAATATTCATCCCTGCCGCAGAGACCAATGCACGCTTTCACATCAATCATACTCGTTCTCGCGCCATCCGCCCGTTTTCACCACAGTGGTGTGTCAGGGGAGCAGGAGTCCGCTCCAGCACACCCCGGACTCGTGGCCGGGTGATCCGAGGACACATAAATAGGCAAACAATGCTCACAATCACAGCGAAGGACAATTTAGAGGCTTCGATGAACTGCTAGCTGGGCCACCGGCCGATAATGCGGCGGAAGCTGACTGATCTCGCCAAAGAGTTTTCATGAGCGGCTGCCGGCGTGCGGCGAGCTTGCGGTTTGTTTCAGACTCTTAATTTGTCTTGAAGTGTGCATGATTGTTTGTCTATACGTGCGTGCCCTGCGAGTAGCTGGCCCCCAGCCCGCGGTGTACGCCGCAGGATAGAGTGCGGCACACCCGTACCGCTAAAGTCACTAATAACAATGAGTCATACGTTTTGCTTCTCTGCAGACTTTTCCTCTCGTCCAGTGTGCTGTTCCAAGGAAAATATCCCAAAAGAAACTTCCAGGCTTCTTTCCTCAACCCATGGTAGAGACCCTGCAGGGGGCAACACACATGACAACCACTATCAAAGCAAAACCAACTCCAGGACACGCAGCCAAGCGTAAAACTTGCCCCCCTGAAGATGGACTCTTGGAGCCGACCGACGTGCATCAAGCGACCGTCCTGGTCATGATGTCCATTCCACACGCCGGTGGACACAGGCGCGCTCCGCGACACCAGCGGCCGTGTGCCCAGGTCCACCTGCAGTTGATCAGGAGTGGCACAAGAACTCACTCTCTTGAGTACAAGCAGCATTATTTGCGTAAAAATGGCACCCTGCACTTAAGTCTGTCTACAAAAGTAAACTGCAGAAAAATTGTCACTGCCATTGAAGTATTGGCTCGACAAGGTCAATTTGTTTGTTTTTGCTGATTACTGAAGACATTTGGGTTCCACACCAAAATAATGAATGTGATACAAAAGTGTAGAATTCCAACTTTATTTATGGTATTTAAATCTAGAAGCTGCATCATGCAGCAACACAATCCCCCAAAGAGGAAGGTCTAGGTCATATCAATGGGCAGACCTTAACCCAATCGAGTATGCGAAGAGTAAACTAAAAGGAGAAACCCTAGAAACAAACACTTGGCTCAGAGAAGGCCTGGGAAACAATTTCAAAGGAAGAATGCAACAGTCTGGTGAAGTCGATGGCTCACAGGCTGGATGCAGTTATTGTAAGAAATGCTCAGTTCGCACCAAATCCGTTGCGAGCGTTGCTGGCGGCGCGATTGAATTGAGGTCAATGGAGTTTGTGCGGGCGGGCGCAGATGTGTGCGTGTGGAGTGATGGGACACGGAGCACAGGACCAAAATTTCGCCCATCCGGCACGGCTAAAAAAAATTTTTACTTTCTTTGAGTGTTGCGTCGCGGCAGCCAATCAGCTCTGGGATATTCTGCACATAGCGTTATGTACACTTGGGGTGTTGTTTGAAAAGAAAAGAAAATTCAATTACGCTTGTCATGTTTTTGTCATCAAATAACCTCGTTTAGCTCGTCACCGTCTCATTATTGTCATGTTAACGAAATATTTTCATCGTCGACGAAAACATCACTGGCGTCCCCACCAGTGTTGTTTTCGTCCATGATGACGATCGTTAACGCCCCTTCTTTTCGTGACGACAACGAGACGATGACGACCTAAGCGGTTATTTGATGACAAAAACATGACGTTGACGTACATGAAATTTTCGATGACGAGACGAGACGGGATGAAATTGTTAGCGTGTGGTTTGTCAGACACTCAAAATTGATGACATCCCTTCCCTTCTGTCTTTCAAAACCGAGCAATGAAGTACAAGTATCTTTTGTTTGGGTATGCCCACCATTGGGACAGCACGCAGGGCGCATGCGCACGTCACACATACTGGTGTCGCACGAACACGTCTGCGGCCATTCGTCTCGGCTCGCGCACACTGACACGCGTTCCTTTGACGGACCATGGCGACACTCGCAATGCTACTTCACTCTGATAACCGCAAGTAAACAAGACATATGTTTGATAGAGTTTGCACTTGTGCAACTATATTATTATTAAGTCAATGTTGTTAAAAGGTTTTTATTTGATGTTGCTTGCAGTGAAATAAAGCCACAACAGTTGCCAAATAAAACATTTTGGTTCTCGGCTTACTTTGGAGCAATGAGCATCGATTCCATTGTCACTACTTTTATCTGTTTGAAATGCATAGTCAATCAGAAAGTCTTTGTTATTGGGTGGAAAGCTGGCATGGCTATTTTTAACCCAAACGGACTAAAACCTTTTTGAGTTTTGGTCTAATAAATTTACAAAAACTAGACTAAACCTCTTTTTTTTTTTTTTGCGTTTGCATCGACTAAAACCTTGTTGAGTTTCCATCGACTAAAACCAGACTAAAACCTCTTTGCATTTTTGTCGATTAAAACCAGACTAAAACCTTTTGGAGTTTTCGTCGACTAAAACTAGACTAAAACTATCACGAATAGGAATGACGAAATCTGACGAAA
This sequence comes from Idiotropiscis lumnitzeri, assembly GCF_059441095.1. Taxonomy (NCBI): domain Eukaryota; kingdom Metazoa; phylum Chordata; class Actinopteri; order Syngnathiformes; family Syngnathidae; genus Idiotropiscis; species Idiotropiscis lumnitzeri. The sequence goes on along the minus strand of NC_142396.1, from coordinate 2,184,521 downwards.
TCTAATAAACAGTTTCGTCCAAATGACTAAGACTAAGACTAAATCTAAAATGCCCGCCAAAAACAACACTGGCGTCCACCACTGGAGTTGACAAAATTGTGTCTCACCCTGGTGACCACCTCAAAGCCGGGCTCCTCCTGCTGGTTGATCTCCAGGCCCGGGATGACCTCACCAAGTAGGTGTGCTACCTCCTCCGGGGGCCGCTGGTGTTGTTCCTCTGTTCCCCGGAAGGTGTCGAAGATGTAGTTGGTGACTTTGGAGAAGCGGCCCAGCGTGGTCACATACGGATCCTTGCGGAACTTCTGCCGGATGAAGCGGCCGCGTCAGTGTGTTTGCAAATGGTTTTAGCACTTCGAAACTTACATGGACCAGGCCAAAGTTGTTGTCGTCCGCCAGGTTCTCAAAGGACTGACTCAGAACCTTGTTGGAAGAACTGATCAGCAGACGAGATTTGTCCTCCGCGCACCTGAGCACATGCATTCAACCGTCGTCGTCGTCATGATAAAAAAAGAAAGGAATTAATTAAAAAAATAATAATCTCCAAAAATCTAATCAGTGGCTACTCTTTGTATGTGTTACCTTTCAGTGTGTTTTGCGCATGCAGTTTTCAAAGGGTTACTGTGGAACTATATGATCTTCACAGTCAGATCGTCAATGGCATGTTGCATATTTCGCTGACTGCTTTCAATGTGTTTGAGCGGTTATGTTTAAAAGGGAAAAAATGATTAAACAAAAAAAAAAAAAAAAAAACATTTTTTTTGTTTGTTTCTGTATTATCGCAGAGGTTGTGTGTGCGTGTGTGCGTGTGGGTGCGTGCGTGACGAGACGCTGGCATAAAGGTGGGTTAAGGGATTTCAAATGTGCCGCAGCCCAGACAATTTCCTGTGTGTGTGTGTCAGATAAGAGGTTTCATAAGATGATATTTGCTTTACTTCAAAGGAAGACAATTAGCATATAAATGATGCACTTCAATGCCACTCGCCAATGTTTGACGTGACAGGGCATTTCCGCAGTGGCCTTGGTAACTGAACCAGTGGTAGCATGCGAGCACCAGAGCTGCAGGCACTTGCACGAAGTCCTGTACTCACTCGCTGAGCGTGGCCACTCTCTTCAGGTTGTCCAGGAACTCTTTGCTGCCGCCCTGGTGGAAGTGCAGAGAGGGCAGCATTGACGACCCCTTGAGTGTGAAGAGCAGCACGGGTGCGTCGCGGTGGGGGCGGCTGCCCTCCTGGAGTGTGACGGCGGCGAGATGACTCAGGCTGACCGAGAAGAACCGTCCGCTCTGCGCGTAGCCACTCGTCACAGATCCTGACAGAGCGACGGGAATGTGCGACGACAACTCAGCCGGCAGGCCGTTCAAAACCAAAGCGCTCGCGATTGAGCCACCCACCTTCTCCAGCGGCGCAGGACTTCTTCTTGAAAGAGGCGGCGTTGATCAGGTCCCACTCTGTCTCGTAGCTCTGCTGGCTCTCCAGCGGGCACTGGCCTCGCTTGCCCGGATGCTGGTTGCCACACTCGACCCACTCCATGACCGAGCTAGAGTCCTGCTGGCACACGACATGCTTCAGGATGGCAAAGCGGGAAGTCTGCTGAGTTTTTAGGACAAACTCAGACTACAAGTATGTGTATGGGCTGATATTTGTGCCACTAGAAACTGAATCTGAATATCATCGATTTGATAGCTCATAAACATGGCCTGATTATGAGCAGACAGACACGTTGCAGGCAAACGTTGACTGTCATGCACATTTTAGAGTTAAGGGTTGCGTAACCAGCGTGGTTATCCCATGTAGTGTGACACCACCAAACATTGGCCATCTGGCATCTCAGACGCTTCACGAGCATGACACAGAAAGCCTGGGGTGTCCGAATTTTGGTTTGTTCGCCCTCTTAGTCTGACATGTCCTACGCCGGTACTGGACATTGACGAATAGGAAGACAGACTTCCCTCCAACGAGAAGAAACTGTTCTGTGGCGCCAATAAAACATTTTACCACTCCAAAATCCTGACTCTTTTCCGCTCCCGTTTATTGCAAAGCTGTTAGCATTTGCAAGTTCGGAGCTACGAAAAAATGTCAAGGTGTCAATAACATGATCTTATTTTATGTCTAGAAACGTCGTGATTCATATATAACATTTCTGTTCAGAGCTGTGCGCTCTCCGCCCTAATGCGGCTCTACCCGGACTAGTGTCAAAAGTCGACTGTACACCTACGCACTTAATTTGGGTCTTTACTGACTCTGTATTCCACTTTAGCAATTAGCACACATAACCACTTCTCGTTCGCGTCCTTGGTTAAAACGCTATTTGTTCGTGGGGTGATTTCACCACGGAGGAGATGATGCACATCACCAAGACCGTTGCTGCTGCATGTGCTGTGCACCGACTTACATATAGTAAGTACGAATAAAGACTGTGCTGTGGCGTTTTGTGGTTGTTGTTGTTTTTTTTTTTTTTTTTTTTTAATCACTACAACGCTGGTTAGTGTGACTTACTTTGTGAGCGTAAAAAAAAAAAAAAGGGCTTTGACAACCTCCAAAACATGTCTGAAATCGCAATTTCGGTCCCAAAACGATAAATTCTTCAGCCCTTGCGATCGCCATGAATAATACAAGATATTGTGTCGTATGAGCTCTGCATTCAGCAAAGCAGCACATGCACATACGCACGCACAAGTGCGTACACGCTGAAAAACGCACACCTTGGCAGCACATATGATGTGCGAAGGGTCCACAAAATCTTCAAGAGGTGAGAATTCCATCATGATGTCAGCATCCTGACAAAGGGGACATTTAAAAAAAATAAAAAAATCTGAAGTTTGTTCAATTCATCCTCCTCCTCCTAAACCGATTGGCATCAATTAAAAACCAAGAAATGTTAGTCTGTAAAAGCTTTCACCTTCTCAACTATTCGAAGCGAACCACAAACAAGAAACTTTTCTTCTGTCTCTTCTTCATCTCCACTTGGCTGTAGAAAGACGCCTTCAAGCTCATATAGAACCTGAACATGACACACAAGTGCTCATGAACAAATCGCACATGGACAACCAGCAACGACAACACACACACACAAACACATTTTGGTATGAACAGTCAGGAATGTGTAAAACTGGTTCTATTAAGATGTCAGAATGCTTGTCATTGTATTGGAATTAGGGGTGTCCCGATCCAATATTTGTATCAGATTGAGGTCTGATATCAGCCAAAAAAACTGAATTGGATTTTATCGGACTACATCCAAAATGTCCGATATTAGCACTCATAGACAAGCAGTCTATTTAAGAATCCACAGCATCGAGAGAGTGCGAGCATAGCCCACGTGAAATTCCTGTAAAGGAGCTAGAGGTGATTATTACAGTAAAAAAAAATCTAATAAATACATTTTAAAAAAGTCACACGCGCACGGCCAGTTGTCATTCACTTGAGTGAGATCCAGAGCGCAGGCTAGCCTCGGTCGTCACCAGCACGTTGGTCGTGGGATCGGCTAGGGGGTAGAGGCTTAAGCCTTCAGGCTGCCTGCCCAAGGAGTCGGATGAATGAACGTGAGGGCAAAAGGCCGTGCCTTTTCCATTTTGACTGTATTTATACCTTTGCTGCTGGACGTAAAAATTGCGTGGACTTAATCCACGAGAATATCTTCAATTGAAAATGACCATCAGCACTCAAACAGGGTCCTGCATTAATTTAAAAATATATTTGTCTGAAGTTATTTGCAAAAGTCACAGTTAAGTAAAGAATTATGTGAGTGATTTGTTCTTTGAAGCATAATATTAAATATACAGAAAAAAACAATTTCAAGCGCAGTCCTGCGGCAATGTTCCTCACGGAATTAAAAAAGAAAATGGGGCTGAACATGAAAGCTGACAGCACTCACCTCGCCTTTGCTGCTGTTCTTCTCTGTGAGACCCAAATTTGTTGCCGTCTGCTTGACTTACTGGTTTAATTATAAACTACCTTCACATATATTAGGGGTAGGGGTGTGTTCGATATTGTATGAGCATATTGAATTACAATTTCTGTACGTGTATAGTTTTACGTCAGCGTCCGGTTGTACATCAAGCAGCTGCGGTTACATGTTGTCAAAGACAATAAATGAGTCTTTGCAAAAAAAGAGTAGAGGGGCATTGTGGGTAGTCCCAATTAATGATTGATTTGAAGCTGCTTGCAGTGAATAAAAGCTAAGAAACGAATCTTCTCTTTCGGCCCATTTCGAGCATTGCAGCCCACGTAACTGACGTGACAGTAAATGACAGTGAAAAGTACAGCTCAACATTCAGGCCAGAAACAAACACGTTTAGTAGACGCTAGTCATTTGCGAAAGAGACAACGTGCTGTAATTGGCGACGCCTTTCATGTTGGAGGTTTCAAGAGCCAGCCTCACCACGGCGAACTAACTGGCAGCTAGTTAAACTAGCAGGCTAACTGCTTGTGCTAACGACGGCACACTCCCGAGCAGTGGCAGGAAAATGAGCGCTCAAAACGGCCAAGGCGCCTCCGCACGCTTCCTGCCGACTAAGTCGTCAGCGCAGCGCTGCCTTGTCAAACGTTCTCCAGTCACAGACACGACTTGTTTTTACCTTTGCAGAAGACTCAGCCGCCATGTCGCCAACGCGTCACGTGCCAGTATCTAACGCCACAACAACACTGACTGACGTAACTTCCGGTAAGCTTCCACTGGCTGCTCACTGACACGCGCGGGCGGCATACTGGAAACGCCCAATCTGTATTCTTTGAAACCGAAAGCAATTGCAACTATTTCTGCTTGTGTTGAATCCGATGTTTTCTTTTTGAAAATATGCTTGGTATGTATTTAATTGTTTTGTTGAATAAAACGACTCTATCTGTGTTTTGTGTTGTTTTACGCTCTAGTGTATATGATTGGGAATATTTTTGGAGTGTCATTGTGCTCTTTCGATATGCTTTGAATAAACGAGCCATTGATCACAGGAAGCAAAATGGCGTTGGCCGTCGGTGGAAATTGATCACTCTGATTGGCTGTTAGCTTGTCAGTTTACGAGATACAAGTAAACTATGAGATAGTCCGCAACTGCAAATAAAATGGCACGATATAGTCAATAAAGCACAGTAAAATGTTGCATTTTATTTACTTTTACTTGTTCCTGTTTGGCATTGTTCTGCATATATGTGAATTTTCTCACGCGAAACCCGTCTGTGGATGGTATGATAAAGAATGGCTCCTTCTGACACAAGTCTGCTGACTCCCATGAAACAGTGTATTTTACAAAATCAAATAAAATGTTGGTGAGTCTTAACAGCGGCTACACAATTTTCCGACAGGGCTATAGCCCCTTCTGTTTTGTGCAGTGCCATCTCAGGCTCCATTCATACCAGCTTGCAAAAGTCACAGTGACATTGATTTAACATGGAAAAAATGCACAGTCTGAGGGCCAGATATTTATACAACCGTGCAAATGTCAGGATGACATTAACTTTCTGAGTAATTACGCACGACATGACCAGAAATAAGACGGTGTGGTGCGACTTCCGCCTTTCACGTCCCTGTCGAGATCAAATATGCATAACATACGATAAAAATGTAGACCTAAAATTCACTAAATATGTAAGTGGAATAACTGAAAACAAAAAAATAGCCACTGTTGTACGCTTATAATGCAGGGCTGTCAAATTTAAAGAGTTAATTCCGGAGATTCATAAAAAAAAGCGCGACTGATGATGGATGGATGCACAGCCCAATTCAAGTACAGTACCATATTATCTGTACATCTTTAGCACATCATCTCAGGACAAAACACCATGCTCAAGTCACCACTGGGCCTTACAACCCAACACTGCTGGAGTGTGGTGCTTGTGGGCAGAGCTAAATGTACTGAATAAATTTGGAGAAATGCTGGGCAAGACGACTCCGTTGAGTAAATTACTCAAGGATCAAATAAATGTTTCAATTAAAATATACTTCATATTTGGTTATTTTACATTCATATTATCATAACATATTATTATTACAAGATTCACAAAAATAGAAGTTAAAATGTGATTAATGGCAATTAATTACAGATCCTTTTTATTAATTAGTTACCAAATTTAATCACTTGACAGCACAAATATAATGCTATAACAACTTCAGAAAGGAATGAATATAAGATACCATTGGAAAATGTTGCCTAGGCCGTGCGGTCAGGGAATGCAGGGGAGTAGGAGCCTTCCTGACAATCCCATAAATGTGACGACTGACAAAACAATGATAACATTAAATTATTTCCCAGGCTTTACATTAATTTGGGGTTTCAATATTCAATTATTTCGCAATATTCGCCTTACATTATCAGAGCTCCCTGTACAGTAGGTGGCGGTATACAGCCAAGAGACGTAATCCGCCAGTAAATTATAACAAGAGGAGGAAGAAGAAGGGGGGGGGTGAAATTGGTCTCGCGAGTCTCAACGGGACTTGAGCTTACGAGACTTGTTTAACAGAAGGACGAGAGACTGAAAGTAGCAAAATGGCCTTGACGAGATAAAAACGACGTTTGTGAACGTGCCACTTTCCCCGTGGGTATCGACATGAATTTGGAGTCGGCCGGTCAACCCCGGACGGTCGACGTCGAGCTGGAAGACGGAGAAATCTGCGACGACGAAGGCGAGGAGAGCTGCGCAGCCCGGCTGGGGGATGGGAGCGGCAGCAGGCCCGGCGGCGGCGCCGCGGTGCCTCCGCGAGGTCCTAGGCCGCCCTACATGAGCCCCTCACAGCCAGACTTTCGCCACATGATGGCCTACGACGTCCACAGACCCTCTAACCACCGGCAGCAGTCCGGGCCGAGCGGGCCGGACCGACCTCACGCTTCTGGCCCGCTCTCTCTGCCACGACCTCTTCCGCTACCGCTACCACTACCACTACCACTACCACTACCACCACCGCCGGGTCCGGGACTCGCTCCTTTGTGCGGCGGTGCCGACCCGCGGCCCAGCTTCTGGGAGCGGAGCCACGGTGCTCTTGGGAGGTTCAGACACCGGAGCGTCCCCAACGGAGGACGAGGTGTCTGGAACCAAGGCTGGGCCGGCCACAGACCCACCGTAGCTCGTTATGGGCAAGCAGAGAACAGCAACTGTCGCAATGAATCCCCGGGTAGGAAACGTATCCTTCACGACAAATTTTCACTTCACTGACTCCAGAAAACACCATAAGTGGGTAGAAACCACTCAGCAGTTTTTCCACACATGCCCACATGCTCTACGCGTAGCTGACTGACAGATAGACTAGACTCAATAATAATCAACGCAGGTCATTTAGCGTTCTGTCTGTCGGGATTGATTAATGATAGCAACCTGTCTATTCGACAGTTAGTCTTTGTCATTTGAATGAGGAAAATATTCTCAGTAGTTGTGGTTTTGTTTTAATCGCTGATCACCTGTTCTGAGAACACACTTGAGCTTGTTTCAAACCAAATAGTTGACTTGAAGATCAGTGCCTCTCCTTGACACGTGACCACAGAGAAGCCGCTTGGACGGAACCTGGCAAGAAGACCCCCACCTAGTCTGGCCAAGTGCGATGGTACAGAGTCCTTTGAGGACCTGCTGTTCAAGTACAAGCAGATCCAGCTTGAGCTGGAGTGCATCCGGAAGGAGGAGAGCATGGCAATGGCGGCCAAGGTCCAGGGGGTGGAGGCCAAGGATCAAGGGGCAGTCGCCTTGGTTCAGGGGGCACAGGAGTGTCCCACAGAAGCCGTCGCACTTCCCCAAGCATCCTTGCAGGTTCCAGTAGAGAACAAGAAAAGTTTCCAGGCATTCAACATCAAACCGTTACGCCTGAAACTCTGCACGCCTGCCGGTCTGGACACCAGCACCGACGAGGAACAGCAGCAGCAGAAGCAGCAACAGAACCAAGAAGAGAACGACGGTGAGTGAGTTGAAAGCAGTTTCAATAGCAAGATTTGAAGCGTCGTTGACTTCATGTCTTGTTCACGCAGCAATGCGGGTGGAAGAAGAGACCAAGGCGGTGGAGGTGTGTGTGCGTCACGATGAGGAAGTCAAGGATGATGTGAAAACTCCCGGAAGAGAGTCATCGGCCTCCAGCGAGGATGTCTTCATCTGTCTCGATGAGGTATTTGGCCACCATCTTTGTAGTTCCTGAGCATTAAACTGGAGTTTTGGTGGCACAAGCACATACTGTACTTAACTCTTTCACCGCCATCATAGGTAAAATGAATTTACTTTTTGACATATATATCCATCAATGGGAGTGAATTGTAGTCGAATAAAAAGAGATTAGTAGGATGAGAATTACTGAAGCAACACCTGTAATGTAGAAACATGACGCGTGGCTGCCACCTTTTGTGGATTGTGTCTTTTAGCGTTGCCATATCTGGGGTTGCCACGGTTCTATAACAAATAACTCCAGGCAGTTTTGTTTTTAGAAGGCATTTTAGATTTAGTCTCAGTCATTTGGACGAAAATGCTTATTAGTTTTTGTCAGATTTAGTCATTCCTATTCGTGATAGTTTTCGTCGACAAAAACTCAAAAAGATTTTAGTCGGTTTGGAACATTTCGTGTACTCCAAATTTGTCGTTTTTTTTTTTTTTTTTTTTTTACATTTAAAAAAAAAAATTATCTCATCTTCTCATTTGTAGAGTTTGATAAACGCCATGAGCCTATTTTGATTTAAAAAGTAGAAAGAGCAGATATTTGTTTGGAAATGTACAAGGTCAAAGTATGAAAAACACAGAAATGGTCCAATTGATCATAGGCGCTTGGAAAATGTTAAGTCAAGGAAGTTGATGTTTGTGCTGTCTGCGGCGATGCAGCTGGGCGGTCAGGTGGAGGAGGAGGACCTGTCAGAGCTGCAGCTGCGTCTGCTCGCCCTACAGTCGGCCAGCAGGAAATGGCAGCAGCAGGAGCGGCAGGTGATGAAGAGGAGCATAGAACCAACGGCCGACAGTTCGAGGGTCGATTACAGGACCAAGCCCAGGTCTAGGGCTCAGGACCGGGAGCGAGACAAGGCCAAGTCCGGGAGCAGAGAGCGGCCCAAGCCTGCTCCCAAGCCTGCTCCCAAAGCCGCTCCCAAGCCCCCCGCCAGAACTCCTCCAGACAGAAGCAGGCCAAAGAGGAGCAGTGGCTCAGGTGAGAACCTGGAGCAAGTGAGAGTGCCCGACAATGCTCAGGCGACGCTCAAGCGTGTACGTGCTTGCTCTCCACAGCCTCGGTTTCCAAACAGGCATTGAGGAAGCAACAGCTGCGCACGTGGAAGCTTCAGCGCCAGCGGCAGCGCGACCAAGTCGAACGCCACAAACGAGAGGATGAGATCCGCAAGATCCGCGATCTGTCCAACCAGGACGAGCAATACAAGCGCTTCATGAAGCTGGTGGGCGGCAAGACGCTCGGCAGCACCAAGGTACCCCTGCCCCTCAAGCTAAACCAACACGTTAGCCCGCTCACCGTCATTCAACTCCGTCTCCGCCCTTCAGGCCAGGGACGGCGAAGGGAGGAAGTCCACTGGCAGGATGGGCAATGACACAACAGGAAACCTCTATCAGTATGATAACTACGACGAGGTTGCCATGGACACGGACAGCGAGCCCAGTTCCCCAGGTATGTCACGCCAAGTGTCTCGATCGCTAGGGCGTCGCGCGTCGCTTTCACTACACCTTTCAAGCTGGTATGAACGGGTCATACGTTCGCTACCGTTATTGTTGTGTAGTTAGTTGATCAATTTTAAATGGATAAAACTCCAAATACCCTAGACAAGAATGTGTTTTTCACAACAACGTTCAGTGTGAACCCCACCTACTGCCCGAAGACGGCTGGAATTGGCTCCAGCACGTCCGCGACCTTTGTAGGGCATAAGCGGCTCGATAATAGATGCATATTAGCCTATTGAGTTTTTGAAATTACAAAAGTTAGATATACTGTACATGTAACGACAAAAATACACACGTTTACAAAAATAAAATAATTTTTAATGAAATTAATTTTCTGCAAGGTTACCCACCCACATCCATTCAAGGTTTGCAATGTCCAAAATGTCAACGCAGCACAAAAGAGTATCAAATATTTAGAATAGAGGTACTAACAAAGATCAGAAGAAATTTTTTAATGGAAGTTTTGAAAGATAAAGATGTCCTTAAATAGTCCCACAATGGGGAAATTTGCAGTGTTACAGCAGAAAAGATATAGATCACACAGAGGCGGCGGCGCAATGTTGCCGTGAATGAATAACATTGGCAGCAGACATTCATAAAAAGCATGCAAATATACACGGTATATACGTATATACACAAATCCCCTTGTATAAACACACGCTTTTATATCCCACAACATATACAAGTGTAAGGAAACACTCCTAATGTCTTTCCGTGGTACAAAGGGGAAATAAATAAAAACGCTGCAATGATAAAAAATACTGCAATGATAAAAGTACTGTAATGGTAAAAGTACTGCAATGATACAAAATACCGTAATGATAAGAATACTACAATGGTAAACAAAATACGGCATTGGTCACTATTTAAGTACACCATTGGATAAAGTACAGTAGTAGTGTGTATTGCATCCCAAGACTGCACAATTGCACTAATGCCCGCCCGTTTGTAGGCTTGACCCAATATTCTTGTTAAAAGGTCTGATAGCAGCCGGCAGGAAGGAGCAACGAAATATCTCTTTCGTACAGCGAGGGTGTAACAGTCTATCACTAAAGGAGCTGTGGAGTGCTCTCAGAGTGTCATCAAGTGGGTGGGCTGGGTTGTCCAGCATTGATGACAGTTTCGCCGTAATCCTCCTGCCCCCCCACTGAGTCCACAGAGTCCTGGGAGCAGCCCAGGACAGAGCTGGCCGTCCTCACCAGTTTGTCCATTCTCTTTTTGTCTCGGCCCGAGATGGCTCCTGCCGAGGAGACCACTCCATAGAAAATGATCAATGAAACCACAGAGTCAAAGAAGTTTCGGTTGTTGCGCCCGATTTCATTTACAACAGAGTGTCATTTCGGACATAGCGAGCTGTAGTAAGCACACACAAGCGACCGTGTGCGTCTGATGCAACGTCGCACGCGGTGTCCGGTTGTTGTACGCTAAAATATTGTAGCGTCTACTGTGGATTGTGGCGGTATTTGTCAGCGAACGCACGTGTATTTAAAAATCAAAACATAGTTTTTATATACGCGCGGCGTGATTGACATCGAAAAAGCTAAAGCACAAGCGCTAACTTGCGACCATGCACCACATGTTGCGTTTATGGAGTCGAAAATTTCCCCACCCAAAGTACAACATGACCTATTTGTCTCAAGCCATTAACAGGAACATCCAACAATAAAACATAACATACCTAGGTCGTTAAAATATACAAATTTACAGTGCTAAAAAAGATTGGAAAGAATTGGTTATCCGTATAGATGTGGTGGCTTTGCTATTTCCGAATTTTATGGTATGCATCACGCTTGAGATTTCTCTCATTGACCGCCCTGCCCCTCTCTTTCTCTCTCGCTTATTTTTCATGCACATGCCATATTTTGAATGTGCATATGATATTATGCATGCTAGATAAGCAAAACAAAATGTTTCATATTCAGGTTAAATAAAAAAAAAAGTTGCTTTTAGTGATAGAGTTGTACTTGTGCTACTATACAAGTCTATGTTGTTAAAACATTTTTATTTTATGTTGCTTGAAGTGAAATAAAGCCACAAGTTGCCAAATAAAACGTTTTAGGTCTCGGCTTATTTAGAAGCAATGCACATTGATTCCACTTTATCTGTTTGTTGTGCATAATCCTTAATAGTCCATCAGAAAGTCTTTGCGATTGAATGGAAACCTTGTGTGTCAATGTTTAACTAAAACAGATTAACACCTTTTTGAGTTTTGGTCCAATAACTTTACAAAATATAGACTAAAACCTTTTTTTTTTGCATTACCGACGACTAAAACCTTTTTGAGTTTTCGTCGCCTAAAACTATCACGAATAGGAATGACTAAATCTGACGGAAACTAGTAAGCATTTTCGTACAAATGACTAAGACTAAATTTAAAATGCCTGTTAAAAACAACACTGATCAGTACAAGTGAAATCACCATAAGCCGATCTTCTGGATGCTCTACAGAACGATTCATTCAAGCAGTACAGAAAAGCTGTTACAAAAGCTGCAAGGATTCCAGCAGTCAAGATTGCATGGAACCATCAACAGGCTGAACTGATGCGGCAAGGTTTACAAATGGAGATTGCAAACGTGGTAGTCGACCGGAGAAGAAACAAAGCCCCGTACATATTGAAAACCCATGGCGGGCGTTCACAAATAGTCGCGTCTTGGAAACGTACATGATCAAACCCATGTTATCAGAATCGGGCAACAACTTTATGTGGAAGTACGTTACGCGCCCGATACGGCACCTTCTGTACTGCAATCCGGTGATGTTTTCCAAATGAAAAGTGATTTCAAAACAAAAATGGCGCTACAAATCGGAAAATCTATCTGGACAATGTAAGCTGCAAGTCTGAACTTATGATAAAAGACTTCAAGGCTGCTTCACAGCGATTGTGATTTATTACAGCTGTGATGTCATGAGTACCAAAAGGAGTGACAATTTTCAGACCTAACCTGTCCTCCATGGTACTTGGTAATCATTTTCTTCTCGCTGCAGTTTATTTTCCTGTTGTTTGGTTTCATGCTTTCTCTCTCGCGCATTACTCTTGTGCAGTGTAAAAAACAACAAATCGTCACAGAGCAAAGGAAACCACGAGAAACAATATGTAACCTGCAGTGGCAGACCCTGCATTTCACTTGTTGGCCTTCAATGAAGTCCTACTTAGTCCGACATGAATAAATCCCCCTCATATTACCATCATTTATGACACCACGTCTGAAGAAATAATATACATAAAGGCACTGGACAAACTGGTGAGGAGGGCCAGCTCTGTCCTGGGCTGCTCCCTGGACTCTGTGGACTCAGTGGGGGGCAGGAGGATGACTGCAAAACTGTCATCAATGCTGGACAACCCAGCCCACCCACTCAATGACACTCTGAGAGCACTCCACAGCTCCTTCAGTGATAGACTTACACCCTCGCTGTACCAAAGAGAGATTTCGCCGCTCCTTCCTGCGGACTGCTGTCAGACTTTTTAACAAGAACATTGGGTCAGGCCTACAAACGGGCGGGCATTAGTGCAATTTGTGCAGTCCTAGGATGCAATATAAACCGCTACTGCACTTTCAGCCAAGGGTGTACTTAAATATTGACCAATGATGTATTTTGTTTACATTACAGTATTCTTATTACAATACTTCTATCTCTGCAGTATTTCTACCATTGCAGGACGTTCACTATTACAGTACTTTTATCATTGCAGTACTTTTATCATTGCAGTATTTCCTATCATTGCGGTACTTTTACTATTACAGTACTTTTACCATTGCAGTATACTTTATCATTGCAGTACTTTTACAATTACAGTACTTTTATCATTGCAGTACTTTTACCATTACAGTACTTTTATCATTGCAATATTTTTATCATTGCAGTATTTCCAATCATTCAGTAGTTTTTATCATTACAGTGTTTTCCCCCTCTGTATAATGAACAGGCATTAGGAGTGTTTCCTTACACTAGATACATTTATACTGTGTATATTTGCATGCGTTTTTATGAATGTCTGCTGCTAATGTTATACATTAACGGCTACATTACGCCGCCGACTCTGTGTGATCTATATCTTTGCTGCTGTAACACCTCAAATTTCCCCATTGTGGGACTAATAAAGGACATCTTATCTTATCTTATCTTATCTTATGCACTACTGAGTGAGTGTTGGACGACTTAGCTTCTCTTGAAAGGTCCATCTTGAAAACGTCCTCCCAAGTGTGTCTGCAATTAAATGCACACTTTTCCCTCCTTCGGCTTTTCTGGTTTAAAAAAAGCAAGGATAAATTTTAGATTTTCGAACGGTTGCCAGTTGCGACTTTCGGTTGTCTTGATTCCGCATAATGCTACCCCTTCACGAGTAGCTAATCACCAGACGCGTTTGTCACCTTCAACATGAGGCCCGCGAGAAGGCCTTACTGTCCTCAACTCGTGATCTGATTGGCTATCGTAACTGTCTATCAACAGGGAAAAAAACCTTTGAGACACAGAACAGATGCCCGCACGATTGTGTCTGAAGACCTCGGACGAATAGTGCGTGACACTGTTATTGTGAAACCTGCCTGGCAACACGAGCTAGCTGATTTCTGATTGGATAAAAACTCTAACCTAAAAATTCAACACAAAGATATCGTATGACATCAAAGTGAAGAATATGATCATGATTTCTTGATTATGTTTGGCTAGCAGAGAAGGCCTTGACCGCTCCCAACACAGGTAACATGCCATATTTATCTTTGAAACAGATTTTGGGGCTGAATGCAGCAAAATGAGGCCTCCAAATTGGATTTTTTGTTTTATGGGATTAGGCGGGCATTCTAAAAATCGCATTGGAATTCATTACCCCCACAAACATCAAGATAAACACAAGAATTTGGCGATTTGGGGGTTTTAATTAAAACATTTCTTCTGATAATCATTAGTACTTCTATTCCACATTTTTCGAGGCTTCTTCCACAAAAAATACTATCATCACCCCTCCCTACCGTAAGGTTTGTGGTGGGCCGACACATGCCGTACTGACCCAGGCGGAAGTACGGGTCTATCATTAACGTCGGACCTTAACAAATGAAAGTGATGCTCAGCTGCAGCTCTCAAATTGACTTTCCGTCTGTTTGTTGTTCAGCACATCCTCCTTTCCTCGCTGAAGGCTCTGCGTCGTTCCCTGTGACGCCGCTTTACGCGACGGTAAGTACGCTTTTCTCCTCTCAGTTGGCAGTTGTCGGGTGGCTTTGGATGTTCTGGGACTTTTTGTTGTCTCGTTGCAGCCTTTCGCTGCCATTACCCCTCCCCTGCCGCCGCCCCTCCCTCCTCTGGCCAACGACTGCGCACTCCCTCCCAAGCCTCCGTTTGCTGATGAAGAAGAGGAGGAAGAAATGCTTCTCAGGGAGACGTGTCTCATGTCAATGGCCAACAAGCGGGTGGTGACCGCTGAGGTTTCGTAGCATTCTTCCTTTGCATTTCAATGAAATTACACGTGTGGTTACAGAACGGTCACTGGGCTTTGAGGTCGGCTATTGTGTCGTCTTATTTGCCACAAATCTCCATTAGAACAGACAAATGAGAAAAAAAAGATCAGTTGGAGAACATTAACAATCTCTCTGTTAAGATAATTCCAAAATGGACGTGCCCTATCACTGAGGGGGAAAAAAAACTTTCCAACGTCCCGTTTCGCCAATTTAATCTCAAGCATAATTATGATGACATGAACCTCCACAACTCTCTGCGCACTTTGTTCTTTGTCCTGTTCGGGGGACAGAAGGGGCCCATACCTGCGTCACATTTTCCACAGCGGCCGGGTCTTTAAAAAAGCATAAGATTTGCTTTTAAAATATTTTTTTTGCAATTACCAAAAAGTGGTATGAAAAAAGTTTTAAGTAAGGTATCTCCAAATCTTGGACTTTCACTGTACCGGCGTCACGTCCCACTTCCCCAGCGAGTTGACGTTCCACCCCGGTGGCGGCCCGCGACTGCATATCAATGACATTGTGGTCACCTGTCAGCAGGAGCCGTTCTGGACCGGACCACCCTCCCCGACCGCGGCGCCCTCCTCAGGTATGGAGCGGCCTGGCAGAGGAAACCTGAGCGCCGTCAGTCTCAACACCATGACAGCGCAGCGTGGAAAGAAGTTCACCCGAGGAGGAGCTTCCAGAGCACCACTGGTGGTACGATGACAAAGATGATGACAATGACGACATAGGTGTCAAAAGTAAAGATAAATGTTTTAAAATGAGGCAGGTACGCCCCAAAATCTGGCAGAAATATAATAAAATTGCAAAGTACTCACCTGAAAAATCTAATCACATTCAATGGGCAATTGTTTGTAGTTTAATCCTTCCCACCACTTAATGATGATGATGATGATGATGATCTGCTGTTTTGGTGCATATGCACAGCTGCCACGCCACAAGTCTGTGGTGGTGTCTCTGAACGGGTCGGACGACAGCGACTCGGACTCGGACGTGGCGGCGCAGGGCATGTTCGGCGGCTTGGAGTTCATGATCAAAGAAGCCCGAAGGACAGCTGATGTCAACGCCAATAAATCCAAAGACGTGGCGGAGACCTCGGAGAAGGAGAACAATCCGGTGCGGACGCCCGAAACCTTGCCCGAGGCCAAGAAGGCAGAGTACCGCTTCCTCAGGGAGGAGCTTGCATGGTATGATGCTGCGCGGCACAGTTTTCAGAGGATGTGGCAATACTCACCTCGATGGGCGTAAATTGTTATTTTAAAACCTCCTCCTCCTCATCAAGACAGAGTGATTTTAATTAAAATTGGTATACACATTAAATGTCACTTGAATTTTAGCTCAATTGTAGCTAGAGTTTGGGAGCTATGGCCCGTTGCATTTTTCCTTTTTTTTTTTTCCTCAGGAACTATATCACATGTTTTGATTGAAAAAGAATATAACAAGGATTCCAAATCTGCATTTTTTTTTTTTTGGGGGGGGGGGGGGGGTTGACCTATAAATTGACCTTGTGGATCTCGTGGCCCGAAAAAAATTGTCATAAAATGTTTTCAATTCAAACTTAAATTTTACTGATGGATTGTTAGTGTTTAGCGGCAATAGGGCGTCAAAGTATCCATACGCTCAGGCATTAAATGAATATTCAATTAACATCTTTAATCTTAAACGGCTCATAAACGGTTTTTCATTAGAGGCAAGGTTCTAATAGTTTTTGTGTTTTTCATCATACTTAGTTCTTATTATTCGACTTTAGTTGTTTTTTTTTTAATTCAGTTAGTTTTAGTCGTAGAGCAAGTTTATTTTTATTACTTTGTATATTATTTTTATACATTCCATTTCATTTGTGAGTTTTTGTATTAGTTTTATTTATTTATTAATTTATTTTTTTTAAATATAGTTCAAGACGGGAGGTGGTGCGGCGTGTGGATGTCACAAAGCATTGTGTAATGAAGTAAACTCAAATTCACAAACAACTGGTCTTTTCGTGTGCGTTGTGTATGCTACAGCAGGGAGAAGCAGAAGGCGTCCAGTCACGATGCTCGCTCGGAGATCGCCGCCAATCCTGCCGCGGCGGCGCTGATAAGCGAAGCCGAGCAGAAGTTGCTGAAGCAAAGGTGACGAGACAAGTGACGCTGCGACGGCACTGGAAAAACGCCAGCGTAACCCAGAAAGCCGACTTCCTCCCCTTAGAGAGTTGCTGGTACGGGACGAGGCGCTGCTCAAGAACCTCCTGCAGCAGCAGCTGAAGAAGTCCGAGTCCCTCAAGGTGGCAGAGTCCAAGATGGCCAGGCTCCGTGAGCAGATGCAGGCCTCTGAGAAGATCGTGCTTGCCAACAAAACGCTGCTCAAGAAGATTCAGGAGCAGGTGAGCTCACATTCGCCTGCCTGCGATGCCGCTTCCGCCGCTGCCTCTTACCACCTCGACGCGTACAATCAGGTGCGCCGTGTGGAGCACCGCGTGTCTCTCAAGAAGACGCTGGCTGCCCGCTTGGAGCAGGAGCTGCTTTGGATTCAGAAAGCTGCTGGAAAAGAAACCAAACGCAAAGCTGGAGCCATCCACAAGCCGGTGAGTATTTAGGATGAGCTCCTAAGCCGTGTGAAAATGTCATTCTTATCTTTTGATGTTAGATTGTCAGGCTGACGATTCATAATTTTCTGATCGAAATTACGATTCCTGTGTGGATTCTAATTCTTGTCTCCGCGGCAGTAAGTTAAGTCACAATTCTCAATTCTCACCAGAGGTGTGGTGGCCTTTGGGAATTTCGGGAGGCTCCCAAATTGCCAGGGCTTTTAAATAGGCTGGGCAGCATGGCAGGCATCCGCACCTACGATTTTGGAGGTGAAGATCCCGGATGCGTACTTGGGAGCTGTCGTTACGTGTGAGCTGTGCTTGTGAGGCTCAGAAACGCCTTTGGACACTGCTTTTGTTCAAGAAGTGAACAGTTGCAGCTCTTGTGGGCCTTCCTGCACACAGCCAGCATATGCCAAATGCACGCCATCTCAAAACTGGCCGCATTTGTGCCAGGCGGCAAAGCGCCGCATTTTTGAGTCGCCTTTTATCGTGAACATCCTAAGGTATATGTGCCATAATCATGCTGCATAATCAACATCTCGATATTAGGACTGCCAAGATTAGTCAACTCGTCACGGTGACGTCACCGATCCAAATCGTCGACAATTAATTTAAGTAGTCAACGAGTCATTTATTTATTTTGTACATTGCTTTTTCTCGCGCCTTTCCCCGCTGGATTTGGGGCGCACATGCGCAGTCGCGTGTTGATCCAGGTAATCCACGATCTACCCAAAAGCATCGTGGGTAGCGAGGAGGGGCTACCTGGTGTTAGCAACAGAGTCCTACATTTACAGCACGTTTCAGCCACAAACCTCCCGTTCATGGCAGCACGATGGGGATGCGCGATGAGCGAGAAAGGAAGCATGTTGTGGCTGATGCCTTTTTTCATTTCTGACACGTTCAGTCACGTCTGCAAGATGCCTGTAGTTGCCACACACACACAAAGTTTGCGGTGTTCTTTTTGCTACGCTTACATATTGTAGTGTTTAATATGGAGTAAGGAGGCATTATTCAGTGAACTCGCATTTTTTTAACAACCAAAACAATGTGCGTATGCTGTGTTTGCAATCGAAGGAGAAAGATCTCTTTTGCCTCAAAGTAACAAAATATGCCAATATGCCACAAGGCCTCGTTGGCATCACATAACAATAAAACACAATTAAGTTGGTTGCAATATACAGACGCTCCCCAACTTACGAACGAGATACGTTTCGAACGGTCGTTCGCAAGCTGAATTTGTTCGTAAGTTGCTTCAGCGCTATATTTTGTATTATAATTTATGTTTAAGGCCTATATAAGTATAGTGAAGGTATATATAAGTATGATTAAGGCTTGTATAAGTAACCTGGATTGGTTTGTACTGAAAACATTTAATAAAATGGAGAGAATACATACAGTACTGTAATATGTATGTTGGAGAGAGAGACACACACACACACACACACACACAGTATGTACATGTACATATTAAGATAAATAAAATGACGTTTAACTTACTTTTGGAAGATGTATGCACTCGATGCTTGAGTAGATGATGAAGAAAGTGGATGAGGAGGATTTTATATTGTGAGAGGGTCTTCCTCCTCCGTAATTTCGATGTAGGAGGAAATTGAGGGTCGAGGAGAAGAAGATGAGGGTTGGTGGGTATCTTCCTTGGAGGAGTTGCTCCAAACCGGCAGAAAGAAGCGATCTAACGACGATTGCAGTTTTCTTCTTTGTTTTTTTTCATCAGGAAGGTGGATGCTGGGTGAGCTCTCACAGCACCAAGCAGCAGTATTCGCAGCGGAAAGAAGCACTACTCGGAAAAAGGCGCGCAATACAAAATCTATTTTACAGCATCTCTTTCCGAACATTTTTTGACATATAGAAATTTAGTGTTCGTATGTACCGTTGTTCGTAACTCGAAAGTTCGTATTCAGGGGAGCGTCTGTACTACGTTATCGTACTAACAAAAAACAGTGCATTTTCCTAATATACTCCTGATTTCACTACCTTCTACATTAAAAAAAAAAGACTTGTGCTCAAGAAGAGTGACATTTGTTTCTTTTTGTATTCATAGTTAGTTTTGTGTTACTAGTGCAACTCTGCATTGTGTATAGTTTTGGTTTCGTTTTAAAATGCACTAAACGATTGCAGCCAAAACATTTAAGGCCACAATATTGCCTTCATTTTTAACTGCGACATTATTGAACATATCAGAGATGCTGGTTTAAGCTGCAAAGCATAATTTAAGTTGAATGTTGTATCATTCCATTCATTTGTACATACATGAAGAATCAAGCTGTAAACTAATGATGGTTATATAAGAGCAGCTGCTTGCTGGATGCGACATGCCGCAATTTACATATGACCCGGTTAGTCGACTAATCGTGACTACTGTTGATTAGTCGACGACTAAAATAATCGTTTGTGGCAGCCCCTTTTAAGATTCCACACCTGCAAAGTGGGTTCATTATCTTGCTGAAGTTCTCGCTAACACTAATTCAAACAAATTCGTAAACAGTATTTGAGAAAAAAGATCTTCAGTCAAAATGTTGCATTTATATTTGGATCAGTGTGCCAATCCCTTTGTAGTTATTAGGGAACGGATAAATTATTTGATTGACTATTTCCCTACTCCCTAATCAGTACAAAGCAATTTCCAGAGTGATACAATACACTGAAAGAAAAAGTAAGGGTTTGTGTTTTTTTTTTTTTTTTTTTCCCCCTCTTCTGTGTGCCATATCAGGCCAGTAAGCTTCTGCGGGTGGATGCTGCCAATCACTTTGCAGCACTGATGGCACAAAAGCAGCGTCTGCAGCAACTGGAGTCCGAATACGCTCTAAAGATCCAGAAGCTGAAAGAGGCACAGGCCTTGCGCAACAAAGCAGCGCCGTACGAAGCCCCGAACGAGCGGCGGCCCAAACCCGCCGCGCTACCCGACCCAAATGTCTGTCTCCCGGGCTCTCCTGGCCCACCTCAGCCCTCTCTGCACGACCTCACTCAGGACATACTGATCCTGGACAGCAATGACGGCGCCGATCCCGAGATGGGGGAGCCGAAGGCGGAGGACCCGGAGGTGACGAGCGCACCTCGCGTGGGCTCCGCTCCCCCTCGGCGTCGCTCCTTCCGCCGCTCCAACTCTACCAAACCGAACCTGGAGCAGCTGAGTTCCACTCCTGCAGCCAAAGGCCGAGACGCTGCCAAGCCCGCCAAGAACACGGCGGACGCAACCACTGACGCATGCGCCGCCGGTCTGGACTTGGACGCACTCAGCAGCCGCCTCCAGCGGCAGCTCGGGCTTGGAGAGTTACTCCTGGAGGAACTGGCCAACTTGGGTGAGCTGCACCATATGGAGGACCAAGACACGCACGTGCACAAAACCGCTAAGGTATGCTTGCCGCCACCCACTTAAAGAGACGGGCTGTGTTTGCTTCTGTTCATTTTCATCTGTGTGTACATGCGCAGGTGCTGGCATTTCGAACGGATACAAATAAAGGTATAGTGTCGCTCACGAGGCCAGTTCCTTTTGGCCCTTACCACAGTCCTCTCTTGGTCTTCAAATCTTACAGGTGAGCTTTCAAGTACTTAATGGCACGCAGGTACTGGCTGACTTGAGCCTGCCGCAGCATGAAACTCTGCCGAGCGAGAATATCCTGTGACATTTTGCTCAGCAGATAGCTCATGGTGTGAGCATTGTTTTTGATGAGTTTTCCATCTCACAAGGCCTTAAGAGGTAAGCTCAACTACTCCAACTACGTGTTGAGGGCTTAAATTCAGGGGGCCAATCGAATTGCATCCTACGTCCGTATGATTTCAAGATAACAAAACGTGTTTGACATTTGCTTCAAGGCCTCGGGAGACAGAAAACTGTTAGGGCATGATGCGCACACACTAAGGCTATCTGCTTAGCTAACGGTGGCGACTGACTTTGTGCTGAGCAGAAAGCTCCATTGTGTGGCAGGCTTTCCGTGCCCATTAGCTCATGGACATTGTCGCGAGAATGATTCTGACGTGCGCCTTGCGGTCATGTGCTGTGCCAACGTCAGGTTCAGCCCGTACTACAGAACCAAGGAGAAGTTGTCCCTGAGCTCCGCCACTTACAGCAACGCCATCCAGCCCAAACGTTGCTTCTGCCGCTTCGACCTGACGGGAACGTGCAACGATGATGACTGTTCATGGTGAGGAGGCAAGACGGCTTCGCGCCGTGATGATTGGAGCTGATTTGAGTCACTTTCCCCTTTCGTAGCCCGATATCGATTCATCAAACCATACTTTTGTGGTGGTCGTCGTGATGATGATGATGATTATGATGATGATGATCACTTCCTCCTGTCCTCCTCCAGGCAGCACGTGAGAAACTGCACTCTGACTGGAAGTCTGCTTTTTCAGGACGTGCTGTCCTACAACTTGTCTCTGATTGGCTGCTCGGACAGCAGCACGGGCAGCCAAGTCAGCGCTGCCACAGGTGGGCGGACTTCACCCCGACATGTTGTTTACACCGGAGTAAGGCTGCACCTTGGAAAGGATTATGAGTGCGTTTATGAAAAATGATACAATTAATTGAAATTTTTGCAAATTGTTTTGTGGACTGTTAACTTATGACTTGCAGACCTCCAAGGGTTCTGGGACCCCGGTTTGAGAACCACGGATGGTTCATAATAAACATGGAAATGGAAGTTGAGGTCAAAACAAAAGACATGTTTTGAGGGTTGTGTCGTGTTGTAGAAAAGTACCTGAGCAAGCTGTTCGGTCCACACAAAGACGGGATGGCAGTGGACCAGAAGGCCGTCTTCCTGGTCAGCAAAGTCAATGAGAGCCGTCGTCACGGTGAGTGACGTGCATGCCGACCGGTCAGGAGGCGAAGCATCGCGCTGATTCAGGTACTTGCTTTGTGTGCAGTCCCGCCCTTCACCACCTGGAAGGATAAAAGGAAATGGAGGCTGTCACCGCAGAGCGAGCGCCACGACTGGGACGGCGAGGAAGACCCCGTCGGTGCGGAGTCGACGTGCGCAACGTCAGGTCCGTGTGCGTGTGCGTGTGTGTGTGTACGCACAAACGTGACATGATTGTCAATGTAGAAGCGGATTGCCCCATCCTATGTAGCAATGTTATAATAATACAAAGAGGCAATAATATCAGGGTGCAAGTGTGGCCTTTTCCAAGAACCTTTGACTTCATTGCCCAATTCATTGACCCCACTCGTGCATTTCTGCGGTCAAGACTACATTCTTCCCTGTTAGCCACCGGTATATATGGCCAGGTATAATTCTAAAGTGGCCTCGGTCCCACACCTGGCAAGAATCACTCTTCAGGAAACACCGAAGAACAAAATGTTTAAGCCATGAACACTTTGTCATCGTCAAAGAGAGTCAATTTCAACACATTGGCTTAAAAACAATTCAATGTATAAATAAAGCACACAATAGTATCAATTTGGTGGGAAAAAATAGGAACTTGAGCACATGGATTTCTCCACTCGACTTGGGTGAGAGACTGTTATTCTATTTACTGCATTAGTGTGGCAGCCGGCCAGATCTCTTCGTTCCCGCTGCTTTTATTGCATTTCCAGAGTCCCCGTTCACATGTCTTCAACCTAAGGGGTGAGGGTTTCTGGCGAGCCATTGACGACGCGTGAACTTGTTTTGCTATGTGTGTATGTGCACGTGAGAGAGAGATTACTGTATTTGTGAGTCAAAAATGGGTCAAAGCCTTACATGGCAAAACATCTCAGTCACATACACAACTCTCTAACTTTAGAACGTTGCACTGCAACAGACAGATAAGGGAAGTGGAGGCCTCCGTCTTATCTTCCTTTTACACTTCACGTGGTTGTTAAGAATGCAGAAGCTTTCAAATCGTGGGAGTAAAGCAGATGTGTGATAACTATTTTCAGTCACACAAGCCTCATTTCTTCTGGCCCACTTCTTATCTTTAAACAGAGAAGTCTTGCGGCATTAGCCACATTTTTTTCATTGCAAGTTGTTGGTGTTCCAGGGCAAGTGGACGGTTGTCCCGTTGGGCCGTCCATGCATCAGTCTTCACTTGGCCACTGTGTGTTAGCAGACATTGGCGTGTGCCCGTTGGACGCGCGTGTGACGTCTGAGGACAAGCGTTACTTTATCAGTGACACTGATGACATCTGCAAGCTGGAGAGCAGCGTTTTGGACAACCCCGGTGACACGCAGCTATGGATCAAATTGGCCTTCAGATACCTCCACCAAGGCGACACGTATGCCGCCGTCCACCTCGCTGGCGTGTGGGCCACCGCCCCCGTCCAACGCCGTCTTTCTCCTTTTGTAGGCCGCTGACCGAGTGCTTGGAGGCAGCCCTGAACACGTTGTCTCGCGCCCTGGAGAATAACTGCGATGACCCCGAAGTGTGGACGCACTATCTGACGCTCTTCGCTCGCCGTGGGCGCCGCGACGAAGTGGAGGAGATGTGCCAGATGGCTGTGGAGCACGCACCGCACCGCCACGTTTGGTGGAACGTGAGTGAAAATATGAATCCACCCACCTGGCGTTTGTGACTCAGGACACATATGTGACTTTGTCCCCATTACGTGTGGTCTCCAGTATCTGAGCTTGGCGAGCACGTTTGAGGGGAAGGACTCTGTGTGCGAGCGTCTCGTCAACTTCCTGCTGGGCGAGGAGTGCGGGGCCGCGTCTGAGGAGCGCTCCTTCCAGCTGTTGGAGGCATTGCTCTACCGCGTCCACTTGAACGCCTTCACAGGCCGAATGGATGCCGCCTTGGCCATCTTTCAGGTACGCTTAACCTATGGGCAGTTCACGATTGCCGTTTATTTTCTGTGGAACCTTCACTGTTTGTTGAAATTTTCACCTGCACTTAACCCCCCTTTATTTCTGACGTGTCCCACACCCAACCACAATAGATGAAACACCTTTCAATAAGAGAAGACATTTTTCTTACACTTTTTTTTATCACTCCTTCGCTCACAGTTCTCCAAATGAGAAGCAGAGCGTGCTTGCCGCGACCCGCTTGTCACTCGCAGTTTAAGTTTCCTCTAACACTGACCTCAAAGAAACAACCAAAAAAATGAATATTTAAAAACACCAAATTGTTCAAACGATAATGGAAGTGCACTAGCTTCAAACTAGCATGTAATGTGCAGTGCCATCGACTGGCTAGTCGAAACTAGCCTTCATGTTATGGTCATTTAAAAAAAAAAAAAAATTTGAAACAACTGCGACTTTAAATACACACAGAGCAAACAATCCTCCCTGCGACGTAGGAACAATGTTGTATTTGGCAGGTATTTTAGATTTAGTCTTAGTCATTTGGACGAAAGTGCTTATTAGTTTTCGTCATCTTGGAGGGAACATTTCACATGACGCATCGCCATACTTTCAGGACGCCTTGAAGCACAATCACCCGGAAGCCCGTGTGGCCGATCACCTCGAGGCAGGCCACCGCGCGCTGGCCTGGTTGTCATACATCCACCTGAAAGAGTTTGGCCAACTCCCGTCTGCTCTATATGACCCGTCTGAGTCCGGCCCGTCCAGGCTAGTCAGCAGCGAATGCTTCCTGTTAGCATGGCACTCAGCTGCCGACATCACCACGGAGCATGAGACGCTTTTCGGCCTTTTTACAGGTAAAATCCACTCAAACGGCGTGACGCTCCCCGTGTGCATGTTTCCGTTCATGCGTGTTTGTTTTTGCGTACCAGACGGCATCCGTCAGTGTAGTGATGAATCTCTGGCACCAAGCGAGAGGACATCGGCCTGCCTGCCGCTACATACCAACTTTCTGCTATTGCACAAGCTGTTGGGCAGGTAAGCTGCAGAGTTCAAGTTGAAGGTCATGCGTGTGACCTCACTGAGTGCTTATGTGTAGGTTTGAGGTGGGCGTGTCATTGTGCGAGGTGCTTCTGGAGGCATGTCCCGAATCGTGCGTCCTACGCGACATCCTGTGCCAGTTCCACATGTGCTCGGGAAACGACGACGGCGCCGTCGGCTCGTGGCTCCGCGCGCTGGCCGAGTGTCCCGACAACCCCGACGTTTTCTACCACTGCTGTCGCTTCCTCATGGCTCAGGTTGGCACAATTTCCTTTTGCCGGACAAGTAGTGCCAGTCCACTCAGACATCTTGGTGGTTCATTTCAGTTGATTGCAATTGTTTCAAATTATTTCAATGGTTCGCAAACATTTTCCATTTCCAATATATCAACCAATCCTTGGCTCACCAGGTAACGTTACATTCTTAAATGCTCTGTAGGAAAGTTAAAAAAAATTAAAAACACACATAGGATGAGTTGCGCATCAAAGTTGATTTTAAAAATATCTCAATTCGTCAAATGTAACGGTTTCCAAGGATGAAATGCCAATGTATGGAAATTAAAAGTTGAATACAACTAAACTGTACTTTGCCAGTGATTCTTTGACTTACCACAAGAGGGAGCCGGTGGAGGATGTAAAGGGTGGGGGATGTAAAGCTGACTGGTATCGGGAGAAAAAGCAAATCCCGGGGCAGGGGAGGGTGTGATGGATTAAATTTTTTTTTTTTTCTCTTAGTTAATTTGAAAGGCATATGGCAAAAAGCTATGTGACATGTTGTTTGACAGGACAAGTGGAGCGCAGTCACGCCGCTCTTCCGAGGATTCGTCTTGTCTCTTTGTGAGGAGCAATCCGCTCACGTGACACCTGTCGACGTCCTGCGGTGTGTCGCCTCGCCTCGCTCGTTCGTTTGTTCAGTCCATTTTTTCCCATCGATCCTAACTGCAAGTGTTTGCCTTCAGGAGCATCCTAGGCCTTCCCACAGATGACGTGCGGACGTCAGCCGTCATCAGGAAGGATCTGGAAGATCGGCTGCTACAGCAGCGCTCCTTCCTACACCTGCTTCACTGGTACCGGCCCTACACCAGTCACATGATCCCCATTTAATGCAGATGTTTCCATGCCGGTGGGAAATGGCTACAAATATTTTGGTGTATTTTTACACGACTGAGGCTCACCTATGTCATTTTTGTTTGATGAAATCAGAAGTTGAACAAGTCAGACTACATCTTTCCGAGACGTGAGAATAGCAACGTGACAAGTGGCTGCCATCTTTGTGAAATTTTCTCAAAAACGTGGAATGAACATTTTAAAAGAGTCTAAAGTCATCCGAAACCAATCTTTGAGTTAATCGACTACTGGTCTCCTATTGTGCTCTGTTCATTGGCATTCAGACGTTTATTTTGACATTTATTTTACTGTTTGACACGAAAGAGGGCGGGGGGAGTTGACCAAACTGGCTCAAGGCGATATCACTTTCAAAAAACTTAATTTTAAAAATCTAACAAAAAGTGAACAAAGATCCCAGGCTCAGTTGCATCAGTTTAATGAAAACAAACATGTCTTTAAAGTTTACTAGTGCAAATAGTTTTCTATTAGTTGTCAGTTGTAGTAGACTGACATCTATTTAAAATTTCGGCGAAGTCTCTTGCCTTACCTCCCGGCAGTTAATTCATCAGCCTTCAAAGTTTAAAAAAAAATAATAATAATAAAATAAAAGGACCAAAATACTGAATATTGGCCCCGATAATCGGGGTCTCTCACTATTGCTGATTATCGGGAAGATGATGATGATGAATGACAGCGAACTCCGGTCGCAATCATTCACACATGCTCAACTCACTAATAAGATATAAGATGGCCTTTAACAGTCCCACAATCACGAAGAAAAGGGTGTTTTTGGTCGACATTTAGGGCATTTTCTAGGTCCACAAGTTGAAGATGCCAATCCAAACACAGTCAGCATTTTTGCCCGACTCCTATTTTGGGCAAATCTTGTCACGTTGCTTACGACAACACAAGGGCAGTCAGATCAAGCCGAGTTGTGCGTGTTTCGTGAAGAAGCTCCATCGTCTTGTGCACTGCCCGTTTGTACTTGTTCTTGCAAGAATCTGAACTCCTCTTCAAGTTTATCCAGGTGAGGTGGAAGTGATTTGAAGAGGTCACACTCGCGTATGTTGATCCTTACAGTCGCTGGCATTGGTTGCACGGGTCCGTGGGGGATACGCTGGACGCCTTCGAGAGGGCGCTGGGCTCAGTCATGGCACGCGACGAGCTGCACCGCCTGTGGACCGAGTGAGTGCCGCCAGTGCCGTCAAACTCATTTTCAGGTGGATTTGTTTTTAAGTTGCTGAATGACGTAGAACAACCCAGTAAGTTTTTCAGGATAAAAATGTCGGACTGCGTCGCACCAAATTATTCAATTCTTTGTACAACTAAATCAAAAAGATGACCGTGAGCAGTGTTGTTTTTGGCAGGTCTTTTAGATTTAGTCTTTGTCGTTTGGACGAAAGTGCTTGTTAGTTTTGGTCACATTTAGTAAGTAAATTTGTTTAAGTTTAGTTTTAGTCGACGGAAATTCAAAAAGGTTTTAGTCTGTTTTAGTTTAAAATAGGCATACACGGTTGCCACCCAGTAGCAAAGACTTTCTGGTGGACTATTAAGGATTATGAATTACAAACAGATAAAAGTGGTAACAGTGAAATCGATGCCCATTGCGCCAAAATCAGAAAAGAACCAAAACATTTTAATTAGCAACTGTTGTGGCTTTATTTCACTTAAAGCGACACAAAGAAATGTTTTAACAACATAGACTTGTTCTAATAAAGTAGCACAAGTACAAACTACATTTCTTCTTGACTTGTAACGGCTTGCTGTTATCACGGCCAAGTAGCCTACCGAGCATGATTCACTTTTAGGAAAGCGCTTCTCTCCAAAATGACTCTTTAAAATACAATTTAAAAAAAAAGGACATTTACTGCTACTTTTGCGAGCATCATCCTTTTTTTTCTGTGTCCTCTGCGCGCCTGTCAAAGACGTCTCATCAATGTTCCGTTGCTTTTGAGAATCAGACTGGTTTTGGGTTGGAGGGGAAAATATGGAAATGTTTTATTAAGAACTATTTCACACTATATAAAGACATTAAATTCATGCAATTTTGCAGCCCGAGTGAACCACGTTGTTGCAAATTCGGCAGGAGAAACGTAAACGCAGCAGCGGCTTCTCGGGGCAGAAGCGAAAGTGACGTAGGAGCTGATGCACCAATGTGACAGTAATGCAGTTATTTAGTTTTATTTTTTTTATTGCGCAAAACAAAATGTGCAAATGGAACACGCAGGGATAAAAAAAAGCCACAGAGGCAGAGAAGTATATTTCAGTAATACGTGGTTAAAGCGCGCAGCCACCGAAGGACCCCGACCACATCTAGCAATCCGTCCTCATCTGGTACCGGCACCGGCTTTCGATGGCCGAACACAAACTGTCCAATTCGAGCTTTAAAAAAGAAAAAGAAAAAATCAACGCACTTTCAAGTAATCAGTGAAAAAGTCGTTGGCAGAAAATTCCAATGGCTGTTTTTTATTTGTGATCCTAACAAATTCCAAAAAAGGATTCAC
Organism: Idiotropiscis lumnitzeri; assembly: GCF_059441095.1. Taxonomy (NCBI): domain Eukaryota; kingdom Metazoa; phylum Chordata; class Actinopteri; order Syngnathiformes; family Syngnathidae; genus Idiotropiscis; species Idiotropiscis lumnitzeri. The sequence goes on along the minus strand of NC_142396.1, from coordinate 2,155,505 downwards.
AATTCCGGGTGAATATGCTTGCGAAATGACTGGATGAATTGTTGTAAAATGAGTGTTGTAAGTGGTTGGAAAAGTATACGATCGCCCCAGTCATGTGCACACCAAAAACCCCCGACTTCCCTGCTTTGTGTCAAAAGCTACCTTCAGTTCTGCAGCACGCACGCGGCCCAGCGCTTGCCCGACTTGATCCTGCGCTGCCTGGGCACCGTGCCCTCCCGCCTGGAGGTGCCCTTTGACCCCACCCACTTCTGGACATCGTACCGCTTCCACAACAAGGCAAGAAAGATTCGGGCTGGGTGGGGCGACCCGCAGCCTCCGTCAATGTGTCTTTGCGTTTGTCCTCAGGTGGTGGCGCTCTACCTCAGCTGCGTGGACGCGTCCCAGCACGCGGCGCTCTTGGAAAGACTGCATTACATGATGCCTGCCAACCTCGCTCTTTCACTCAGGTATGACCGCCTCTTTGTCTCTCCTCACGCACACACACTTGCGCAAACTGTGTGTGGCTGTATGTGTGCATGTAGGTTGATGCACCACGAATGTTCGGAGGGGAACTTGGAGCATGTCCGCTTCCAGGCCAGGGTTCTGACCGCCAGCGCCCCCAAGTGTTTGCCTGCATGGAACATGTGAGGACATCTTTATTGTGCGCATTTCAATACACATCCTGTACAGACACACTCAGATGCACACCCAACTAACGCACGTTTCCATGCAGAGCCATCGCTGTGGAGGCGGAGCTAAGGCAGCCAGCAGAGGTGAGGTGCTAACAAGTCTGTGACGCTAAGTCTGCTCATGCAATCCAAACGTTCTCTCACCATCCTGGATTATTTGCCTCTGTGGCGAAGGAAAAGAGCCAAGCATCCGCGTCTTTGTTTTCCTCTGACTCGTCGTAATCATGCTAACCTTGTTGATTAGTGTAGTCACCTTCTAGCTTAGCATGAGCCACCCTAAACTGCGAGCGCGTTTGTCCTCCCTCATCTCCACTTTGTGGTCTTCCTCGCGTGTGCTTTTGTGATTTGCAGGCTCGTCGTATGGTGCAGCAAGCGCTCCAGAATCTTCCGCTCTGCGCTCACCTCTGGAAACATGTAAATCACACACGTGCTAAGCGACACTCTTAACAGGAAGCAACCGCTCTATCATAATGAGTGACTCAGGCTCACCTATGGACTCCCTACCCTACCCCCACCGCCTTGCACCCAACCACACTCCTGTGCATTTCCTTTGTCGCAATAATTTCTCTCTTCCTCTTGTGTCCCTCTACTTCCTGCTATCCCCATCCCGTTTCCTTCCACCCCCGCCCCCCACCCCCTTCTTCCTGCTCTCATCTGTGCCCCCTTTCTTCCGACAACCAGCTACTGCAGTGGGAGGCGAGCATCGGCGGCGTAGGTGCGGCGGAGCGCGTCGGGCGCGTGCTGTGTCGCGGCGAAGAGGCAGGCGTGACTTTAGCAGAGCCGGTTGCCGCTGCAGCTCAGACGGACGCCGTCTGATGGGTGGATGTCGTTTGACGTGTGAGGGCGGCGATACTTTGAGTCAGAAAGTTGAGAGCAAAAGCGGTGCCTCCTCCTGGTGTACGTAAGTATGTCTGCTGAGTGACGTTTGCCTTGTCTCACTTCCTCTCTTTTCCCTGGGGGGCGGGGGGTGCGTGGCCCGTGGCCCGAAGGACGTTCGTCACTATTTCTTTCTGTTATTGCGGAAGCAAGGAAGCAGACTTATTTTGTTAACTTCTGGGAAACAAAGACACGGCCTTAGCCATTTCAGCGATGCCGCAGGAAGTGACAAACGCTGGACAGGAAACAGCTCATTTGAAATTTTGCCTTTTTTTTTTGTGATTAAAAGTATTGTTCATCAGTGTATGTTTTTTGTTTGTTTGTTTTTTTATATATTAAATTATTTTATCAACATAAACACAACTTGTCTCTGGTCTTTTCTGACTAAACAGGAAGTGACGTCTTGAAAGCATGCCTCTGCTCTCACCCGCAACCGTCACGCTCACCCCAAGCCGAGCCTAATAATATTTCAAAGAATTAAAAGTTGCCTTACTCTGGTATCTTCACACCTTCAAATGCAAATGTAGAGCGAAACATCAAGAATATTTCCTGCTTTTCAAACAAACTCCTCAGATGATCAAATGTTACATTCAATGCCAAGTCCCTCACTGGGGACTTTTCTTTCCCAATTGAATTCTTTCGGCTTTATAAGTGGCATAACTAGTCGTTTCGGATTGTGCAAATTCACATACGCAATATATTTCATCTTGTGTGTGTGCACGAGCGACCGTGAGAAGGTCAGGATGTTGGTGTGGCCCAGTGCAGGATGCGGGGGAGGTCGGAAGGGAGGGAAACGCGGAGGTTGTTTGAGCGATGTAAGTGTCATAGAAATGAAAAGAAAAAAAAGTCACAAACAATTCAATAAAAAGCACAATAAAAACATATCTTTTTGGGTAGCTGTAACATATCAGGTTATGACTGGCACAAATATTGAGAGAGGTGACCTGAGGTAGGCCGTTGTGTCGCTGTGGCCTTTTAAAAACCTTCCTATCTGCGTATGGCGCACACATCTGCTTGTCTTGCCATTTAGCTTCGTGGGAACCTTTCATGACATTTGATTTTGAAAAGCATTCTTTTAAAGAAATTAGTGTTTTTTTATGTTAAACCAACAATTCCCTAATATATATTTTTTTTAATTTTACTAATAGTCCTATTTATAATAATTTAAAGAGGTAATGAACCGAAAATGAAAAGTATATAGATTGTAATTTCGTGGCTTGTGTGGCAAAATGAACACAACAAATATTAAAGGAGGACGACTGCTTTCGATAACTTAGCAACTTGTTGGAACTCAAGTGGACTTTTTGATCAATTCCAATCAGGTTTCCACTCTCATCACAGTACAATATTAAAGAAGTGATAAAAGAGTGATCATTAACACAGGGAAGGTTTTGGTTCTTGTCTTGTTGGACCTCAGTGCAGTGTTTGATAAAGGTCAACGATGCATTGTTGAGCGGGTTGGAAAATCGGGTGAGATAAATGGAACAATCCTAAAATGATTCAGGGTCTACTTGAAGTTACTTTGAGACCATTGAAAGTTTTGGATCTGATTGAATGGTAATGTCATTTGGGGTCCGTCATTGGACCGGTTTATTTGCATACATTACCCTTGGGTTAAATGCTTCAGAAAGCCGAACTTGGCCATCATATTTCTGCAGATGACAATTTCATTTATCAATGACCCCAAATGACAACAGTATAATTAGCATGCTGTGTCACTGTCCAAAGCAAATTAACAACTGGATGAACCAACAATTCCTTCAGACAAAAAAATGATGGTCATTGTTTTTAGTCATTAAAAAAAAAAGATAACCGCAATAAAACACCTGGAGTCACTGTTGTTAGAAACCAAAGACTAGGTCCAAAATTCTGAGGTGTTAATAGATTTTCAGCAAATACATCAAACAACTGCTACTTCAGAATATATTACTCCAGCCCTAAAGGCTTTACACCAGGGGTGTCAAGATCCAGTCCTGGAGGGCCGCTTTCCTGCATGCTTTCAATCTCTCCCGGCTGCAACCCACCTGATTCAAATGATCAGCTCATCAGCAAGCTCTGAAGAAGCCTGATAAGTATCCTGCTCATTTGAATCAGGTGTATTGCAGCCGGGGGAGATGGAAAACTTGAAGGACACCGGCCCTCGAGGACTGGAGTTTGACACCCCTGCTTTACACTGTCTCCCAGTCATCTGGAGAATAGATTTTCATTCTCTGCTAGTGGTCTATAAATGACTGAATGGTTTGGGTCCTGGATACAATGTTGAGATCTGCAGACTCGGGTCATTAAGTGGCGTCCACGGTTCAAAGCAAACACGCTGAAGCACCATTTAGCTGTTATGCTGCATGCGACTGGAATAAGCTTCCAACATTAGTGAAGTCAGCCCTGAGTAAATACTTTTAGTTACAAAATGTGCTTTTTTCAAAAACCCCATACCTTTGATGATGGCATTTTAAACATTTTTTAAAATCAATATCACAGTCCGGTCATTTAGTCGTTTTAGAAACTTATTTTCAATGTATTACTAGTCTTCTTCTAATGACTTGCCTTGCCTCTTGTGAGTTAACCACCGCCACCTAATTGAGAGCCAATTCATGTTCATGGATACACTCAAAAGTGATGAGAATTCGACTTGAACATTTAGCATGAGCAACGATGAAGCTTTGAGTCTTTCGAATTGTTGACGTGCTTTCTTTGCCGCGTGAGCGTGAGGCGTTCTGTGGAATTTCCTGGCGTGTGAAAGCTGCGCGTAGAAGAATTGAATTGAAGGAAACGTGGCTGTTTGCCTTTTTCCTGTCCCGAGCTCGCCGCCCGCCGCCTGTGACGAGAGGAGACGCTCGACTTGTTCACTTGCCTTCCAACTTGCGTGGAGTGGAGAGGGTGCGTGCGTGCGCGCGTTCGTCCGTGCGTGTTAGTGTGCCTGCAGCATGAGCCGCGGCGGCGGCCAACATGGACGCGCTTCTACTTTTGTTCGTGGTGTCGATTTATGGGACGTCTGCTGCTCGTGAGTAGTCGATGGATTACCTCATCTTCGTCAAGGGCTCGTTGTTCACTTCCATTTGTTGGTGATATTGATCGTGAACCGAACCTTACTTTAAGTACCGCCAATCGAGAATGTTCGACATTTCGAGCTCAAGTTGCCATCCAACATTGAGAGCAAAACAATCAAATTGATTGTGTAAGAATAGGATCAGGTGCTTTTCCACTAAGGCAGTGCTTCTCAAATAGTGGGCCGCTGTGCGATGCTGAGGAGGGGGGGGAGGGCTGTGACCTTGGGGAACATGTTTTTTCCCCCCGCCGTACTACAATAAAGTGTAATTACACATCCACTCCAGTAGTTGGCAGTGGTGCTCTCCTTGCCCATTGTGTACAGCGAGTATTAACTCGACGGTGTAGGTTTGTTTTGGAACAAAAATACTATTATTTATCGTTGTGGCAGAGAGTGGGTGGTGGTGGGGGAGTGTGAATTGTTTTCTTCTTGCAAGGGGGGACGGGTGTGACATAAAATAATTGAGAAGCACTGCACAAAGGTGAAAAGGATTTGATAACAGTCCACACGGCCACTTGAAACTCATAATTAATGTTGTTCTCATGCCAGACTGAGATGGTTTGGAGATGAGATAGCGAGTATAAGGTCTAAAGGAAGACCAAAGAGGAGGTTTATGGATGGTGTTAAAGAGGACATGAAAGTCACTGGGGTGAGAGCAGACGATGCAGAGGACAGGGTTAGATGGTGACAACTGATTTGCTGTGGCGACCCCTGAAGGGAATCGCCAAAAGGAAAAGAAGCAGATTCTTATACATATGTTTGGGAATTTTCAAGATATGATTGAAATAACATGTGAATGATCTGGATTTTTTCATGGAAAAATATTTTTGCTTTTCTTCCATTCAGACCAAAGTTCAACCTTCAGTCTTTCCTCAAGGGCACCAGAACGTTCCAAGGTGACAAATTCAGCATTCAGGTCCCCCACTACACACGTGACCTTTGGCATCTTGTCACTGAAGTCAGGTGTGACACCTGAGCGCCCATGCACAACTCCACGTCCATCCATGTCCGATTGGTCACAAACATCAAAGATGCTACCGTCTGAGAATCCGCCTCCGGCAAAGTTTGATTGGCCGCAAACGTCAACGACGATAACGTCCAAGAATCCACCTTTAGTTGCGTCTCACTGGAAGACAACGTCAGAGTTGATAACGTCCGAAACTCCGCCTGCGGTCGCGTCCGGTCGGCCGCAAATGTCTAAGATGCTAACGTCAGTGACTCCAGCTTTAGCCACGTCTGATTGGACGCAAACGTCAGCGAAAATAACATCCAAGACTCTGTCTGCAGCCACGTCTGACTGGCAACGCACATCTAAGACAATAACGTTGGAGACTCCGCTTCCAGCAGCATCAGATTGGCCGCAAATGTCTAAGACGATAATGTCAGGGACTCCGCCTCCGGCTACATCTGATTGGACGCAAACGTCAAAAACTAATACGTCAGAGACTCCACCTTCAGCCGTATCTGATTGGCAGCAAACGTCAAAGACGAAGACGTCGGCGTCTCCTCCTCGGTCCGCGTCTGATTGGCAGCAAACGTCAAAGACGAAGACGTCGGCGTCTCCTCCTCGGTCCGCGTCTGATTGGCCGCAAACATCTAAGACGATAATGCCAGAGACTCCTCCTTCAGCCAAGTCTGATTGGCCGCAAATGATGATGATAACACCAGAGACCCCGCCTCTCACTTCTTCCGAATGGCCACAAACATCAAAGGCGATAACATCAAAGACCTCACCCTCGACCGCCTCCGATTGGCTGCAAACGTCAAAGACGATAACATCCGAGACGCTGCCTCCCGCTGGGTCTGATTGGCCGAAAAGCTCACAGGCAATAACACGAGAGACTCCGCCTCCGTCCGCGTCTGATTGGCCTCAAACATCAAAGATGATAACATCCAAGACTTTACCTTCAGTCATGTCTGATTGGCCGCAACTGATGATTATAACACCAGAGACCCCGCCTCCCACTTCTTCCGAATGGCCACAAACATCAAAGGCGATAACATCTAAGACCTCACCTCCGACCGCCTCTGATTGGGTGCGAACTTCAAAGACGATAACATCCGAGACGCTGCCTCTCGCTAGGTCTGATTGGCCGAAAAGCTCACAGGCAATAACTGATTCTGATTGGCCTCAAACGTCAAAGACGGAGCCGCTACCGTTCAGCTCTTCAGATGCACCACACGTGTCACATGACCTCACATCAATGATGGCACTCGGCGTCTCCACCGATACGTCGCTGACGTCAGCAACCGTCGCCACTCCTGTCGACCTTGCCACCAGTAGGACCTTCTTGACTCCTCCCACTGCCCATGCCTCAACTCCTACCACGACCTCTGCTGTTACAAATGAAGCCACTCGTGCCGTCGGAACCGCCTCCCACGCCACCAGCACGATTGGCCCTGCTCCGAGCAACACTGCAGCCACCGCCGCGACTGTGTCCAATCTTAGCTGGACTTGGGCCAGCACTCCAGCCTCTCTTACCATCAGCAATCCCAGCTTTCCTTTGGCCTCTAGCCCCGCCTCCACACCCACCACCTTGCCCGACTCCACACCTGCTTCCGTTTTGTCCACTCCTGCAAGCAGGCCTTCAACAACATCCGTAGTCCCGCCCACAAGCCCAGCAAGGCATGCATTGGCAACGGTTTCCATGACAACAAACAATCCCGCATCAACCATGCCAAAGGTCAGCTCGTCCGTAAGTTGCGTAACCTTTCCTTGCTGGCTAATGCACCTCTTTGCTGATTTTTGTTTTGGAACCTAACCTCTGTCATTTGTTGAAAAAACAAGTCGTGTTGAATAGTAATCGAATATAATAGCTATGGTGGCATCCTTCTTCGTTTTAGTGAGTTCAGGAGCTTCATTTAGTGTGTAGTGCTCTTCTGCCATCTTGTGGCATCAATAGACAATTATACAAACCATTTTTAGGTGGGGCAGGTTTCCATTTCTTATCGGTCCCTTTTACACACGCGGAGTGGTGAAAATTGTTGTAGCAGGCCACTCACCCTGATTTGCAACCCAGTATGAAAATTTGTGTCCGCCCACATTTTCGCAGTCTCTTCTGTTTCATGGCTCAGAGTTTCTTGCGATGATGCCCTCACGTGTGGGAGAGGAGAACTCCCCTTGACTGAACGCTGAGTGAGGCGTCAGAGAAACACATTAAGCGCACTCGTGCTCAGACGCTCCCGCATGCACTGACTGATAGAAGGACAAAAAAAAAAAAACGGGGGATCGGTTCTAAAGAAAACAACAACATGCAAATAGGAACCTGTAAAGCACTCCAATTATGCCAGTGACTCTTTGTTTGGACAAACTGACAGTCACAACAACAAAAACATGTCTACATGCTCAAGGTTTTTGTGTGCGCGTGTGCCTGCGTGTGACATTTCAGAATCGGTCCAGCTGCTTGGTGACTTTCATACAGGTGAAGGTTGATGTGAATTGGGCGTGGCTGACCTTCAGCTCCCAACATTTGTGTGCCAACTTCACAGCGACGGCGACGGCCACGTGTGGCAGCCACGTTAGCGTTAGCAAGTGCCAACCTGTGGCAGCGGCCGCTCCAAACTTCACCTGCGTCCTCTTACGACTGCGGGCGGGAACCGCGTACCGCGTCAGCGTCCTCTCCGCCTTAAATGGACCACCAGGACAAGTGGAGGTGCACACAGGTACGCGCTCACAATACCCTTGAGAATACCCTCAAGTCACCTGTCCTTCAGTCCCTTTGTTGTCATGGTTACCAACATCTTTCAAAATCAGCAAGTGTGCCAATAAGTTGGCCTCCGTCACCAGCCGCAATTTTGACACTGCCTTTGTCCTTTGAAGGCTCGCCATGCAATATTGGTGAGCACTGACAGACACTGCACATGTTTGATAGTTCAGATTTCTGTTTTGGACCTTGTTCCAAGGATGAATAAACTCTTAAACACGGTAGCGGCCTCGTGGCATTTCAGTCCATTTCAATGTAGAAAATTGATTTGACATGCGAGTAAATTGCGTTAGATGCTTGGTCACGAATGTCCTAAACTGACAAACTCGTGAGCCAGGTGTACGACTGTATCAGCAAGCCGAGAGAAAAAAAACAAGCAAACCATTATTGGGGTTGTTGTTGGATTGTTTCAGTTCCTGATGGGGTGTCGGAGCTGTCCGCCTTGTCGTTTTCTGACGGCACCATGTTGCGTCTTGCCTGGACGCCCCCGAGTGGCGACTGGGAGAAATACAGTGTCCTGCTGCGTAACGGGTCAGCGGTTCTGGTCAACGACAGCATCGAGAAGCTGAGCCGGAGCTACGTGTTCCATGTTAAGGAGCTGGGCCTGATGCCGGGCCGGGCCTATGGCGCCGAGGTCACGGTGCACAGCGGCGCGCTGGCTAACACGGCACACTGCCAAGCACGACTAGGTTGGTTTACTTTCATTTCTGCAAAACGCTCGCCATACAACCATGACCTGTTCTGTTCTCTTGCGGGGTGGCCGAAGGTCCTGTTTCTGAAGTGTTTTTCGCTCCTCAGCCCCCGGGACCGTCCAGCAGCTTCACATCTCTCGTGTCGAGGAGACCACCGTGCACGTCCAGTGGCAGCCACCACGGGGCGAGTGGGACGGCTTCATGGCGGTCATTCGAGCAGCTCGGCCCAATTCGGCCGCGATTCGAAACTTCCTCCCTCGAGAGGCCACTGGATGCGCCTTTGGCGAACTCACCTCAGGGCGCCTGTATACCATCACCGTGACAACCACCAGCGGCAACCTGAGTAGCTCCACCTCCGTCAACACATGGACCAGTAAGATTTCCTCAACTGACTTTCAGATTCTTTTTGTGTCAGTTGTTTTACATCTTAGACTTACTGATGATGTAGTGCTACAAACGCAGCAGTTCCTCCTCAAGGCTAGCGTGAGATTGAATGGTTGTCTGTCGATGTGTGCCTTATGATTGACTGGTGGGATGTCCAACTTTTGCCCCTGGTCAACTGGAATATGCTCCATCTCACCCGTGGCCTTAATTCGGACAAATGGTTTAGAAATTGGGCGGTACTGTTTGGCACGCACGCCTCACAGAGCAGAGGTTGTGGGTTCGATTCTGGCTCCGGCTTTCCTGTGTGGAGTTTGCATGTTCTCGCCGTGCCTACGCAGGGTTTCCTCTGGGTACTCGGGTTTCCTCCTCCTCCCACGTTCCAAAAACATGCATGGCAGGTCAATTGGACACTCGAAATTGCCCGTTGGTATGAGTGTGAGCGTGGAAGGTTGTTCGTCTCTGTGTGCCCTGCGATTGGCTCGCAATTGGTCCAGGTTGTACCCCGCGTAGTGCCCGAAGATAGCCTGTGGTGTTGTCATTCAGTGTCCAATGGTTGCGCTGTGTGTCCCTCAGCTCCGTCTCAGGTGACCAGAATGCAGGTTCATAATTTGGGAAGTACTGAGAGTCTTCTGGCTGAATGGGAGCAGGCCAGCGGGGACGTGGACTTGTACATGGTCCTGCTGGTCCACGAGGGCAGCGTCATCAAGAACCAGAGCGTGCCGGCAGATGCTGTCAGTCTAAATTTCCGTGACTTGACAGCCGGCGGCCTCTACAGGGTGGTGGTGACGGCAGTCCGAGCAGGACGCCCATCTCGGCAGACGGTGGCTGAGGGACGCACCGGTAAGACTCAGGCTTGATGGCACGAACACAAGCAGACTCTTTTTAACTTGCTGTTGGTCTTCTTGTCCACATCGCAATCCCCCTTTCGCTCTCCCCTCTTCAGTACCCGCTGCTGTTGGTGAGGTAACCGTCAGTAACAATGGACGCATGGACTTCCTTAGCGTGTCGTGGCGTCCTGCTTTGGGGGAGGTGGACAGTTACCTGGTGGCCCTGAGGGACCAAGAGAAGACCCTTCACACGCTGGTTGTCTCCAAATCCAGTCACCAGTGCGTTTTTAGCTCCCTGGTGTCCGGTCGCCTCTACAACATCTCCATCACTACTTGCAGCGGAACCTTCCAGAACCATACCTCCGTCCTGGAGAGAACCCGTGGGTGCAGCAGACAGAAAGTTGGCGAGTCACTGAGCCAGGAGTTCTTACTCTGAATGGTTGTCGTTGCCCAGAGCCATCAAAGGTCCAGAACCCTACGGCGATACATGGCGCCCGTGATGACTTCTTGAAGGTGTACTGGCGTCCCGCCTCCGGAGACTTTGACTTCTACCACGTTGCCATCAAACACAACAACGCGGTGCTGCAGAAGCAGACCGTGTCTAAGATGCGCACCGACTGCGCCTTTCAGGGCCTGTTCGCGGGACGACTCTACACAGTGGTGGTCAGCACCTGGAGCGGCCACTACGAAGCCTGCGCCTCCACATACGGTCGCACCTGTGAGCGTGTCATTATGCAGCATTTTTAAATGGTTTGATTGAGTGAGGACTCAGCAGATGCTTTGACTCTTTTGTCCAGTCCCAGCGGCGGTGCTTTCCTTGCATATTGCCCGTCGGACCTCACAGGAGCTTTGGGTGGCATGGACGGCGGCCCCAGGCGACGTGGACCACTACGAAGTGCAGGTGCTGTTCAACGACATGAAGGTGTTCCCTCCGCTCACCCTGGGCGGCGGCATGGGTGAGTGCCTGGTGACCTCACTCACGCCTGGACGACTCTACAAGGTCTTGGTGTCCACCTTCAGCGGGCCCAACCAGAGGACCCAGTTCATCGAGGGACGTACAGGTTGGGCACACACAAACATCACACTACAGGTTCTATTTGTGTGCCTGGTGTAAAGCCAGCAAGTGTATGGCAAAGAGGACGTCTAATTTTTGTGCCGTGGCATAAGGAAGCACATTTAAAAGTGGGCCATCTTCGCTGGTGTGAGCGGCTCCACAGCCAACTACGATGCTGTCCAATTGAAGTGGCTCCTCTCATTTCCTGTACACGGGCCGTATGAGTGGTACACTGGTAGTCCTTGCCACCGCGGAAGACAAAACTGATTTGCTCGAGTCTGGGGGGTTGAAGCGTGCAAGCTATGTTTTTATGCAAGCAGACATCCATGGGCGGATGAATGGCTAGGAAGTTGGTTTGGGAGGAGCTCAAAGATCAGTGCCATGCACTTGCACTTATTGCTCTAACAAGTTCTACCAGCTAGCTAGCACCAAGCTAACCTGAGGATTTTTTTTTTTGAGGGTCCAACAGCGCAGCAACGACAGAGGCATTGATTCGTTACCACCATGGGCTTCATTGACCTCATTAGCTGGCAAACTCTTCCCATACACACGCAAACACACTGGTGTCCCGCTTCAAGGCAGCATGTTTTCACACGACGCATCTAGCACTCCCCACATATTGAGACGTCAGCATTGGCATCTGTGACAATACACACGACAAGATGCTCTGATTCCAATACAAATACGCTCCTTCGGTGTTTGTTTTTTTTCAGCCAGTTCTCATCTTAATTCGGGTCACCACTGATTTTTGTGAATTCCTAATGAGGAGAATGATAATCAGAACAATTCTTTACGCTGGAGCGCAGCTACCCTACCTATGCACGGCCAGCACGATCCTTTAGGCCAACCTCTTACATTTTCAGCTTGATCTCCGATTAATATGACGACAATGATGAAGATAAGGTGATGATAGTTTCCTGTGTAGTTCCCAGCGAGGTGAAGAACATCCAGGTGAATAACGGTGGTGGCAGCAGCAGTTTGACGGTGAGCTGGACGCCTGGCCAAGGCGACGTGGACCGATATGTGGTGGTTCTGTACAGACAGAACCACCAGCTGGAAGTACGGCCCGTCCTCAGACATCAGAATCAGGTTGTGTTCGGCTCACTTCAGCCGGGTCAGATGTACGACGTGACGGTTCAGGCGCTCAGCGGCGACCTCTCCAGCAATCAAACAGCCAGTAGCCGCACAGGTGAGATTCTGGTCCGTGCGGTCGTGCCACTTCGGTACCTCTTGCTCTCTGAAGTGGAACGCTCCGTGTGCTCTGCTCAGTCCCGTCGGCGGTTACGGCGCTGCGAGTGGAGAACCCGGTGGGTAGCGGCAGCCTGGAGGCGAGTTGGCGGGAAGCCGCGGGTGTGTCAGACGGCTATTTCCTACAGCTTCTCGATAAACGAGGCACCATCCTCGCCAACGCCACGCTGACAACTGCCTTCACACGGTACAGCTTTGACGGTCTCAGCCCAGGAAGACAGTACAACGTCCTGGTCCGGACCACCAGCGCGGGGATCCAGAGCCTCGGGGTCACCGCCCAGGCTCGCACTCGTAAGACTTCCTTCCCGTTTGTGTAAAATTCCAAGCTGGAGATTGAGGACACTTCCCGCTTCCTGTTCTTCTCAGGTCCGGCGGCAGCCACACAGCTGTCAATCCAAACCAACACCAGCACCAGTCTGGCCTTCTGCTGGTCCCGGCCGGCGGGCGACTTGGACTCGTACGACATTCTCCTGTACGGCGCAGACGAGATTCTGCTGGAGCGGCGCCAGGTCGGGCCGTCCAGCGTGGACTGCTCATTCCGAGGACTTGCACCCGGTTACACTTACAAGATGGTGGTTGTCACGCGCAGCGGAGACATGAGTAACCACTCCAGCATTTGGGGTGGCACAGGTCAGCGCATGCTCCAGACTACAGCGACGCCGCGAAGGCATCATCATTTTCATCGCCATTGTCATTGTTGTCGTCGTTGTCGTTGTCATCGTCATCGTCATCGTCATGTTTATGGCCATCCTGACATCCCTAATGCGTTGCCTCTCATCAGTCCCGTCCGCTGTGACATCTCTACGCGCCGAGAGCGGTGATAGTTGCGACCAGCTACAGGTGTTGTGGCGGCGGGGTGAAGGCGGCGTGGCCGGGTACCGGGTGTCGCTGTCTGGCTCTGACGGCGTGCTGCGGGCACAGGAGCAGCTGGGGTCGGAGGTCACAGAGTTCATTTTCAGCCGCCTGACGCCAGGTCGACTTTACCGCATCGACGTCCTGAGCCTCAGCGGGGATCTCGCCAACAGCGCCAGTGTGCATGCAAGGACAGGTCAGAACCCAGTCTCACGACCCAACTGGTGCCCTCTCTCTAGCTCTGTTTTTCAATTTTCCATTTGTGATTGGATTTTTTTTTTTATTCTAAATAAACAAAAGCTTTTTTCAACTTGACACGTGTTTGCATCTTAAGGCTGCCGCACACAAGTGATGCGACCTGACCTAACTGAACTCTCGCAGTGTGCGGACTTCTGCAACTTTTTTCGTGTGTTTGGTTTGGTTTCGAATTGCACGGGGGTCACCCGTGTGTTGTGCTTCTCAGCTCCCAGACCGCCTAGCTCGTTCCTGTTTGGAGGGGTGACCAACACGTCTCTGGAGGTCACGTGGACCGCCCCCCCGGACTCAGAATACGACGACTTCGACTTGCGCTGGACGCCACCCGACCGCGGCTCTGTCGTCAATCCGTACGAGAATCGCCGGTCTGGCAGTCGCATCGTGAGAGGGATGTTTCCCGGACGCCTCTACGACTTCAGCCTGCGCACCATCAGCGGAGCCTCGCAGGCCAGGGGCGGGGCTCTACCCTCCTACAGCCTACCTATCCAGCGCAGCATCCGCACCAGTAGGTGGCGTCACCAAAAAAGCTGTGAAAGTGATCAACAACAGTTATGCAAATGTGCGGAGTGCCAAAGCTACGATAATACTGTAACACAGGGTTCTATAGCATTTGCAAAGAATTTTGAGTCAGGTCTTTAACCACTTCTCCACCGAGAGACCTAAACACGATCTTACCTTTGAAATTCTTCACGTCAATTGGATAGTTGATAGTGACTGAAGATTACAACACAGTGACGTGATTGAATTTTTAAAGGCGGGGTTCCTTACTCGCTGCCATGTTTCCGCAGTGCCGTCCCCCGTTGTCGGCCTGCACTGCCGGCCTCAGAGCTCCACATCCATTTCCTGTTCCTGGGCACCCCCGGAGGCCGACTTTGACTCCTACACGGTCGAGTGTGTGCACGAGGACTCGCAGAGTCTGGTCTACTCACGCCGCTCGGACCGCCACTCGTCTGCGTATGTGATCGATCTGCTGGAGCCTCACAAGCGCTACAGCGTGTGCGTCAAAGTCATCTCGGACACCAGCGCCAGCGAGGCCGCGCTGGACAGCGTGGTCACCATGATTGACCGTAAGTGCTCAACAGCCTCCAAGTGGGCCACTGAGTCACTCACATACTAGTCCATTCGAGTCCTCTTTGACCTTTTCAACATTTGACAGCAATAAGAATAGCCTAAATGTCCTTTTTGGAAGACTGATACAAAATAACCCCCCCCCCCAAAAAAAAAAGAATAAAAAATGTTAATTCTTTTGTAGGAGTGCTACAAAGTTTGAGTAGACTGAGGCTGATCTGAATTCAAATTTTACGATTTAGGCCCTCCTGGCATAGCGTCGCTGTCGGCACGCAGCTCAAAAGGGCTTAGCATATCTGTGGTAATGATGTCATGAGTAGCGTGTGATGGCGGATTGCAAATTGATTTAGGTTGGAAGCATTTTGGAAATTGTTGGTCACCCGATGCGGTTCTCCAACATGCGTTTCACGTGTGTCTGGGTGTCCAACGGACGATACGTAAGTGTCAATGTTTGACTTTTGTCATGAAGGCTCGCCCTGTGTTCAGGTCCCCCGGTGCCACCCGTCAACTTGCGAGTGGACGCCGCGTCGGCGCTGGCGACCGACTCTTCCATTCTGTTCCACTTCAACTGCAGCTGGTTCAGTGACGTCAACGGCGCCGTCAAATTCTTCACCGTCGTCGTCACGGAGTCCAAAGGCATGAAACGTAACACACAAGATCGACTCGCATGCTTGCACATCTTTATGAACACCATCGCCGATTGTTGCCGCACTGTTATTTGCATGAGCTCAGATTATTAGCAGAGCTGGGCACTTGACCCTTTTTTTGCCGGTCAGTCCCGCACCCTGCGACCGCGATCTGGGTACCCTCCCGAACTCGACCCTCGGACAAAAAAAAACAACTCTGGCCTTGCTTAATCAAACCCTTTTTTAAAAATTGTCACGCCCCACCCCAAGAATGGCCGGCCGGTTGGATCATGAGGGACGGACTGCCCAGCTCTGCTTGGCTGACAATTTTTAAAAAAGGGCTGGACTAATTAAGGCCGCTGGTGGATTTGAGTCCGGCCAACGAATCGGCCCTCGTGCGTGTGATGTGGTCGCGAGGCGGCCAAAAGTTCATCTCAACCTACTCGGCCAAATGGGCAAATGACAAAAATCGCCTCCGAATGCATCAAAAGCGCCACTACCAACTGTGCGTACTTAATTGCGTTGGGCATGTTCGTGGAGAAGAAGAAGAATGAGACAAGAAGAAGGAGATGAAGAAGAAGTAGACGAATAAGACCATAATAAGGTAAGCGGATTTGAATTGTAAATTAGCCAGATAATGATGTTCAAATAAACCTCTGCCGTTAGCATCTCTTCCACTTTGCTTTGTTTTTTTTTGTTTTTTGTTTTTTTTTGGCGGCGGGGTCAGAACGGGGTCATAAAGGGTCGATTACCCAGCTCTTCTTGTTAGTTTGGTCACTAATTTTTGCTCAACTGATTAGCAGAACCCCCTCAACAAAATTGCCATGGCCAAACAAATTGAGAAATCTTCATAACAATTGTCCCGTTTTGTGTGCGTGCTTGTGTGCCTCGTTCTTAGATGATGACAGCATTTTACCTGAGCAGCGTTACCCTCTGCCCTCGTACGCCGACTACATGTCTAACGCATCCATCAAGTCATACCAGACATCTATGTTTGCCAGCGGTGGCGGCGCTGAAGCCTGTGCTTATAACATCACTGTGGGGGCGGGGGCCGATGCCCTGGGCGGGTCATGTGACCGCATTCCCACAAACGCACACGCACACCACGACGACCTGCAACACTTCTGTGACGGACCCCTCAAACCCACTACTGCGTACAGGTGCCCAACACACACCCGCACATGCAAATAACATGACACAGGCATATTTATATATGTGTATATATATATATATATATGTATATATATATATATATATATATATATGTATATGTGTATATAGGACACATTCAGGAGAATGACATGATGACGTGCGGATCCAACTATGTGAGTGGTCGCTGTGTTTGCTGTGCTTCAGGCTGAGCGTGCGAGCGTTCACGCAAGTGTCTGATGGCCTTCCACCTCCTCTCTACGCCGACACCTTCCTGTCGCTGCCCGTGCACACCTCACTAGGTGGGGAAAGGTTGGCGGCTGCCACGCTCACGCCTGACCGCTGACCTCTCCGGTTCTCGTCCCGTCCCATCCGCAGACCCTGCCGGCGCCGTCGTGGGAGGAATGAGTGCCGGCGTCTTTGTGATGGTTGCCGTGGCAACCATGGCAACGCTGATCATCTACAGACGAAATACTCGACCTAAAACGTAACCCTGCCCGCCTGTGCGTCTCTGTGTGCGTGTGTGAGAGTGAGACAGTAAATGACTTAGTGTGCTATTCCCTCGTGATTTCACGTGTGTGTGTGTGTGGGTGTGTGGGGGGGGTGCGTGTGTGTGGGTGTGTGTGCGTGTGCGCGTATGCGTGCCTCTTAAAAGTGTACAGGAGAATGTGTCAGTCAACATGAGTGTGAGGAGGGATCGAGCTCTGCCTGGAGGTCACCTGGGGGTCAGAGGGTGAGGTCACATGACTTGTCATTGCGCACACAAATCATGTCAGGCAAGTAGTCGTCATACGAGAACGTCACCAACTGTTTTTTTTTTCCCGTCACAGGAAGAGCTGTCAAATGACAAGGTACAAAACAAACCAAAAATACATTGATACAATTATTGATATATATTATTTGAAATACTGTCATTGTCAACAACATACTTTTAAAATGTACTTTTTTCCCCATTTTTTTAAATACTTTATTGTAGCATTAATGTTTTTTGTAGTTTTTAAAAGTACTTTTCTGCCATTGTTGCAGAGTTTTTAGTGTGCTTTCTCTAAATATACAATGCATTTTTCAAATGCTTTTTCGTCTGTTTTAAGTCCCTTTTTTAGTAATTTGAAAAAAAAATTCTGCAGTATTGTTAATTTTTGTATTTTTTAACTCCAGTATTTGTATTTTTTTCATAGTTGTGTGGGTTTTCATTTTTTGGGGTATTTTCTAAATATGTTTTGCAGGTTTACTACTTTCTTGTAGTTTGGGTCCTTTTCTGTTTTTTTTTATTTACATTTTTGTAATTTATTATAATACTTATTTGTGCTTTCTAAATAATTTCTGTAGTTTTTTAAAGGTACTTTATTTTACTTTTTAATTCTTCTTAGTTTTTGGATTTTTTTGGAGTACTTTTCTGCCATTTTTACATACTTTTTAATGTTTTATTTTCTCATCCATTTTCTTTATTGTTGTATTGAACATTTTTGTATTTTTCAATACGTTTCTATATTACTTGTATTACTTTTGTGTTTTTTCAAATCCTTGTTTGTCTATTCTTAATACCTTTTTGTAGCTTTTTATGATTTTGTATCTTTGTGTTGAATTTGTTTCAAATCCTTTCATGTTGACTTGTTGCCGTCCTTCAGCCCCATCAACGTGACTGACTTTGAACGCCACTACAACAAACTCCAGGCCGACGCCCACTTCCTACTTTCGGAACAGTATGAGGTGACCCTTAATTTCTTCGCCATTTTCTTCAGCCCGATTTTTTTTTTTGCCATGTCCAAAAAACAAGTAGGTGCAACGGGTACTCTCCTGCTCAATGCTGATTTTTCCAATTCTGAGCCGTCGACTGGCCGATTTCAAGTTTTGATTTGCGGGCCAAAATTTGAGGAAGCTTCATGGAGGCTGTCCCTTGAGTTAAGTGGGGAAGAACTGAGGTGATGAAGAAGCAGAACCCTTCTAGAAGCCACTATTTACATCCAGACACTCACATGCAGACGAAGTGGCCCTGTTCCTGGCCGCACTCATGAGGCCACGCCCCTCAAAGGCACAATTTTGAAAAAGCTTTACATTGGCTTTCATTAGCTTTTCATACCATCATGCTATTTTTTTTTTATGTACAACCCCCCCCCCCTCCTTTTTTTTCCAATTCATTTCAACGGGGAAAATGCATTTGATACATGTGAAATTCGAGTTCCGAGCTTGGTGACATTTGTTGTCGTGTTTCAAAGTTTGTCTCCCCACCCACCCCTCACCTCCCGCCACCCCCACCACCCCCACCACCCTAAGAGTCTGAAGGACGTCGGCCGCAGCCAGCCCACCGATGCCGCTCTGCTTCCCGACAACCGCGGCAAGAACCGATACAACAACATCCTGCCCTGTGAGACGCTCACACAAGCCAATGAATAAGCACGCGCGCTTGCGTCATGGGCAATTTGTGTTTGCAGACGACTCAACGAGAGTCAAGTTATCATATGTGGATGACGACCTCTGCTCTGACTACATCAACGCCAGTTACATACCCGTGAGATTCCCAACGCGCACACTCACGCGGACACACACGCTAATTACACACAGTTCACACTCAATCACTCACGCTCACACTGAGACAATCGTTCACTCTCATAGATATGCATGGACATATACACACATACATTCACGCGCGCACCCGCGCACACGATCACTCACTCACACACGCATTCGCGCGTTCAAACTAACACACGGGCACAGATGCCACACACAATCATACACTCGTGCACACACTCAAGGGACAACCGTGTATTAAAGCTGCGTGAGCATGATTGTCATTTGAGGGCAACAATTCCCGCCGCGAGTACATCGCCACCCAGGGACCGCTGCCGGGAACGAAAGATGATTTCTGGAAGATGGCCTGGGAGCAAAACGCCCGCAACGTGGTCATGCTCACCCAGTGTGTGGAGAAAGGACGTGTGCGTATACACACGCCGAGTAGGAGGACTCGCCTTGCGAAACAATTTGACCTTTAAATGAATTGTCCTTGGGGGGGGCGGGGGCGTGGCGCCATCAGGTGAAGTGTGACCGCTACTGGCCGGCGGAACGTGAGCCACTTTACTACGGCGACCTCATCGTCCACATGACCTCCGAGTCGGTGCTGCCCGAGTGGACCATCCGAGAATTCGACGTGTGCAACGTAAGCCGCCTGCCGTGAAGCCGTTACAAGTGTGCTCTCCTGTGTCAAATGTGTGCTCGTGTGTGCTCGTGTGTGTGCATTTCAGGACGATGACATGAGGCATGTGCGTATGGTTCGTCAGTTCCACTTCACTGTGTGGCCCGATCACGGCGTTCCTGACAGCACGCAGTCACTGGTCCACTTTGTCAGAACCGTCAGAGACTTTGTCAACAGAAGTGCCGCTGGCGGACCCACCATTGTGCACTGCAGGTTCGAGCACATGGCTGACGAGGGCCGCCCTTGACGCAAAAAGCGCCAAGAAGCAAAATGTCGACGTTGTTGTGTTGTGTTTGTCAGCGCCGGCGTGGGCCGAACGGGCACCTTCGTGGCACTGGACCGGCTCCTGCAGCAGTTGGATGTGTCGGACACTCTGGACATTTACGGCTGCGTTTGGCAACTCCGCCTGCACCGCTCACACATGCTGCAGACCGAGGTGCGTCTGTCCATTGGTCTCTTTGATTCACATCACGACTCTCTGATCCGAATGTGACCCAACATTTCAAATGTCTTCTCACACCGCTGTTGCCGCGTGTGCAGCGTCAGTACGCCTTCGTGCATCAGTGCATCAGCGACGTGCTGCGAGCCAGGAGCTTGATTGTGTACGAAAACGTCGGCTTGAGCCAGGTCAGTCGGCCTTTTTCACTGCTTTTGGAGTTTGCTGTTGTTTCAAGGCTCTTTGCAGGGATGGGCAGCTTCAATGCTGGGGTGGAGCGAGGCCACAATTGTTCATCAGTGCTACAGGGGGCCACGTAGGACCACACACTTCCTAACCGGAAGTAGGGTAAAAAAAAGTCATTTTCAATCAAGACAAAATAAACGCATATGTACAAAATTCTTACTCTCAACATATTTCATTTTAGAGAATACATTTTTCCATGCGTGTCTAAATACTATCCACTATCCTAACACAACAACAAAGGATTTGAAGCAAATGACAAAATACTCTTGGACTAAAACAAAAAATCAAAATCGCAATACCAGCCAGAAAAATTGCAATTTGTTTTTTCTTAAAATTGTTCAGCCCTATACTGTACTCCAATAAAGTGTAATTGCACATCCACTCCAGTAGTTGGCAGTGGCACTCTCCTTGCCCAGTTTGCGCAGCGAGTATTAACTCTACGGTGTCGGTTTGTTTTGCAACGAAAATACAATTATTTATAGTTGCGGCGGAGTGCGTGTGGTGGTGTGGGTGGGCGAGAATTGTTTTCTTCTTGGTAGAGGGGTGTGATAGAATATAATTGAGAAGCACCGGGCTAGTGTAAGCGCAACTGTGTCTGCCATCTAGTGGTGAACAAAGATGTTACAACTTAAAAATACTCTCAACCCCGGTATAGTCTCAGTTCAGCACACGTGGAGTCACCTGTTGACAGATTTATTTTTTTTCCCCAACATGTTTTTCATATTTTGGATTTCTCCTGGTTTTTCATGGGTATGGGTTCTGTTGATTAACCTCATGTTTTCGAGTGTAAAAATAAGAGGAAAAAATCCCCAAAATGTACAAAAAAAAAAAATTTAATCAAAGTGTTTTTGCAGTTAGGGGGTGGTGGGGTTAATCAACCAGCCTCTCAGAGTGTGGCGACGTGCGGGGCTACCAGTTGCCCATCCCTGGCTTCATGTGTTTTGAATTTTGTGCTGCTTTTGTGCTGCATACCGTGTGTGTTTTGTGTTTCTCTGTTGTTTAAGTGTGTGTGTTTTACGCTTGTGTTGTGTTTTTTTTTGGCCGTGTGTCCTGTGTTGCGTTCATTGGATTAGTGTTGTCTGTGTGTCTTGTGTTGTTTGTGTGTTCTCATATGTTTGGGGGCTTTGTGAGTTTTTTTTTTTTTTTTTTTTTGCAGTTTGAGGATTGCTTGCGTTGAGTTGTATGTTTTGTGTGTATTTTTGTGTTGTTATTGTTTTTTTTGCTCTGCTTTGGTGGAGTTTTTCTTGTTTGGCCTTGTTTTGTGTGCGTTTGCTCAGTTGTGTTGTTTCCTGATTGTTTTATGTGTTTGGAGGTTGTTTATTTGTTGAGTGTTTGTGTGATGATCAAAGTTCTGTTCTGTTGTGTGTCCTCAGACGCTGTGCGGGCGACCTTGACATCATAAGCCAATACCGTTCCAATGACGTCAGTTAAATGAGAAGTCTGGAACGCTGTCGTCTATGTCATCCAAACGATGACATATTAGCTGGCTTTGTTGCTTGACATGTTTTTTGTGGCTGGTGGTTTTTGTACATTGCTATTGAAAGGTGTACAATATAGTAATTTACACTGCATGAGCATAATATAATATCGTGAATGTATTTTTGTCAAAAGTTTAGAGTCTGAACAAAATATGGTTTTGTTTTGTTCTTTTTAGCGAATTTCGTTGTTGTGTACAACAAGCACATAAACATGCTGTTAATGATTGTATATTGCGCATTATTATAATTCTGAATTAAATGCATATTAAATGTGCCGAAACAAGACGACTTCACCTGCGTGAAGTTGCCCCCCCATTTCTTGCAAAAATAGAGGGAAATAGTTTGTGCTCGTTTGTGCTGTTAAAATTTTCGTGTGTGCTGCTTCGGTTCCAGAGATATTACACTTTGTTTTATTTCTAGCGTGACGTCACCCAGCCCCCCATTTTCCGTGGACGGAGCGCTGGGCATGCGCTGGTGGTAGCTCGTTGCTGTTGGCTAATAGCTGCTCGGTTCAGGCCTGCCTCCAGTCGTGGTTGGCTGGTTAGTAATTGGCTGGTTTGTGATTTGGTTGGATGGCGCTTGGCTGTGTCGTGATTGGCTGGCTGGCTCGTGGCTGGTTCGTGACTGGTCGACTTTTGGTTTAGTGAAAGTTTTGGGGCAACTTTGAGCCCGACGGTCGAGCTAGCTAGCTAGCTAGCTAGCGGAGTAGCAGCAACAGCGGAAAGACCAAAGCAAACTTTCTCTTTTCATTTTTCTTCCCACGGACTGCGTCAACGTCGCGCTCAATTTGCTGTGAATCGCCGACGTCTCTTGATGGATTCCAGCCGCTTTCCGTCGCCTGTGGTGCGCGAACGCGAGTGTTAGGACGACTTTGGGAAAAGTTGTAGGGGAGTGTTTTTTTTTTTGGGGGGGGGGTATGGACGCGGCGGTAGCGCTCGTGTAGCAGCGAGGGCTGATTCTAGTGCTAATGCTAAGCTAACTAGCGCTAGTGCTAATGCTAACGCCGACCGTCCGTCGGAGCTGCTCGGCCGGACGCGCAGCGCGAGGACTTCCGCCACCTGTGGAGGGCTCCAGTCGGCTTTCTGTTGGTGTCGTGCGGTGAGTTTGCTAGGCTTTCTTTGAGGACGTTTTTTGTTTTTCTCGTTGTTGTGTGCTCGTCACATACGCCCGTTAGCCTTGCCTCTTAGCTTAGCTGTTCGCTAGCTAGACAGCCAAGCCGTGCTAACCAAGCCAGCTAATTAGTAGCTGCCGTCACAACACAACTCATCGAAGAACTTCAAACCTACTACAACAAACGTGTCCCCTTCCCACGGTTTGGACTCTTTTCAACTTTTTTTTATAATCTTTTGCTGCTGCTATAAACTACTTATGTAAGTTTGATGAAATACTAATAAAGTCAACATGAGTTGTCAGGTTGAACAGGTTTTCATTTCATTTGATACTTTTTTAACTTTCGATGGACGTGTACTTCTGAAAAGCGCACGTTCATTTTCAAATACGTTTTACCCAGCCACATGTTCAACTTTATGTTCGACGTTATCCTTAACTGTATTACATAGATCAATGTATGTATTGGATAATTGTTGTCTGTCACTGCCATCCCGTTTAGCGTTAATTTTATAACTATTACTACGAGCTTAACTATTAGTAAGTTAATGACCGAAAAATAATCGACCGATTAATCCACAAGTTAAGTAATTGTTAGTCAAACCCTAAATATTTTTCTCTTAAATTGAAGAGGTATTTATCATGAGATCTCTTAATCTTCTGTTTTTCTTGTTCGTTAACTTTGTTCTTCCTCAACGTTGCTCTTTGTTTGTACTTGTTTTGTATTTTAATTTGTTGGTATTTCAATATTACAAATAGTTAAAGTTAATATGTGACTACGGCTGCTATAAAAGCATTCAGAGTATTTTCCGGGCTATAAGGCTCACCTGCATATAAACCACAGCAACTCTTTTGGGAAGAAAAAAAAATCTACAAGCCGCACCGGACTATAAACCACAGTTTTCTATGTTGTAAAAAATGTGTTCTTTACTGCATGTGCAGAACGATTTTGTACTCTGAATGCATATAAAAGTACATGAACCGATTGTTAAAACAGTGCCTTTTAACACGGCAACAATTTCGCTAATTAAAACTGAATCGACCCAAGAGAAGAAAAAAATTAGAGATTTCTTTTCTGAACTATAGAGCGCCCCTGCTGGCGAAAGAAATCCACCGAAAAGTCACACCGTTATATTAGTCTCATAGTTCAAAATCTAGGAAAAAAAGCAGCGGCTTATTGTCCGGACAATACAGTAATTTGTTTCTGTATGATTATTGCTACTTTGGTCAACAGGCCATCACTATTCTCAATACCATTATTGTCGATTCTGATTATTCTCGTTAATATATATTTTTTCCTATTATGGATTCATCAATGGAATCATTGCTGGAATAATTGATTCTGAAAATATTGGCCAGTGACCGCCATAGTTCATCCAGACAAGTGACTCTATGTGCATCCTAAGAGCCTTGTATAATAACATGGACGTTTATTTAGTGTCAAGTTGATTAGATAAGTTGGGCAAAGGGAAAACAAGTTCTGCCAAGGTTCCCAGTTTACATCATGTAATTGTTGCGGGTAACCTGCAAAAGAAAATATGGAATGTATGAATACTCATCTTGTCTCAGTTTGTGTGAAATTGGATCTTGTTTAATTGAACACAAAGAGAGCCAGGAGTTCTTTGGCCACAGTTAGAAACGTAACCTGATTGTAGCTTCAGGTGCCATCCAGCGGAAGAACATTTGATTTTTCTTCTGGCAACTATCGAAAAAAGATATACTTCTGATGGATAACATTGAAAATAAAACGCCGACAATGAGAGTAACAATAATGCTGCTGACATACTTCTTGTGATCATTCTTCACGTTTAACCAAACAGCCGACTTCTCATAGGCAATGCACATTGCCTTCAAATAAAGTGGATTTTCCAAACTGACATTTCAGTCTTAATTGTTTGCGCCTCTGATTACAACATGATCGTTATTGATGTGGCTTTTGGGGTTTTTTCCCTTTTGATTTAATCTTCAGCTGATTGATCTTCATCATCGTCATTGCTGTGACGAAGCCTCACGTGCCGATGATTGCGCCGCTAACCATGGAGGAAGACCTTAGGTATGTTGTTAAGAGCGTGATGTTGATGGTGATGTCGTCACACGGTTGCTGTTGTCGTAATGTTTCTGGTGTGTGTGTGCGCGTGTGCGTGCGTGCGCAGACGAGCCACGCAGGTGCAGTAAGGCATCATGGGTAGTAGCTGTTCAAGCTGTCCAGACAAAGAGTTGATCGCAGATAATCATCAAAGTAAATTCAAGGTGGGTTCATTTGCATGTAATGGTCCTTTTCCTCGCGGTGACACAATTTGAGTATCAAGTCGTAAAGCGCCACGTTTCCAAATCAAGCATGCCAAATGGAATGCCCACCAAATTGCAAACAAGTCGAGTCACGTCATCTTGCTCAATTGCACTCTCGCTTCGTGTTTAGTCATCACAAAATCACAAATGTTGCTCTTCTGCGCTCTCCGTATTGTGTTGTCCATGACGAGCAAATTAGAACCAGTTCAGGTCCGATTCCCGGTACCCAGGGGTACCAATTTTCAGTAGCTTTGTCCTGATATTTGTGCTATTAATTGTCATTTTATTTAACCATAAAATGTAAAAGAAACCAAAATCACAAACAATAAATTAATATGACAATATACAAAGTGCCAAGCAAAGTTACTTTACGATGAACAGTACAAAGTACAAATGTTAGTGTTCTGAAAAGTTTCGTTCCTCAAGAACAGCCGCCCGTATTTCATAAGGCGGCATGTTTGTTTTTTGTTTGTTTTTTTTGGGCCGAGGTCCAGTCAAATTGGGTTCAGTTGTTTTGCTCTGTCGTTAATTTTGGACTTTCATCTTGTCGTGTTGCTCAAACTCGTCATTTGCGGGGAGGTCGGGAATGATGAAGGATTTAGTGTGTTTGCAGACGTTTGCTCCTTCCCGACCTCCACAATCACTCCAACAACGTTTTAAGGCGATGATTTCGGGACTGTCTTAAGTCCATGAGTTGAAATGGCCAATCCAAGTCAAGCGCGAGCGTTTTTTATTTATTAATTTTTTTGGCAAGCGGGGCTTCCGCAAATTGTCGTGCATCGCCCTCGTTTTGTACGTAATACAGAGCGCGTGTGGCAATCGATCGGCAGGTGATCAACGTGGACGACGATGGGAACGAGCTGGGCGTCGGCGTGATGGAGCTGACGGATGGCGAGCTGATCCTGCACACACATCGCCGCGATGACGTCAGGTGGCCGTACCTGTGCCTGCGGCGCTACGGTTACGACTCCAACCTCTTCTCCTTCGAGAGCGGCCGCCGCTGTCAGACAGGACAAGGTGAGCCCCCGACGCTGCTCGCTCTTCACCACCTTTCCCGCTGTCTTCCTCCTCCTCTCCTCACCCATGTTTCAGTGCTGCATGCGTGTCTGTGTGCCTCTGTGCTTTGAACGCTGTTTGAAGGTTTTGGTTTTGTGGAGTCGTTGCATGAAGTGATTGTGCTTCCCAACGCAGATTGCGGCAGAGCCTATCCCTTGCACCAGCAAACTCTTTTTCTGCTCACGTTTACTTCCACAAAGGCATCATTGCTCAGTACACAAGAAAGACGATGTTTGACTTGACCTTTGGCGCAAACAAGAGTTGAAATACAGTGAACCCCCGGTTATCGCGGTTAATGGGGACCGAGACCACCCGCGAAAACTGAAAATCCGCGAAGTAGCGTCGCACCTTCAAAAAAAAAAAAAACACTGTATATATATATATATATATATATATATATACACTTCGCACATCTATATATATATATATATATATATATATATATATATATATATATGTGCGAAGTAGCAGCACACCTTCAAAAATGCTTAAAAAAAAAATATATATATATATATATACACTGGTAGAGAGAGAGAGTGTAATTCATGTTATAACAAAAAAAATATTATTAAAACTTATTTTTTTTTTTATTCCCCAGCCATTATTTTTGTATTTATTCAATTACTTCTTTTTGTATTTATTTAATTACTTCGACTTTTACCTGCTGGTACGCCGTCCGGTGTGCCCTGTGAATGTTATGATCCTCCAGCAGAACTGGAGGATTGAACAGGACTCTCCAAACGCAGACCCGGGAAAAAAGGTGGTGATCCAAAGATATTTATTATAATCACAATATAGTCAGTGTAATCAGCGCGTCTCGCAGCAGCTGACGGCATGGCACGAGATGATCGCTGGAGGAACGCCCACACAGCTGAAAAAACAAAAACACGCGGCATGACAGGCACGGATCATGACAGTGAAATGAAAGGTGGCATTCTTCATTTATTTATTTATTCATTTATTCATTCATAACTGACAGCCTCGTGCTCCGCCGGTCCCCGGGCGGAAGGTGCTCCTCTTCGGTTTACTGTGACGCGAGCATGCCCTCCTCCTCGGCAGCTTTCATTCGGTTAAACTTAGGTGGCGTTTGGCACCGCCCATGTATCGTGCATTTATCGCTATCGAGGTAAAATTTCTCAATTTATCGCGATATTAATTTGAGGTCATATCGCCCAGCCCTAAGTGGAATACAGTAATGCAGTTGCCCTAAGCGTTCACTGGCTGTTGCGACACTGGTGGATCACATTTAATGTTTGAAAAAAGACAAACCACCTCATACTTTTTGTTGTTGTGCATGTGTGCGTGCGACGCAGGCATCTTTGCTTTCAAGTGTGCGCGGGCCGAGGAAATCTTCAACATGCTGCAGGAAATCATGCACAGTCACAGCATCAGTGTTGTGGAGGAAGCCGTGCTGGATGTCGGCCAACAAGGGGCGGCGCTCTCACCTGCAGGTAGACATTTAAGAAAATTAAAATTAAGAAACCAGAGCGATTTACTGCGGGATGCTTGCTAACACCTGTGCATGCGTGCATTTTAGCCCTGGGCTACTCTGTGCCGACGGTGCCAAATGGCGTGTCGCGGCTCCCATCGGTTGGTGACGTCCCGTCCCACCCGTCCAGCCGCCACCCGTCAGTGGCTAGCACCCGGCAGCCGTCAGTGGGTGACGAGTCTACGCACCCCCTGCTGGTGGCCGATGAGATCGTGAGTGCGCCGGGCGCCCCTGCCGCCCCGGCGCCGTCCGACGAGCGCTGCGACTGCTTTCAGGCTCACACGTATGTGAATACGTCGCGTCTGCTGGAGGAGCCGCCCAGTCCGCCGAGCGGCGCCTTGCTGCTGGAGAGCCCGGCCTCCCCGGAGGCCCAACGCCCAGCCACTCCTCCGCCACCTCCACGAGCAGCCAGTGACATGGCGCCGTCAGAGCCGCGGGTGCTACTGGAGCCGCAGGGTGCGCGCTTTGTTCTGGGCCCCACGCCGGTCCAGCGGCGGCTGCGGGAGGCGGGAGAGACTCGAGAGAGCAATGGTGAGGCGGCTGATCCTGGCGTGGCGCCCCACTGTCGCCGCCCACCCCCGTTGACCCCGGACCTGCAGAATGTCAACAATTCAGCGCAGCGACGCACCGCACTGCTGGACTACGAGAACCTGCCGGCACTGCCACCTGTGTGGGAGGCACGCAAGTCCAGCTGGGAGGACGAGGAGGGCAGACTAAGGATGCCGTCGCTCAATGGCTTCAACCCTCACCCGCATGGACCGCCGCACTGCTGCCCACTCCCGCTGTCGGCCGCCCCAGATTCTTCACACAACTACGTCAACACGGAGAATGTGACGGCGCCTCTGAGCGCCCACCGACCCGACACAGCTCGGCGTCGCCCCGATGGACCCACCGTTTTCAACTTTGACTTCCGCCGGGCGACGGGCGCAGGTGAGCTGCCTAAGACGCTCAACTACATCGAGGTGGAAACGGACAACGGGGGCGGCAATCGAGGTGCCTCTGACGGCAGCGGCCCACACACGCCGCGCACCCCCACCTCGCCGCCGCCGCCCGGCACCCCCACGCGGCGCACTGAGCTCTATGCCCTCATTGACATTGAACGCACGGCGGCCATGTCCAACCTGCAGAAGGCGCGGCCGCGGGATGACGGTACCTCGCGCAAGACACGCCACAACAGCACCGAACTGCCGAGCAAGAGTGCCGCCGCCTTGTGATTATGTTCTTCTTCTATGGTACAAATCAGTATTACTGAAGCAAGCATTCCATTCTGCTCTGTTCATGCTGCTCCAATTTTCTGGTACATAACTTCCTTCTTGGATTGCGCTACAATAAAATCTTTTCTTTGTAGTTGTTTGAATCCATGCTGGAATTTAAACTACGCCGTCCTTGGCCACAGAATATGATGTCATCGTACGGAGGAATTGCCGTAGGCCATTTAGGTATTAAAATGTATTCCTCGACCACAGTTCTTGGAAGAGAAAGGAAATGCTTCGGTTCAATTGGCACACATTATTCGATAGGTTACCTGAGCTATGCTGTTACATCGCTGTGACCTTTCTTGCTTTGGCCTTCGGTGTCCATGGCACACTTGCAAGTTGAATCCAATTAAGACTGGTCGTGTCACACCTTGTTAGACGGGCTAGGCAAAGGCCCCCCCCCCCCAAAATAAAAAATGTATTTTAAGAGTTTCAATTTTTTTTTTTAACTAGGGTTAGGGTGTCCAAATAGGGTTAGCATTTTAAACTTGGGTTCAGCTCTCAAAGTAGGGTTTAAAACTGTGGTTAAGATGTAAATGTAGGGTTTCAAATTAGGTTTAGTGTTTCAAAGTAGGCATTTAAACCAAGTTTAGGGTTTCAAAGTACAGTTTTTAAAGTGGTTATGATTTCTAATTAGGCGTTGGGTTTTCCATGAGTATTTCCTACTCGGATTCGGGATTTTAAATCGGGTTAGCTATTCAAAGTAGGGTTTCAAACTAGTGGTAGGGTTTCCAACTATTGGAATTAGGGTTAGGGTTTCAAAGTAGGGTGACAAAATAAGGTTAGGGTTTCAAATTAGGGTTAGGGTTTCCAAATCGGTGTAGCATTTTAAACTTGGGTTCAGGTCTTAAAGTAGGTTTTAAAACTGTGGTTAAGATGTAAATGTAGGGTTTCAAATTAGGTTTAGTGTTTAAAAGTAGATTTAAACCAAGTTTAGGGTTTCAAAGTACGGTTTATACAATGGTTATGATTTCAAACTTGGCGTAGGGTTTTCAATTAGGACTTCAAACTCGTGTTAGGGTTTTAAACTATGGTAATGATTTCAAATTGGGGTTAGGGTTGTCCATTAGGATTTCCTACTAGGGTTACGGTTTTTAAGTAGGGTTAGCATTTCAAAGTAGGGTTTCAAACTAATGGTAGGGTTTCAAAATATCTTTTTTTAACTCGGGTTAGGGTTTCAAAAGTGCATCAAATGTCATTTGAGTGTAATCCACTGGCACCACATGGCAAAATTGAATCGAATGACAGCTTGTATAGTAAATCGAGCTCCGGGCACCATGTGCTAAAAAACCCACAATTTTTAGCAATTAAATTTATTTTCTCAGCAGGTAACAAAAAAAAACATTGACATGCAAGCATTTTCAGGGGTAAAGGTTAACGATTGGCGAGCGTCATCCTGGTGGTGTTCTCCACCATCTTGTGATAGTCGGTCAGCTTGTCTGCAAGTCGCTCATAAAGCTGAAATGGCAGCAAAACGCCGTGGCGTCAACATGAAGTGCTGGAACGGGAAGAGAAAATGAGGTTGCGGCAGAGGAAGACTCACTCCTTGGTTCGTCTGCGTGTCCTTGAGTGCCGCCATCAGATGATCGATTGGCGTGTACGGCAGCCACACGCACGGACTGCGCGCCGACAGCGGCGCCTGAGCAGCAAAAACATTTTGCGCGGCGCGTCAGCCACTGATAGAAGCAAAACAATCATGTACGTGCCCTCAAGTGTGTGCAAAAACGACATGATGCGTGTGCCACTGCGCTCACTAGCGTGCGCACGGACAAGTGTGTCATTGTGCTTTACAGCGCGTGCAAGCATTACCTTGATCCCAAAGTATTGGTGTCCACGTCCGAGCAACGCATCCACGTACTCAATCACCAGTTCAGCTGCTGCGTCCAACAGGTCAAAGTTCAAATAGAGACGTAGCAAAGCTGCTGCATCCACTTCCTGTGCAGGGCAAGAACAAAACTGTTGACATACTACGACCACATCAATCTGTTAACATCCCGATTACAACCGCACCATAAGGCACTCGCAGCTGTTTGATGCTCTTCTGAGGGAGTCCGGATAGAAGAGTGTTACAATCATTAAGTCTAGTGGAGATAAAAGCATGGATACGTTTCTCCTAATCTACTTGGAGTTGAGTTCCATTTTCAGCCGCTAAAGGGCTGTTTCAGTGATTGATTGGATACGACTGTTGTTTTGGATTTGATCTTTAAAAGACATGAACTGTTTACTAGCAGAAGTCCTCCTTTCTCTGTTGCCAAAAACAATCACCTCCGTTTTGTTTTGGTTTAGCGGGAGAAAATTGTGGTTCATCCAAGTCTGAATTTGTTTTTAAACAGCGACACAACAATATCTGCAAAGCCATGATATCCCGCATTTGACCTAAGGGTAACATAACAGACGTGTGTGCAAGTCCGGTCCTCAACATACTCTATCCCACCTGTTCTCGATGCCTCCCTACCACAACCCACCTGATTCAAATCATCAGGATGATTATCAGGCTTTTGCAAACCTTGCTAATAAGATTCTGATTTGAATCAGGTGGTTTGGAATAGGGACACACCTAAAACAGACTAGACAGGGACACTTGAGGACGAGACTTGGGCACCCCTGACATACACAAACTGAACAGAAGGCGTCTAAGGACTGACCCCTTGAGGGTCATCACGTTAAAACTTCGAGCAGTCGCAAATTAACTCCTTGTTAAGACCTGACACATTTTGTCCTCCCAAGTTCCAAACAGTATATTTTGATCAACTGGATCAAACTGAGATCCAATCAGACTGGCACCGACACCTTTCGGAGGTCAGTGTCAAATCTTGCAGTCTGGTGCAGCTGAACGGATCCATGTCATACAGATTTCTACAAGGACAGTGGTGGAATTGCTGATTATTATGCAGACGGCATGCTGCCGTAACGGGATGTTTGTGAGGTTTCGGAAGCGCACTTTGTAGGACTTGATGAGCCAATCGGGTGGCTGCACACCGTGCGACAACAGCTTGACAAGAACTTGGCGGTGGTGAAGGCCGTCGGACGACGGGAACTCCGAAAGGAACCACGACAGGAGGCGCCAGGCCTCGTCTGCAGCACTAAAAACAAAACAAAACAAAAAACAAACAAACATGGTGTGATGTCTTCAGCGCTAAATGTCCAGTGGTCACTTAAAGCGTCCCAACCAAACCTGCACTCTTTGGTGTTGACCACAGACGAGAGCTGATTAGCCGCCAACCATAGCCAGGCCTCGTTTTGAGCCTCCTCGCCACCAAACTGAAGTTTGATGCACCTGACGACGACAACAAAAGCTGTCGGCCATCATTTCCACACGACAACGTCAACTCCTTCACCACCATTCATGAGTGTGCTCATCAGATTGGATTTTCAACGGTGATTTCAATGATACGACTACTTTTAACAATACTGCTTCTCCATCTGCCACTGGAATGGTATTCTTATCGGTACTTAAAAAAAAAAAGAACACTGGAATTAACAGTGCTTTATCTTTTTTATTTTTGCGGGAGGGTCTGATGCTGCTCTGCTGTCAATTTCAAGCTTGGAAAGAACTTTATTGATGAACAACTGCCAGTAGATAGAGCGGCACCATTTTGAGTGTTTGTTAGTCAGTGCGGGGGGGAGAATTCCTCAGTGCTCACCTGAAAGTTAGCGCGTCAAAGATGGGCGCCAGCGGCAGCTTGAAGATGCCACACAGCTGCCGTGCAGATGTGAACAGGCCGGCGTCCAGCAGGAGGCGCACCAGCTCTGGAGGGCTGGCGCCGCCTGAACACAAGGGGGTGAATGCACACAAGCGTCACGCTTTAACAACGGCAGGGAGGTCGACAAGGTTGCGTACCTGCGACGGTGGCCACCCGTGGTTGATGTTGCACAAGCTCCAGTCGACAGGTGGCCATCATGAATTCTTTCTCCAGGTCGCGCAGCTCCAAAATGTCCACCTGACGCTTGACTGACACACAGGAAGCTCAAACCCAGTGGCACTCAACAGATTTTTTAGCCCAAATTCTTTTTCAATCGATCATTATTTGAAATCCACATTGTCCTGCATCAACGCTTGCAAATTCGCCAACTGAATTCACCAGTTTTTTAACCTCTCTTCTTATTGGCTAAAAAATTCTCCAATTAGGATTTTTCACCCTCTCTGCAATGATTAACAACCCCACAAGATGGCAGCAAAACTCAGGATAACAATGTCAACGGTTTCCTAAGTTCCAAGTTTTCACATGCTTGGTGTTGATTGACAGGCTTCAAGTCTGACCTGGAGGGCCCACAAAGTCGCCGTCAGCGTTTCGCTTGGGAGATGCTCCAGGACGCTCGGACTGCGAGAAAAACAAAAACGCCCCAAAAAAAAAACATTAGCCACGCAAGTGCGTGCGAAAGGCGTCGAGCAATGCGCGTGTGTACCTCGCAGACGGGCAGAACCATCCACGCGTATTCGGGTCGTATCAGGCGCAGACAGTTGATGGCGGCCAGGAAGCAGTTGACCTGTTTCTTTAAGCCGTGTACCGAACAAACCTCACGACCCAAACGCACACCCAACTCCAACATCACTGTGCCCGCTACACACACACGCACACACAGAGGATGTAGCAAGCGTGTGTGTGAACATTTGATGCGTTTTCAACGCTGCATACCTTTCCTGTAGTTGTGTCTGTTAATGTGAAATGCGTAGAGGAGTTCGTAGTAGTTGTGCGTGAGAAGGTCGACACCTCTCGCCCGAGATTCAATGATTCCGACCACCTGATGAGACGGGTGGGCACATGAGTGGGGAAGGGGGCAGGGCCAACTGTTGCGCGACCCCATTGGAGTTTCATCAAACTGCTCGTTTATTCTGACCTCGTCATGCAGGTTGACGTAGGAGAAGTGGACCAGGTCGTAAAACTGAGCTCGCTCGCACAGAACCACCACCAGCTGACGGAGACAATCCAGCTGCCTGCACACACACACACACACACACACGCACGCACACGCGCATGTAACGTGTGTGTGCGTGACACATGTGTCCGTACTCACATGCTCGAGTCCGGGTTCTGGATCAAAGCCTCATAAGCTTCACTGTTGTGTCCGAGGTCCAAATGATGCTTGAAGATTCTGGTCCACAAGGCCGCCTGCGCACAAAAAACTTTTTTTTTGTTCTATTTGGATTTTACGTTTCTGTCCACCATGGGTGTGTGTGTGTGTGTGTGTGTGGTGTAAGAGAGAGTGGTCACCTGACTGCTGACGTCACTGACCGCCTCAGCCAGCGCAAACGTTGCTAACTGGATCACAAGCTCCGGTAGACCAACATCCTCCAGCAGACGCAGCACCTGAAATACACGCACACACACGCATTAGCGTCAGTCCCATGATCATTATCAACATGAGCACAAACCTTGTTGTAATAGCGCAACACGGGCGAGCAGGCGGTGGCTTGGTCGTCATGTGTTCCCGTCACTCTCATGAGAAAATCTTCCTTCTCCACCTCGGTGGCGGCTTCCTGGAAGCACTGCAAGGCCTGATTCCGGGGAGAGGTGAAAGGTTTTGCAGCGTGTCTAACCTGTTGAAGTCGTGTGCGCGTGTGTGTGTGTGTGTGTGTGTGCGCGCGAGCGCATTTGGGTGCGCTCACCTTGTGACCTTCTCCGTTGGCAAGGTAGCATTGAGCTAACATGAAACGGCAAGAGCCGATGTTCACCTGACACCACGGTCCAATGCGATGCACGTAGTCCTGCGCACACAAAAACGAGAGCTGACAGACGTGTTTTGCTGAGCGTCAATTCAGTTTGGGGCCGGACCTGTTAGCGAAAACACTCGATGACACGATTGCGACACTGAGCCAACTATATCGAAGCTTTGCGGTCATTCGAGAGCCATTTCTCAAATGCGTTTGGGCTTCAGAAAATTCAAAATATTTTGATAGATCTTCAGGTTTTCACATTCACAGTAACGCTTATTTATTCCAAGTCATTCCAAATATGCAGGACAGACCCATCATACTCCCACATTTGCCTCCTCCATAGCGAGTGATGGCATCACAGCAGATGCGCTCCACTGACCTGCAGCTGAGTGTACTGACAGTTGGCCATGAGGCATTCTGGGAAGTGGAAGGTCGAATTGCTGGGCCAACTACGACACAGAGGTTAAGTCAGAACAACAACAACACACAAAGCATCCGTCACGCCCACACGACAACACCACGGCCACATGCTGGCCACTGTCATGGCAACGGCGATGAGGATACAGCAGCCGAGCGAGCAGCTGAAGCACGTCGGCCATCGAGTCGTTCCAGGTGGTGCCGACGCCGCCTGCCGCAGCGCTCTGGGAAAAGACGTGGCGGATGGCCAGCTTCCGGCCGCAACTCTGGTAGAACATCTCGACTGCAGACTGCCGACTTGCCGCTGGAACACATGAGCATGAGTTTGCACAAACGCATGAATGACTCAACTTCACCACCACAGTCACGGCTGGAACGCAAGCGCACGCACACTAGAAACGTTTCTCAAACACGCCTACACGCACACAGACAGAGCAGAGCGGTGGTGTTGGTGGCGACCTGCGGTGTTGTTGATGAGCACAGGGGTGTCGCTGAGGTGTAAGGCGCTGAGATGCTGCAAGTTGGCGTCTCTGGACAAACACCGGAGGGGGAAGATGAAAGGTCACAAGGGGAAGCTGCGCTCACTTCGGCTCAAGCGCGCGCACTCACGCGGCGTCGTCGGCGACCTGCACGCCGAAGCTCCGACTGAGGTGCCTGAGCAGGAAGTATGACGACAAGAGCTGAGACGTGCGGGGGATCACTTCCTGTTGGATCTGAAGTAGCTGAGACCCTCCGCCCGGCAACACCTGAAGCAGGCGCACACAAAAGCTTTTGTTGGAACGGTAGCGCCTCTGTCCGATTTTGACCCGGGCAAAACCCAGCTACGTGCGTACGTACGTGTTCCCCGAGGCGCAGGCAGAGCTTGAGGAGGAGCAGCGCATCCCGGCAGAGGAGCGTCCGCGTGGCACTCATGTGACTCAGCGCTTGACACACCAGCGACACGGCAGTGGCGCTCGAGTACAACTGAGACGCGCTCACGCGTACGCCCAGGCTCTCACCTGAAAACACACAAACGCGCGCATGCACACGCGTAAACACACACGCATGCACAAAACACTTTGTGCCATATCATGTATAAATTTGTGTTGGTCTACCCAAAAAAAAAAGTCGAAGCCTCTTTGTATCCTTGAATTTAATTTCGAGGTAAGTACAAATCCTCCAACACTTTCAAATTCAACTTTAGATAAAACTCGAAAGAGCTAAGAGAAAATAAATTGCCCCAAAGTAATAAAAGAATATACTAAAATAATATCAATAAAGGGCGGCACGGTGGCCTAATGGTTAGCACCATGGCCTCACAGTGAGAGACAACATCGGGCGTGGGTTCGACCTCGGCTCCGGCCATCCTGTGTGGAGTTTGCATGTTCTCCCCGTGCCTGCGTGGGTTTCCTCCAGGTACTCCGGTTTCCTCCCACATTCCAAAAACATGCATTGTAGGCCGATTGAACACTCTAAATTGCCCCTAGGTATGAGTGTGAGCGCGGATGGTTGTTCATCTCTGTGTGACCAGCAATTGGCTGGCAACCAGTTCAGGGTGTCCCCCGCCTCCTGCCCGAAGATAGCTGGGATAGGCTCCAGCCCCCCCCCCGCGACCCTAGTGAGGAGAAGCGGTACAGAAGATGGACGAATGGATGGATAATATCAATAAAAAACAACGAGCAAAAACAAAAAAAACGACTGTTCTTGCTGTGCGCGCTTAGGCCTCTTAGGGGGCAGTGTGGTGAGGGGACTTCACTGAAGGCCCGCCACTGTCGAAACCACACACAATTAAGCATTTCGGCCTTGTTTTATCTTAACATGAACTCAACAGTAGCAACGTCTGATAGGTGACTAACAAGCGAATGACAGCTGTCCTCTCGTACACCTCGAGCTCGTCCGTCGGACACGGACAAACCACGAGAACGTCACAAATAAATAATTTGAAAAAGAGCATCAATCATTTCGGACACTGCGACAGTGACACAAGCTCCAACAATAAAACAACTTTATTTTTTCTCACTCCTCCAACTTTGTGTGTGTAGTGTGAAAAATCAGTAAAACCGTAATAAATTAATAAATAAAACTCAAACTAGGTTGTCATTAAACAGCAGAATCGCATCATGTCACACATTTGCTACGCAAACATGGTGCATTCGAGTTACTTACTCAACTTGCAAACAGACTACGTTGTTCTGCACATTAATTTCTCCTTGAATATCATGTTTTAATGATTGAGCAAAACCAAAATTGAAATCACTAAGTTGTCCAGCCCTATTGTGGTGTTACTCACAATCCTTCACCCAACTCCTTCAAATGATGACGTTACTTTGGTTCTTGTCAAGAGAAGAAGGGAGGAAAGAAGGAAGGCAGAGGCCGTACCTGGTAAGAGTGGACCATCTCCAAAGTCCGAGTCCGTCTCCATGTCCAACTCCCTCAGGACAATCAAAATGGCTGCCGTCAGATTGCGAACGTCCTGCAGTTTTTTCTGGACCTCCTCCATCACGTTTTGACTGCACACACACGCACAGGGACACAATGACCATGTGACATCAACACGTCCGCGTGTGCGTGCGCGTGCCACAGACTTGTCTTGAGCCAGCATTTTGTCTAGGATGAGCTCGGCGCTCCTCTCGGGCGACTGGGCGTGTTGTAGCGCGCTCTCCATGTCGGACGCCATCTCAGAGGACATGCCGTCTCTCAGCACGCGCAAGCATGACATCAGCGCGGCCACATCCGCAACCCCTGACGATTCTGAACACACACGCGCACACATGCTTCAGGAAACGTACGCGCATATGCGGGAATGAGCTCGGCGTTTACCCTCGGTGAGCGCCGCGTCGTCTTCGGACGGGAAATGGTCGTCGGAAGACAGGTAGAGATGATCGACGGCGAAACAAGGCAGCAGGAAGGAAAGGAAACCCTAATCGGGGCAAGCGCACTCGTCTTGGCGAGGACAATGTGCGGAGAAATGGCGCCGTAGCTTCACGTACCTTCTTGAGCAGACATGCCATGTGACTGTGAGGGCTGACGCTGATGGCGAGCGGGGTGGAGAGAACCTCCTGGTACTGAAGACAGCACGCGTACAACTTGGACCAAAATTCCACCTGAAGGTGGCGATATTCCTCCTGGGAAAACTCAAACTCCGTCACGCTGCTCTGGAGCTGAACACGCAAACACAAACATTTCAGAACGAGGTTGCAGATGAACCCTGATTTCAGAGCGGCAATTCATCACTTTGTGACTTCTTCCTTTGCTGGGATAATATTTTTCAATTTCCATCCTTTATTTTTTTGTAGAATTTGAAGTTAAGCAAGGTCTGGGGGACATTAATCCATTGTCAAAATGGTTGTTGAATCCACCTTCTACAAGTGGGCCAGTTGCCCATTTTGAGCCACAGCGGTTCAAAAAATTCAGTCTCAAAAGCGGCAAATCAGCGGTCACAGGTGGTTTTCTTTCTTTTCTCTTCATGTCAGCATCAGTGGGGCCTCCATAAGACAAACCCCCACCCCCCAAACTCTCCCTCAACACAAATTTTGATCGTTGGCATGACGATGAGGCTCACCTCATTCTCCACGGCCAGCGTGACTTCTTTCTTCAGCCCCTCCCACGAGACATCGGGGAGGACATCAGGGCCCCGCCGGAAGATCTGATCAAGGCGGCGGCACAAGTCAAGATGGAGATTCACCCGTGCAAACAACGTCGTCACGGTG
Organism: Idiotropiscis lumnitzeri; assembly: GCF_059441095.1. NCBI lineage: Eukaryota > Metazoa > Chordata > Actinopteri > Syngnathiformes > Syngnathidae > Idiotropiscis > Idiotropiscis lumnitzeri. The sequence goes on along the minus strand of NC_142396.1, from coordinate 2,116,747 downwards.
ACAGGCGCTCACCTGGAGAGCTTTTACGATGGCCGTTGTCGTGAAGCGAAGTGGCGAGAAGATGACGTCCAAGTAGGTCTCCTGTCAATCATCACATCAGAGCTCACGTATCGCGGCGTCCGACTTGATGGCAACGGCGACTGATTGACAGACGACTTACTCGGGGGTCCTGATCCACGCCGACGTGTACCTCCTCCTCCGGGCGAGGCTGAACAAACACCTGATTCCACTGACCCGGCACGTTCCTGACCAACAATGAAAACTCACATTTTCACCGAGAGGAAGGGGACAGACAAGCACAGAGAAAGCTGCAAGCCACAGAAAGTTGTGAGCAGTGTTGTTTTTGGCAGGCCTTTGAGATTTAGTCTTAGTCGTTTGGACGAAAACGCTTATTAGTTTTCGGCACATTTAGTCATTCCTAGTCGTGATAATTTTAGTCGACCCAAACTCAAAAAGGTTCTAGTCCATTTTAGTTCAAAATAGGCATACAAGCTTTCCACCCAAGAGCAAAGACTTTCTGATGGACATAAAGGATTATGAATTACAAACAGATAAAAAGTGGCAACAGTGAAATCGATGCTCATTGCTCCAAAATAAGCCGAGAACAAAAACTGTTGTGGCTTTATTTCACTTCAAGCCACATAAAATAAAAAAAAAATGTTTTAACAACAGCGGCTTCTAGTCGACTTGTTCAAACAAACGCTATCAAACAAATGTCTTGTTTACTTGTACCAGCTTGCGGTTATCAGAGCAAAGTAAGTAGCTTTGCGAGTGTCACAGTCGCCGTGATCCGTCAAAAGGAACGCGTGTCAGCGTGTGAGCCGAGACGAATGACCGCAGACGTGTTTGTGTTTTGTTGTGCCCGCGTGTGCACGCCGCATGCGCCCTGCGTGCTGTCCTGGTGGTGGGCGTGCCCAAACCAAAGATAGCTTGCACTTCATTGCAATGTTTTGAAAGACAGATGACTTGTAGAATAGGAAGGGATGTCCTAAAATTTGAACGTCTGACGAACCACGCGCTAACAATTTCGTCCCGTCTCGTCAACGATAACTTCATGTACGTCACGTCATGTTCTCGTCATTGTCATGAAAAAAAGGGGCATTCACAAAATATTTTTGTCATCATCATCATCAACATCGTTGATGAAAACAACGCTGGTTGTGAGCATGAAGAAAGACGCCTGCGAGAAAGGAGGAAGTTGCAGATGGATCGGAAGAAGGAGAGAGCGCCAGAGCACAGATTTTGACTGACTGTTCAAAGTTGATGTATTTGACAATGCCGTTGTTTTCGTCGTCAAGCCACAGGGCCCAAATGTCACTGGCGGTCAGCGTGAAGTCCACCAGCGTCTCCTGCGGCCAAACATTGCAGCCGTTCACGCATCTGTGATGTCCAGCCGACGTACGCTCGTTCGACTTACTTGAGCGCAGAAGAGCGACGAGATGTGCTCCAGGCTGTAGCGGTTGTTGTCGGTGGCCAGCAGCTGCAGTACCACAAACTGGCCTCTATGGGGCGCCGCCAGGTACACAGCCAGGCGAAGCCCGGAGGCCGAGCCGGAGGTCAGGCGCACACGGTGGCCGGCACCCAAACACCGCCCGGCGCCCTTCCACACCAGCGGCATGTAGTCCAACATGTCGGCCTCCAGCACGCACGCCTGATCCTGAACACACATGCAAACATCACATTAAATTATCATACGTACGGCCATTTGCATATGTTGACGTCTTACCCGAAGTGACCACATGCGCAG